>NC_136262.1:177008189-177360689 GCF_964187855.1 Myxine glutinosa
TCAAAATGGCCGCCACTTTACATACAAAATTTAACGTTGTTGTTGTTTTGTTTGCTTTTTTTTCTGTAGGAACGGTGGTCGGAGCAACGAGCAACGGAGTAGATAGAAAGTAGATGCTATACGATTAGAATAGAAATAATAGTACACACCAAGTGATGAGGTCTACTAATTTTCCAAAATGAACAGCGCCACAGAAAGCAAAGAATGCGTTATACACATGACAAGATCGGATGACGATGATCATCTGGTGAGCCCACAAAACTACACATCTTGGTTGACATTACTGGAAGCGGCTAACGTTAGGAACCATGAACATATCATCAATATTGCCGAGGGGCTTGAGGGCAATGAAGTGCCAGAAATATTCTACCACCGAAAATGTAGGAGCCTGTTCACCATGAAACGAGATTTAAACATGCTAAAGAGGAAAGCCAATGAAGACACTGAATCTGAAGCAGGAGGTAGCAGCGCTCCCAAAAGGCCATGTAGGAGATCATCAGAAGAGAAAAGAGTGTATGATACGGAGTGCATCTTCTGTCGCAGAGACAAGTATGTGAAGGGGTCTCATACATGTGAAAAACTTTCACAAGTTGTTCAACTCAGAGCAGATGAAAGATTGAGAGAATGTGCAATAAAGAAAAATGACAAGGATATGATAGCGCTTACCAGTAGAGATATTGTGGCAGCAGAAGCGTGTTACCATTTCTCATGCTACAGGAATTACAACAGAGAATGTATACAGCCTGAGGTTGAAGGTGCAGGTGGACCCGATGACACAGATGATTTTGCACAGTATCAGAGGATCGAGAAAGAAGCATATGCAAAACTTCTCACCTATATCAGAACAGACGTAATCCCAAACAAGACCATCATACCAGTCATGTCACTCACTGCTAAATTAGAAGAATACATGCTGTCTGATGGGATTGATTGTCTAACGCAGTCCACAAAGAAACATGTTCATAGAACGCTTGAATATGAGCTGGGGAGTTCGGTGAAGATATTTCCAGATGACAAGGGAAAGTTGGTGATGGTACCAGACAATGTATCATTGGAAGATGCTGTCTTGCAAAATCAATGTCTGCAAAGGGAACTCAAAATATGGAAAAACAAAGTGAAAGACTCCAACAAGATCATAGATCAAACATCAGCGACAATTCGTACAAAAATCAAAAAATCAAATTTCAATCGACATGAAACCCACACCCTGGCCATACCATCCATCAGATGCTGAGGATGTAACACCTATTCCATATGAGCTGGAGCGGTTTCTCATTGGGCTGCTAACTGGAGACCCGACAAGTAAGGTTCAATCATCTAGGATAACCACCCTGGTCCAGTCATTTAGTCAGGACATGATATATGCTGTGACACGTGGAAAGCACCAACCACCAAAACATATGATGCTTTCGTACGCAGTTAAAACTCTCACTGGCAACATCGAGATCATACGCACACTGAACAAGTTCGGACATGGAGTGTCTTATGACCAGCTAGAAGAGAATGACACAGCCCTGTGTGTTGAAAAGTTAGACGATCTTGAACAGAATTGTTGTTCCTCATTTTGACGATCACCCATTGCTAACCAGGCCTATCTTCATGGACGACAACGCCAGACCCCATAGAGCCCGTGCAGTTATTGATTTCCTTCAGCAAGAAGCAGTCACCACACTACCATGGCCAGCAAGAAGCCCAGATCTTAACCCAATCGAGCATGTATGGGATTTTCTGGGTATCCGAGTACGTCGGAGGGAACCTCCTGTACAGAACTTGCATGAACTTGAGCAGGCTTTGCATGAAGAATGGAACAGACTGCCACAGTGCCAGATTCAACGTCTCGTTCAATCAATGAGAAGACGTGTTGTGGCAGTGATCCAAGCTAATGGTGGTTACACTCGATATTGACTGTGGCGGTGCTTACAGAGGCTATTGATGGTCATCTATTGATTTGGCGCCAAACTTTAGTTTTTGGCCCCTGTAACATGTTGCATTATTGGTTTACACTGAAACTTTTGTCAAGCATGATTTTGGACCAAAAACGCCCTTTTGCGAATGGCCTTGTTACAATCACATTAAACAGGAATGTGTCACCCAATTTTGTTCTCTTCATTGCGTTCCAACATCTGGACAAAATGTTGCACAAGATTACCCTACACCGCAACGAAAAGGTGCAAAAATTCATTGATACATTTCCACTATGTCGAAAATACGTGGTGGTGCGATACTTTTTTCCATGTGTATACTTGCAAATCTACTGAATGCCAGTTATTTTCGTGCATATTTTGTGCATAAAGTTGTTGCTATGATGGCAGCCATTGTGTGAAATTGGGCGCCATATTGGATTCTATCTTCTTGGATTAAAGTTCAGATGATGTATTTCATACTTTAAGAGAGTTGTAAAGTCTGAAACATCTCAAAACGCAATGCTATTTGTTACAAATTCCTACAAGAATATGAAACATGGTGTTTTTAATAGAAAAACATGCATTTTGGCGGCCATTTTGAAAATGAGGTGATAACACCCATTTAGCTACATGGTTGAATTTGCTATCACATATTTTCATATTCTAGGGGTAAAGACCTATCCAAAAATCAATATTAGGCTTACTCCCTCATTTTGGTACCAATGGACCCTATTTTGGGGGTCTGGCTGATGGCCTATAAGCTTAATTCTTTACACGACGCAGATGTCACTAGGGAAATGGCCTACTCTTACACATACTATGACATAACTAATTCGAATGGGCCTACGTGTTGCTTGTGGACTAACTATGGGGGGCAAGCCTTTAACCTTTAATGATGTTATATGTACAATCTCAAAACCTCAACAATATATATATATATTTTATGCCATGAGCAAACTTTAGTCACAACACAACAAATATAATTTGTGCCAAATTTGGTCGCAATTCCATCAGTGGTTTCGGAGAAGAAGTTTCAAGTGTTTACGGACGGACAACGTGCCATCGCATAAGCTCCCCTGAATCTCGTTCCAGGTAAGCTTATAATTTAATGTCACCACGGTGTAGAGGTGATGTGAAGAGAAGAACGAGTGGTCGCCTGAACTTGAACGATGTAAAATAAATGAAATCCAGTAGCTGGGACGTTTGTACCAACAACTTTTCAACAACTTTGCGTGCACGAATGTGCATGTTCGTGTTCAGATATTAGAAAATCGTAAGGAATTAACGGATAGCTCCGCGTTCACCAGATTTGGCATACAAGTCCATTCGTAACCAGAGGTAAGACAGCACAAGAAAAAAATATCAGGACTTGGACTTGGACAGCTTGGACGTGGACCAGGTGTACTTGACTACAACACCACTATCAGCCATGATGGCCAAGCAGCCGCAGTCTCTCCTTGTTGAGTATGCCAAATGGAAAAACCTTAAAAAGCAAAACCGTGCGTTCTTCACATACTTTTGTTTTGATGAACATTGCAATACATATCATTTGAGAGTTTATAAACACTAGATGGACATTATAATTTATCAACAACCACTGCGGAAGATAGCCTCTCGAATCTAGATTGGGGGTTTTTACTGATGAAACAACAAATTAAACATCAAATTTTAAAATCCATGAATAGGAACATTGTGAAGTTATCTGATCTTGTTCCTTCTTGCTGCCCCTTCCATTGAACAGGGCTGCCTGCCACCTGCGAAGAATGGTGTTGAGCCAAAGAGGTTAAGTCGGCCCATCAACATCACCCCATATGTTCACTTATCACCCACTGTCCCAAATCATGTGACTGTCTCTTGGACTACAGATTTCTCCAGGGTGAGATATTCATCGACGTGAATGCTCTTTGTCCCTTTTTTTTTTCTCTTTATGCAAACCTGCTGCATACATTGCAGAAATTGCATACCTGCTGTTTACCTGGAGCTCAGAGGGTAGCATTCCTTTTTTTGCTTTACATAAATATACGTGTATATGTATATATATTATTATTATTGCATCGATTGTTCGAAGCGATGCGAGTATATTTCCTCTTGAGGCTGCATTCCATCCCCTTGTTTTATTTATTTGTTTATTTACACGAGTTATTCCCATGAACCCATGTTTTTACCTTCACCGCCAAAGGTGGATGAAGGTTATGTTTTCACGCCTGTCTGTTTGTTTATGAACAAGATATCTCAAAAAGTTGTAGACGGTTTTGGACGAAATTTGGCAGAGAGGTAGCGTAGCGTATGTGACAAGGACGAAATGATTAGATTTTGGTGAAGATCCGAATTCGGATCCGGCTACTCGAATTTTTTAAGCGATTCTTCCTCATTGGGAGATGGGGCCAAAAACGGTACATCGCAGGATATCTCAAAAGGTTGTGGACGGATCTGGACGAAACTTTGTGGAAAGGTTGGGTTTGTGACGAGGACGATTCGATTCGATTTTGGTGAAGATCTGAATATGGATTAGGATATGAGAATTATTTAATTTTTAAAGTGATTCTTCATCATTGGGAGATAGGGCCAAAAACGACACATAGCAGGATATCTCAAAAAGTTGTGGACGGATGATTTTGGTTAAATGCGATTCTCTATTGTGATTTTCTGGTCTACTCTGGGATACAAAATGTAAACTGTCCACCTGGCGGAGGTATGCTCTCTACTGAGTGCCGTTCTAGTGTACCCATGTTTTATTTATTTGTTTATTTACACGAGTTATTCCCATGAACCCATGTTTTATTCCCATGTTTTGTGTATTTACATGAGTTATTCCCATGAACCCATGTTTTATTCCCATGTTTTATTTATTTGTTTATTTACACGAGTTATTCCCTTTCGTGCTTTTAGCAAATTACAACCGTTTTTTCTTCTTTAATATATAGCAAAAAAACAAAACAAAACATTGGCTGGCTGTTTATTTTAATTATTTTACAAAGAATAAATTATTTGGTAATTTTAAAAGTTGGTGATTTTATTTTTGTCCCACTTGTTCTGCAGAACTACTCGGTATCTGTTTACTTGGTGAAACAGCTCACCTCGGCTTCACTACTCCAACGGCTCAAAGCCAAAGGAATAAGAAACCCTGACCATTCACGTGCACTGAGTAAGATCAACGTTTTTCCTTTTACTTTTTAAAATCGGAAATGTGATTTTTTTTTTTTAAGTATCTCAACGCGGTGTTCTTTACAACACGCCCTCGAGTTCACCTTGAAAAGGAAATGGTTTCTGCCCTCTCCCCCTGCCCCCCTACTTCTCCGCCCCCACCTCATCACCCCTCCCGCCTCCCCGTGAAATGATGCGCTAGAACTGAAACTTGGTACATGGCTTTATTATAAGTTACAGAAACTGCAACTTATTCTATAGCTTTGCATCACGGACGTACAGACGGAGAGCAAACCTATAGTCTTTATACCGAACACAATTTGTCCTACTGTATATGGCTCAAAATTGCTGAGGCCTTGGTATTCATTGGGACTATTCGGGGGAATGTATTGCAAAGCAATTCCCCCTCTTGTGTTTAAGTGTTTCTCCCTCCCTCCCCTTACCCCTCCCCCTCTCCCCTCACAGTTAAAGAAAAACTAACAGCAGATCCAGACAGTGAAATTGCAACCACAAGCCTACGTGTATCTCTCATGTGTCCGGTGAGTTTCTAACATGCAGCCATGGATTCCTTTTGTCGACATTGTAATTGAACACAGTGCTTGAGGGAAGTGTTTAAACAGTCGATTTTTACCGTCACTCGCTACCACTGTCTCGCATATCAGGTGTTTTATTTTCTTTCCGAGTTCATGTTGGGTGCATATGTACATATATGTAAGCCATCATTCGTTATCTGTGTGCCAAGTTTGAACAAGAATGGTAAATGCATGTCTGAGAAATGGTTGAGGACGTGTTCAATACAGCGTTTTTTAACAACTAAAATGGCCACCAGTCTACCAGTCAGCCATCTTTGATCAGATCACAAAATAAAGTGAGTTGCACGTGTATGCCATAATGTACTTCATAATGGATGCCTTCTGCCAAGGTTGAACAAGATCGGTAAATGCATATCCGAGAAATGGTTGACGACATGTTCAACATCAGGTTTTTTAAACTAAAATGGCTGCCAGTCGGCCATCTTTGATCGCATCACGAAACAAAATGATGTGCATAAGTACATCATGATGTATTGTCTTTGTGCCCAAGTATGAGCAAAATCGGTCCATACATGTCCGAAATATGGTTACGAACGGGCACACTGAAACATGGACTGATGGACGCGACCCAATCCATAAGCCCCTGCTTCGGGCCAAGTCCAATGGAGGCTACTAACTAATGACTGCATAAGTAATTGATCCCCTTATCCCCTGGGCCATTTTCGGTCCAATATAAATGGGTGTTGTGGCTTTTTCATCATTTGCGACTCGTGTTTACGTTTGTCATCAATTTGTATTAATCTTCAGCAAGTAATGCTGAGTATCTCTGGGTGATGTGCTTGATTTGTTTTGATATCAATTACGTACACACACACACACACACACACACACACACACAATTGGGAGCCGTTGGTGAGGTATGTGGATGGACAAAAGGACCAGCGATGCACTCGGAAACATGGTGGTGGGATGATGAAGTTGGAAAGAGGATTGACGAGAAGAGGAAGAAGTTCAAGGAGTGGCAGAAGGCGAAGGGTACGGGTACGGGGGCAGAAAAGGCAGAACATGAAAGTTATAAGGCAGCCAAGAAGGCTGCAAAGAAAGAGGTAGCAAAGGCGCAGGAGGCATGGAGGAAAATGTTCGGAGAACGCTTGGATTTGGAAGAGGGTCAGAGAGCGGTATTCAGGATTGCAAAGCAGATAGTGAAAGAGGTGTGATGTGATGTGAAAGGTGTGAAAGAGAGGTGGAAGAGATGTATGAAAATGCTGTTGAATGCAGAGAATGAATGGGATGGCAACATAGAGAGTAACCCAGTTTTAGGACCGGCAGACAAGATAACTGAGAAGGAAGTTGAGGAAGCGATAAAAGCAATGAAGAGTAGAAAAGCAGGAGGGCCGACAAGAGTTGTGGGAGATGTGTTGAAGGCAGCAGGAAGTTGGGGTGTGAAGAGAATGACAGAGATCTGTAATCTGGTGGTGAAAGAAGGCCGCATTTCAGTGGATTTGGAAATGAGTACCCTCGTCCCTCTATATAAGGGGAAAGGTGACCCTCTGGAGTGTGGCTCGTACCAAGCGATAAAGTTATTGGAGCATGGAATGAAGGTATTGGAAAGGGTGATGGAGAGGAGGATAAGGAAGAAAGTGAAGATCGACGAAATGCAGTTTGGATTTATGCCAGGAAAAGGAATGACAGATGCGCTTTTTATTGTGAGGCAGTTGCAGGAGAAGTACATGGAGAAGAGGAAGAAGTTGTTTCTTGGGTTTGTTGATCTGGAGAAAGCATTCGATAGGGTTCCACACGAAGTCGTGACATGGGCATTTTGGGAAGTTAGGAGTGGAGGAATGGTTGATCAGAGTAGTGATGGCAATTTATGAAAGAGCGCGCACAGCTGTAAGGACGAAGGATGGGAACAGTGGTGAGTTTGAGGTGAAGGTGGGAGTGCATCAGGGGTCGGTACTAAGTCCGCTACTATTTGTAGCTGTGATGGAGGTGCTGGCTCGGAACGTAAAGGAGGGTTTGCCGTGGGAGTTGTTGTATGCAGATGATCTGGTGTTGATTGCAGAAAGTATGGATGGACTGAAGGAGAAGATGAACAAGTGGAAGGAATGTATGGAGACAAAAGGTCTGAAGGTGAATATCGGAAAGACGAAGGTGATGGTAAGTCGAGTGGTAAAACATGTGGTTAGGTGGAAAGAACTGGGAAGAGGCCGTGTGCTGTGTGCAAGAAGGGTGTCAGGGTGAACCCCTGTCAATGTACAATGTGCGCTGAGTGGGTTCATCAAAAATGAAGTGGTTTTGAGAGGGTCATTAACCAGTGTGGCAGCTACATTCAAATGTAAGATGTGCACAGAGGGAGCTGCAGATGGAGGAAATGTTGAGTTGGATCTTGGAGACCGAGTGAAGCTCGAAGGTGTGAAAACATTTTGCTACCTAGGAGACATGCTGAATGGAGAAGGTGGATCAGACTTGGCAACGGTTGCTGGAGTGAGATGTGGATGGAAGAAGTTTCGGGAACTGAGTGGCATGCTGACAGAGGGGAGTGTCGTTGAAGCTGAAGGGAAAGGTGTATGCTGCATGTATGAGAAGTGTTATGATTTATGGGAGCGAGACATGGGTAATGAACGTAGAGCAGCAACGAAGGCTGGAAAGGGTGGAAATGCGAATGGTTCAGTGGATGTGTGGAGTATCGTTGAGAGAGAGGAAGACAAATGATGAATTGCGAAAGATGATGGGAATCGAGCCTGTGATTGATGCTGTGAAGAGAAACAGGTTGAGATGGTTTGGTCATGTGTTGAGGAAGGATGAAAGTGACTGGTTGAGAAGAGTGATGGAAATGAATGTAGAAGGAAGTAGAGGATGGGGAAGACTGAGAAAGACTTGGCTGAAGATGGTGGAAGAAGAAATGCGGGCAAGGGGGTTCACAAGGGGAGATGCAGAAAATAGGGCAAAATGGAGAACATTGTCATGGGGACCGCAAGGGTAACCCCCGCTATAGCAGGGAAAATGGCCTTAAAATGCCTGTTGTTGTTGTATTATAACCCTATTTGTGAATGTCTGTTTGTTCGGTTGTGCCTCATGGACAGCCTAAAGATGTGACTTAGAGAGGGAAGGGGTTGTCCATGGGGGGTAATTTTCACGACAAAAAACATGGGTGCATCAGATTTAGACTAGGGGCGTGGCGTCCTCTCACTATAAAAAGCTCAATACACACACGTGACTGACTATTTATTTTCTGGGCAACGCCGGGTAACTCTGCTCGTGTATATATATTCTGTGTTCATTGTTCATTCATTAATGTCTGATGAACGAATATGCATCTTTCCTTTTTGCTAATTTGTCTTTCTCTCTTCCCCACCCTTCACCACCCATTCCCTTTTACCACATTTTCCTTTCCCACATCATTTTCATTAACGCACGTTGGACCCGTCCTGGTTTTTACCTTTGCTCTTTTTATGGGCATGGTTGGTGTTCTGCAGCTGGGAAAGATGCGCTTGAGCATTCCGTGTCGGTCCCTCACGTGTACCCACCTTCAGTGCTTCGACGCAGCTCTTTATTTGCAGATGAATGAGAAAAAACCCACGTGGGTGTGCCCAGTGTGTGATCGCAAAGCTCCATACGAAACCCTCATCATCGATGGGTTCGTTAGCGCATCTGCATTTTTGCTCTTTTTATACATCATTCTATTGTGGAGTCTTGGAGATGATTCAAACTTGAGATTTACTTGCATCTCCCCATCCAAAAATATTAGGAGGCATTACTTTTCAACACACCCTCATATGTTCTACCAGGTATTTCAGCACATATTTCTAAATGCAATTTGTTCCAATTAAGAATCTAAGTAATTAACTTATTACTTGTTTTTCACCAAAATCTAGGAAATTTACTTTCATCAAAACTGGCCTGTATTCAGGTCTTATTGTTTGTCTTTTTTTTATTATGCTTCCGCCGACAAAGTCGGTGAAGGCATTATGTTTTCGGGTTGTCCGCCCGGATGTCCGTACATCCGTCCATTCATGCGTCCGTGATTAGTTTCCGTTACCTGATAATTTAAGAACGGCTGAAGGGATCCAAATCAAACTTAGTACAAGTATGTATCATGCTGCAGTGATGAACTGATTAGATTATGGGGGCAAGAGGTTAAAGGTCAAATGTCCCGCTATATAAAAATTCTGTTACCGAGCTGACTTATGAACCAGTGTTGGGATTTTGACCAAACTTGGTATAAGTATATATTATGATGCAAAGATGAACTGCTTCGATTTTGGCAGCAATATGTCGTAGGTCAGAGGTCATGCCATGTAAAATGTGATGCATGAGAACAGCTGAAGGGATTTTAATCAAACTTCGTACAAGTGTGTATAAATCTCCATCAGTGCGTCCATCCATGACAGATTATTTGTCACTAAAAGGTCAAGGGTCAGAGGCCACCTAAAAACTCCTGTTAATGTGTTATCATTTGCTGTGGGATTTGAAATAAACTAAGTGCATATACCATGATACATATGTACAGATTAGATATTGAGGTCAATTGGCCTTTGAGGGTTTTGGTGCAAGTTTGAGTAAGCAAAGACTTGTGGGTGGATGCATATTTGTCGACATGGTGACGTTATTTTTCACAGAATGGTTGAACATCCCTTTAAATGTCAACATCTATCTTGATACACTCAGATTGTAATTCTCATTCGGTCCTTCAATGTGTCTGGCATTGTGGACATGCTTGATGGACTTCAGATGCTGCAAGAGAAAAGTTGAGGTGTAACGTCCCGTGATCTCGTGGTGCCTGACTTTTGCCACTTCCTGCATATATATATATATATTGTGTGCATTTATCACTTTGTGGTTTAAACCTTTTTTTTTTCCTGCAAAGGTCTGTTTCACGATACCTGGAGGAAACGTTTGAATTTTGGTGTTTAATTTGGTATTCAGTTAGTTACTCCCGCCAGGGAGTAATGCATTCACTCGTGTCCGTGTCCGTGTGTGTGTGTGTTCGTGTGTTTGTGAACAAGATATCTTGAAAAGTTCTGAACGGATTTGGATGAAAGTTGGTGGGATGATTGCCCTTGGGATAAGGAAGAATTGATTAGTTTTTGGTGAAACTCAGGATATTATTCACGATCCAGGAAGTTTTTTGGGGAATCTTTTTCCATTGGAAGTTAGGGCTCATTTTAAAAAAACATTATCTTCTATATATTATATATTTAACATTGTGATATGAAAATAGTTTTCATATTTGCTGTAAATGTAGTTTAAACTCGTGGTTATGCGTTAGAGCGGTGTATTTTTTTTAGCAGCGTCGTCTTCAATGTTCATTTTTTTTTCTTCTAATAAAGACATATTCTGTCATTTTAAAACCACCAAAGTGTGTATTAGGTTTCCCCGTTTCATTAAATGTATCGTTTGATACGTATAATGCTTTTAAACTGTTTTTTATTTTTATTTTACCTCAGAAGAGATATCAACATTTAGCTCAGCGAATGTCATTCACGGTGTCAGTATTTGATGAACTTATAAAGACTTAGTTCCAGATTTGTCAATGGCTGAGGTATATTAACAAACGAATAAAACAGATTTGGCAAAATTCCAACTTTTTTAAAAAAGATCGCATATTCACCCAGGATTGTGAGGGGCGACTTCAGAAGAAGAAACCTCGCATGGGCTTCCCAGACCAAATAAATAATTCTGGTTCTGGCTCTGCGATTTTCTGGTTTATTACTCCCGCCAGGGAGTAACGCATTCGATCGTGTCCGTCCGTGTGTGTGTGTTCGTGTGTTTGTGAACAAGATATCTGGAAAAGTTCTGAGCCGATTTGGATGAAAGTTGGTGGGATAATTGCCCTTGGGATAAGGAAGAATTGATTAGTTTTTGGTGAAGCTCAGGATATTATTCCGGATCCAGGAATTTTTTTTGGAAATTTTTTTGGGAAAGATTTTTTCTGTTTTACTGCGTTAAAGCTTTTATTCTTATTCTTAAATGATGTTTTTCTCCTCGAATTCCGAGATATATCAAAATTAATTCTCTGACAGTTAGGGCTTACTTTATTTTTCATTTATTGTTTTGGGGAGAGGGGATGTTAAACAAAACGTATTATTCCAACAAAACCCACGGCGGGAGTATGCGCTCTACTGAGTGGCGTTCTAGTTAAGGATTTGTTTTAAGGCTGTATCGACAAAACACTTAACCCCACTCTACTTTTTCCCTTCCTCCTTGCAGTTTATTCATGGAAATCTTGAACTCGTGCTCAGATGTGGATGAGATACAGTTCCGTGAAGATGGCTCTTGGAGTCCCATGAGACCCAAAAAGGAATGCCAAGATGTGGTCAACACCTCAACACACTATTCTTTAGATGGTACTTCATGTTCTTGTTATGGTGCAAAAGTATAGATAGATTATATGAAGTACGGCACCCAAGGGATGTTCGACAAAATTTAGGATGTGTGGCATCAAACGATGATTTATGGAGTGAAGTGGTCAGGATAATACTTTTGTGTATATGTACGAGCACGGGCACGAGGATAGTGTGGCGCGCGCAGCCGCGCACACTCGGACGCTGCTTGACGTTCGGACGCTGCCTGACGCACGCACACTCGGACGCTGCCTGACGCACGCACGCTCGGACGCTGCCTGACGCACGCTCGGACGTTGCCTGACGCACGCTCGGACGCAGCCTGACGCACGCTCGGACGCACGCTCGGATGCTGCCTGACGCGCGCACACACGCTCGGACGCTGCCTGACGCACACACACACGCTCGGACGCTACCTGACGTGCGCACACACACTCGGACGCTGCCTGACGCATGCACGCACGCTCGTACGCTGCCTGACGCATGCACGCACGCTCGGACGCTGCCTGACGCACGCTCGGACGCTGCCTGACGCACGCTCGGACACTGCCTGACGCACGCTCGGACACTGCCTGACGCACGCTCGGACACTGCCTGACGCACGCTCGGACGCTGCCTCACGCTCGGATGCTGCCTGACGCATGCTCGGACGCTGCCTGACGCACGCTCGGACGCTGCCTGACGCACGCTCGGACGCTGCCTGACGCACGCAAGCATGCTCGGACGCTGCCTGACGCACGCACGCACGGACGCTGCCTGACGCACGCACCCTCGGACGCTGCCTGACGCACGCACGCACGCACGCTCTGACGCTGCCTCACGCACGCACGCACGCTCTGACGCTGCCTCACGCACGCACGCACGCTCTGACGCTGCCTCACGCACGCACGCACGCTCTGACGCTGCCTCACGCACGCACAGACGCTGCCTGACGCACGCACAGAAGCTGCCCGACGCACGCACGGACGCTGCCCGACGCACGGACGCT
Source organism: Myxine glutinosa (assembly GCF_964187855.1). Classification (NCBI taxonomy): domain Eukaryota; kingdom Metazoa; phylum Chordata; class Myxini; order Myxiniformes; family Myxinidae; genus Myxine; species Myxine glutinosa. Next base: position 177,021,103 of record NC_136262.1, read on the forward strand.
GCCTGACGCACGCACGCACGGACGCTGCCTGACGCACGGATGCTGCCTGACGCACGCACGCATGGACGCTGCCTGACGCACGCACGCATGGACGCTGCCTGACGCACGGACGCTGCCTGACGCACGCACGCACGGACGCTGCCTGACGCACGCACGCACGGACGCTGCCTGACGCACGCACGGACGCTGCCTGACGCACGGACGCTGCCTCACGCACGCACGCACGGACGCTGCCTGACGCACGCACTCACGCAGAGACACTGACTGACGCTCGGCCACACAGAGACACTGACTGACGCTCGGCCACACAGAGACACTGACTGACGCTCGGCCACACAGAGACACTGACTGACGCTCGGCCACACAGAGACACTGACTGACGCTCGGCCACACAGAGACACTGACTGACGCTCGGCCACACAGAGACACTGACTGACGCTCGGACACAGAGACACTGACTGACGCTCAGACACAGAGACACTGACTGACGCACGCTCGGACACACAGAGACGCTGACTGACGCACGCTCGGACACACAGAGACACTGTCTGACGCACGCTCGGACACACAGAGACACTGACTGATGCACGCTTGGACACACAGAGACCCGGACACTGACGCACACACGCAGACACACAGAGTGGACTACATCCCTGCAGATCAGGACAATATGGTAATGGGGTCTTCTTGTCCCATGGTGCTTGTTATAGCTTGAGTAGACGAGTGGACTATCATTGTGTATTAGTGAAATTCACGCAGTGTATCATCTATCATCCATAAGAGATTACCAGTATGCTTGTAGGATGCAATACACGCACAGAGAACAGACACGCAGACACGCACAGAGAACGGACACGCAGACACGCACAGAGAACAGACACGCACAGAGAACAGACACGCACAGAGAACAGACACGCACAGAGAACAGACACGCACAGAGAACAGACACGCACAGAGAACAGACACGCACAGAGAACAGACACGCACAGAGAACAGACACGCACAGAGAACAGACACGCACAGAGAACAGACACGCACAGAGAACAGACACGCACAGAGAACAGACACGCACAGAGAACAGACACGCACAGAGAACAGACACGCACAGAGAACAGACACGCACAGAGAACAGACACGCACAGAGAACAGACACGCACAGAGAACAGACACGCACAGAGAACAGACACGCACAGAGAACAGACACGCACAGAGAACAGACACGCACAGAGAACAGACACGCACAGAGAACAGACACGCACAGAGAACAGACACGCACAGAGAACAGACACGCACAGAGAACAGACACGCACAGAGAACAGACACGCACAGAGAACAGACACGCACAGAGAACAGACACGCACAGAGAACAGACACGCACAGAGAACAGACACGCACAGAGAACAGACACGCACAGAGAACAGACACGCACAGAGAACAGACACGCACAGAGAACAGACACGCACAGAGAACAGACACGCACAGAGAACAGACACGCACAGAGAACAGACACGCACAGAGAACAGACACGCACAGAGAACAGACACGCACAGAGAACAGACACGCACAGAGAACAGACACGCACAGAGAACAGACACACACGCACAGACACGCACAGACACGCAGACACACAGAGAGCAGACACGCACAGAGAACAGACACGCAGACATGCACAGAGAACGGACGAAACGGACGTTGACAGTGGGAGCAAAAGGCTCTGTTTGGCTCAGAGGGTGTATGTAAACAATGGCAGCGGGTGCGTTTACTCGATGAGTGCTGCGTGTTATGGATTTTCTTCTTCTTCTTCTTCTATTATTTTTTTTCCTTCTTGTTTCCTCTTCTTTGGTAAAGCTTTTCTTCAGGACAAAGAGCTCTACAATGAATCGGCGTTCTATGGGGACAGCACTAAGCAAGGTGTAGATCATGCACAAGCATTGATGTGCGAAATCGCTTCCCATCGTCTAAATTTCCTTGTATTCATTTTGTCTGTTTTTCAACCTTCTAATTATTTATCCTCAACATTACTTGTATTGCCACGCCATGACAAAAAGGAAGCATCAGACCATGCTTTCAAGTAATTGCTAATTTTATGAGTGAACAGTGGATACGCATCTGTTCTCCCACCACACCCGTTATATGATTGTATTGCCAAAGTCAACCGTAGTTGGCACAAATTTTGTAGTTAAAACGTTTCCTCACTTGACATGTACACACGTATACTTTGAGGCCTTTGTGTTAACATAGTAGAACACCCCGACTCTATTTTTTCATTATTTCATCATTTTTTCATATTATCTCACGCTTTTTCCCCCCACCCTTCTTTCTCAACAGGTTCAAGTAATTTTGACACAATGTGTATGAGTGGGCGACGATCGCCAAATTCTGCCAGAGGTGGGGGTGGTGGCAGTGTGAGTACAACAGGAACTACCACCAAGAAACAGGTGGAGGTGATTGATCTCACTGTGGAAAGTTCCTCGGATGACGACAGTTCTTCCAATGACGCCGCTTCTGGGGCAGATGATGATGATGACGATGATGATGGGGAGAGTGAGCGAGAACGAGATGAGATTCAGACTGCTAAAAAGAATATTCCGCTCACCAGGAATCTTTCTCCCACCTTGCAATCAAGAGGGTAAGTGTTTTAAATACATTTACCCTGATGACAATGGTTGACAATGCTGTCCACCACCCACCTTGGTCATGTTTACATTTGACGGCACACATAATCTCATGGCACAGTAGAACCTATTTTTTCCAGAAATCCAAGTAACGGAAACACCCATTATCCAGAAATTTCCATTATCTGAAACAAAAAATTCATGTCCTCTCCTGGATCGATTATGCTGAAAATCATTCATCTTTCTGAATTACCACCGTAGTTCAGGTGCCCACCTGCTCTACCATGTGCTGTTGCAGTTCGTAGTGCAATTTGTTCTGGTAGAAGCGAACTGAGTTTCCAAAATGCAACTCACTGGGTTTGGCACTTCCAAACCGAACCGGCTTGGATTTTATGGCAATAGTCCAAGGTTGAGTAACTCTGAAAATGACTTATTAAACAAGTAGCTCTCATAAAAGGCAAATGCATCTGCAGAATACACACATACCATAAGGTTATTTATTGAAAATAGCTCTTAATCAAGTTATATACCTATTACAGACTTTGACCTTTTGACCCCAAATTTTAATCAGTTAACCTTTACATCATTATACATACCTATACCAAGTTTGAATTGGATCACTTCAGCCGTTCTCAAGTTATAGACATATTACAGACTTTGACCTTTGACCTCTTGACCCCAAAATTTAATCAGTTCCCATTACATCATTCTACATAACTGTACCAAGTTTGGTCAGAATCCCATCACTGGTTCACAAGTTATCACGGTAACAGGATTTTTACCTTGCATTACCTTTGACGTTTGGCCTTTGACCTCGTGACCCCAAAATCTTATCAGTTCACCTGTACCTCATTCTACATAAGTGTACCAAGTTTGACTAAGATACCTTCAGCCGTTCTTAAGTTATCGTGGTAACGAAAACCTATCACGGACGGATGGATGGACGGACGGACGGACAACCTGAAAACATATAATGCCTCTGACGACTTCGTTGACTGAGGCAAAATGTTAACATTTCAGACACGGAACATGCTTTAGTGAAATCCCCCGATTAATAAACAAAACAGCGAGAAATACGGTCAACCCTTAAATATCGCGGGCGTTACGTTCCTGGAAAATACCGCGATATTCTAAACCATGATGGTTAAAACCAATTTCCTGCGAGAATAATGGCGTTAGGCTTCCTGGGATTTGACCAAAATATGGAGGAAGGTGGGCGGCAGCCAAAAACAAATGCATCACAGTTGAAATAAACATGTATAATAAGCATTAATCGGCTTTGCGATGAAGTCTCATGCTGTGTTGAAGCAGATTAAACGCGGCCCTTCCATACTGTTCTGTAATTTGGCTGAAGCCCCCATCTCGCTCTCTCTCACTCTGCCTATGGTGTGCCATACTCTTCACAGATCGTCGGTTCCACCGAAGCAGCTTTTTGAGCAACGATTATGCTGGGTGGTTTGCCATTGCCTTCCCAGCAGTAGTTGGTGCAGGAATCTGGAGCTTGGCCTTGTTGCCAGTGATAGATCACCTACTCTTTGCAAAGGACAGCGTGGGGTCTTTAACTTTAACGTCCACCAACTAATGCCAGCAGATGGGACGCCCAGTTTGCGTCCATCCGAGGGGCGGCACACACATTGATGGAATCACACTACCTGTGACACCAGGATGACAGTTTATAGCTGGGTGGCAATTCAAGCCCATGCCAAAAACCCCACCATTCCTCCTCTCATTACCGTGACCTCTTAAATAGTTTCCTTTTGTAATCTGTCGATGTTTCGCTTTTATAAATCGTTCTGCAGCTCATAATCCAGTGCATAAATGAAATAAAATGATCACTTTTGTTCATAGTTTTACGCTTCTTCACCTTAAAGTTGCACGAGAAACGACCAAAAGGCTCGTGGTGAGAAATAACCGTCACACCTCAGTTCAAGAACGGTGATTGGTCGACATTAAGCCCTGCGATCACTAAATCGGTACATAGAGGTTGCCTGCGATTGGTCAAAGCCACAATATTCAAACAGGCGATATTTAAGGGGTTGGCTGTACAGTACCGTACCCCAAATGCATTGCGTTAGATCCACCACTGCATGTTTGAAAGTGCCGGTTTTTCTGATATACTGAACCGAACTGGTGAAAATATTCTGGGTTCTGGTGCAATTCAGACTGGGTTTTGTTACGTGTTCCTCTACGAGTCTACGATCTCCTGGTCTCGGTACACCTCCGAACCCCGAGAGGAGCCACGGCAGAAAAATATGTTACTCTGTGTTAGAAATCAACAGTGAAACCACACCAATGATTATAAATGAACAAATAATATATTGAAAAATCACACAGGAATAACGGTACAACAAATGGCAATTAAGAGTGCACTCTATATACCATCAATACCACCGTTTAGAGGCCATTTTACGGTGGTATTGATGGTACTCCGAGCCTCCTAGAGGCGAAATTTGTTAATACATCTCAGTCGCCCGCGACCTCTCTAGCGCGGGCGTCGAACCAGTTCATTTCCGGGCGACCGGGCCGAGTATCCATCTATATACCATCTATATACCATCAATAAAGTCAGATAACTCACGGCGCTCCCAGCGAGTGAAACGGACACTCCTCAATGTCTCTATAACCTTTTCCAAGACGAATGTGACTCGCTCCAGCGGTCGTTAGAACGATATCCAGTCGAAGCCCGAATCTCGCTCTCGAGTCGATATTTGAATTGCGTACAGTTGACAATGGTGATCGCCCCGCCGAAACTGTACAACGGCGCCCTTCAGAGGGGCACCTTCACCACTCACTCAGCGAACCGCAACGTAATTGGAGACGAAGCGGCCGCACACACACATCCCCGACAAACGGTAGGATGTTGGGGGTGAAGTTGACGCGAGGCAAAACCTTTGTAGGTGTCCGAAGCGCGGGCTTCAAAATGGCCGACGGCTCTTACTTGAGCCGATGCGACTAGGCGAGGATTCGTCGAAATCTCAGCGCTCAAATCTGATTTCGCAGATTTTCCACTCCAGTGATAATTCCTATCGCCTGTTGTCCCTTCAAGGAACTCAAAATTCCCTCGTGACTTTCGGTAGACCTGGCTCGCTGTGGAGCCTTGACGTCACGCGTCTTCTCCAACTTTGCTCGAGCCGCCTCTTCCTCTTCACCTCCTCGTCTTCTGGTTCGGTTTCCTGTATCATTTTAAGTTAACCTTTTCAACTTTAGATAGCTGTTCCTGAATAATAAACCTTTTGAGAATAATAATAGTACATAATATCAGAAATATGTCAAGTGGGTGAAAACCACAACAGCGGAAGTGACGAATCCATAACAGTTTTCAATCAATCTTGTTGCATTCATGATACAGCACTTGTGGTAACGGCTGATCCAAAACGTTTTTCTATACCCATTATGGTGGCTATGCTAATAACGTCAGTACGAGTGGTAAAATACCATTATCAGCCAAGAATAGTGAAAGGTGGGTGCAAAATGGTGCATGCTGGGAAATGAAGTAATGGCGCAAAACTGCAGGGGAATGTTTTGGGATTTTTTGTACTGTACTGGGTTTGAGCTCTACTCCCTGCCCTCAAACCCCCTCACCCATTTTTTTAATGCCTCTGCTGATTATGTCGTCGAAGGCATTGTGTTTTTGGGCTGTCTGTCTGTCTGTCATTCCCTCAGTGATAGATTTTTTTCGTTCCCGCGATAACTTGAGAACGGCTGAAGGGAGCTAAGTCAAACTTACGACATGCATGTATAATGATGTAAAGATGAACTGATTCGATTTTGGGGTCACGAGGTCAAAGGTCATGTTAGGTAAAAATCATGTTACCATGGTAACTTGTGAACCCAGTGATGGGATTTTGACCAAAGTTTGTATAAGTGTGTATTATGATGCAAAGATGAACTGATTTGATTTGGGGGTCAAGAGGTCAAAGGTCAGAATCTGTAATAGGCATTACCATGATAAGAACGGCTGAAGGGAACAAAGTCAAACTTGGTACAAGTATGTATAATGATGTGAAGATAAACGAATTAGATTATGGGGTCAAGAGGTCAATGGTCAGAAGTCCCGAACCAGTGATGGGATTTTGACCAAACTTGGTATATTTATAGCCTATATTATGATGAAATGATGAGGGATTTTTTTGGTACAAAGGTGTATTTTGATGCAAAGATGAACTGAATAGATTTTGGGGGTAAAAAGGTTCTAATAGCCGCACTCCTGACAATAATGTTATGGACGTCACCCCGAGATAATTGCAAAAGGCAAACATTGTCTTTGATAGACCACAGACGCAATCTGCGACACTCGACTCTGGCCAGACGTTCATGCCCAAAGTCATTTTACCGTGCCGGTGAGTTAATGGCCTACTAATTTCTCAAGGTGCCAGGAGATCTAACGTCCACCAGGAAATGCATCAGCAGCACAGCCGCACCCCCATAAAGTGATGCAATTGCACACCTCACTCTTTGAAAAAAAAAAAAAAAATTCACTCTTTGCAAAGCTTATGGCTCACTTGATCACATCACAGTAAAGAACTAAATTTTTATATTCTGGGCAGACCCATTGTGCCGTCACCAGACCCTTTTTCTGGTTTCATCACCTCCCTGCACTTGCTCGATGCTCGTGGCAAAGCAGTCAAGATGCTGATGCAATCCCCCAGTGCCACAGCATCCATTGTCCCTTGCACTTTGTAACACCACACTGGCTTATGTATGAACCCGATGCAAGATGAGGGTTTTTGTTCCCTTCTAGAATTGTGAATCTTCACCAAAGTGTAAACACTGTGAGAGGACTGGAAAGTGGCTTTCGAATGCCGGGACTTGCTGAGTACCAGGGGACATTTTCTCATCCTCACATGTCTTCTTTGCCTGACCTTCAGGGTAAGTGTGCAAAAGGTATTCACATGCTTTGAGGCCGTCTACGCATGAATGTACAATGCAGGGTCCTGAAATGCTAGCACAACGAAAAGATGAGAAGGTAAAAATGGTGGGTAGAGTTGAAGATTTTAGATATTGGTTGTAAAAGGGATATGAGGACATGTAAAATAAATCTTGTTTTGTGGTATTAATGTATAGATTCCATGGTTGTAGCTCTAGTTCCTTGTATCCATTTTATGAATGTGACAGTTGTCGAGTTGTTCTGTTTGATGGATACTGGGAGCAAGAAACTGTTAACGTGTCAGAGGAGAGTGCTCTGTTTCAACCACAACTACTTGCCATGCCCCAATGGTGAACGATGATCATTTAGCGTTGTAGAAATGCACTGGAGGTGTCAGCAGCACATTCAGGTCTGCAGTGGACTCAAGAGGATCCCGAAAACGATTTCAGGCACTTGAAATGCAACAGTGCCCATACACTCTTGTAGATACGGTGAAAAGTCTATTCCTGCAAGGTGTGCAGGTTGGCGCAGTGAATCCAGATGAGGGACCATCGGCAGCATGTATCTGCAAACCCATGCAGGACTGTGTGTGCATGATGCTTTGCCTGCGGCTGCCACATGGACCAACTCCAAAATGTGGATAGGACACTCGACACAATCCTCTCTTGATTGTCCTGCTCCATTCCCCCACTGCTAAACTTGTGCGTCTGCATGTATGTGCGTATTATTCACATGGTAAGATCAGGATATACATTGGGAGACTATGTACTACTTTTTTCTTCATTTACTAGGATATTCGTAAACGGTATCTATAAATTAGACCTCAAATTCCGACCTGTGTTTATGCGAGAAAGCCAGGCTGTCCAACCTGTAGTTCAGAAGTCTTCCCTCCCCATCACAGCCTCCTTTCTTTACAAACATCAACGGAATGAGTGAACAGCAAAGGAGGAGAGGGAGATGGCACTGAAACTAGCAAGTAAAATACTTGTGGTAGGAAAAGTTAACGGGGGTAATAAAGGGCATGGGACAAAATGTGTGATGACGAGATGGCAGTGCACTGCTTGCTTGGAGCCGTGGAGGGAATAGATGGAACATCCTCTCGAAGATGGTTCCGTAGACTGGAAAAGCGAGGAATAAGATGGTTGATGTGCGCAGTCAGCCTGTATTTTGGAAATTTAACCATTTACTGAAGTTACACGTGTTAGAATAGATATATGGAGGGTCAGAGGACAGAGCAGAATGCGCAATATCGGAGAAGAGAGTATAAAACAGACTGCTGACATGCCTGTGATGAGAGAGAGAGAGAGTAATAGACCCTGTGCTTTGGCCTCATTACGGAAGATTCCAATAATATTGAGAGCTTCAGATTCTACAGAATGCAGGCGAGACTGATGTGATGCTTGTGTGTCGGCACATTGCAGAGAGCAGTACTCCATTGAGCTACAGACAAAGGCCTTGTAGACTGAGTAAGGCTGATTTTTCCAAGGAAAGACTTGGATCGATGCAGGCCGTCCAATTTGCGGTTGGCTTTGGGGGCCAGCTTTGTTTTGTTAGCCTGGGGAGGTCATGGCTGATGGTGAGGCCTACAAGTTCGAGAGATTGGATAACCAAGGAAAAGGAAATAGGTGAGTTCCTCATCTGCATTGGATGGAAAGTATCCATCCATTTCGATGAGGATCAAGACTGGGCCCAAAACACTGCTTCTGGGAATTCCAGCCTCCACTGTGAGGAGGGAGGAGTTGAGGGCTCCATGGATAATGACAATGACAATGACTGCATGAATGGAGGAACTCAGAATTCCAACATTGAAGGTGGAGAGGGTAGGAGTTGGTTGTGGGGGTTGTTGTTCCTTTTGACCTTGGTTGCTGATGTAGTCTAATGGATGTCATGAATTTAGGAAGCGGAGAAGTAGAAGAGATATCGCCTTGGAATGAAGTAAGACAACACCAACACCAACATCAACCCTTATTAGGAAGTACGTAAGCTCGTTTTGATCACTGATCTTGGACAAGTGCTTATGCTCTAGAAACTATTGTGGGTGAAGGTTGTGTGGTGTTCGTCTGCAGTGGTGGATAATTTAAACTATGAATTTTGTTAACTGAAAGCTGCAGGGGAGGGGGAGGTATGGAACATCACTTCCCACGTCGGTTAACATACTCTTACCAGCCTATAGGTAATGAGATTCATCATTCACGGATCGATTCATGTGCCAAACCTTTTACCTGCCAATAATTCACATTAGACCGACAAAATGTCAATGAAATAACCTACATTAAACTCCCGTTATATGATTGACTTGAAAGCCCCGTCAAGATGTAGTCGACAATTAATCCATAACTTCCCTTTTCCCAATCGTCCATGTCCGACACCCCCTTTCATTATTATTGTGACGAATCCTGAAGGTCAATTTGTCCAATCAGAAACCTTTGCCAAGGCCACCTGGACGTTCCGGGAATTGCCGTAATTTCCCGTGCTTCCGTCAAGTGGCGGATATGCATGATGAAGCGATACTTTTAAAGTCGGCCCGATGGAGGCTTTCGTCTTCCTGGAGAGCCGTGATAAAGACACAAGTTTGTTTTTACCCTTTTATTTACATGTGATACACATCAACATTTCGATGCTATTGTCCCAAGGATGTGTTCTGTTTTCGTTTTCTTGTCCTGTCTGTCCTTTATTAATTCACGAATTACTCCCTAAGGCGAGCATGTCCATCCCCCTGCTAGATTTCCAGCACTTTTTACATGTTGAAGGCTCCAGTCATGGAATGTATAGTCCAGTGAAATGCCAGACTCGTTGATGCTGAGGAGGCTCTCTGAGAATGGCCAGAGAGACGTCCACTTTAACCATAGAAGGGATGTCCTCATTGAGGGCAGGCCTCAAATAAAAGAGCTGCATTGATAGAAAAGTGAAGAGAGAGAGAATAGTCGAACAGTTTTTTAAGAAGTAAAAAAAAATCTGCTTTTTGAAAAGGGGAATGTTGTTAGTTTTTGGAAAGACTTGAGAAGGTAAAGAGTTTCTGAGTTTGGCAGTGGTGGGTAAGAAACGAGCATCATAATAATGGCCCACCCTTGAGTTGCCAATGGCCACACAATAATCACGAGATGTAGTGGCCTGTCGAGTATTCCATGGTCGCTTAACTGATTACCCATCACTTAACCATGTCGCTTAACCGGTCGATGCAAAATTTCTAGTACATGATCGACTACCTATGGGAACATTTGATTAAAAGAAGCTGATCCGAAATAATATGGCCACACAATAATCACGAGATGTAGCGTCCTGTCGAGTATTCCGTGGTCTCTTAACCGATTACCCATCACTTAACCATGTCGCTTAACCGGTCGATGCAAAATTTCTAGTACATGATCGACTACCTATGGGAACATTTGATTAAAAGAAGCTGATCCGAAATAATATGGCCACACAATAATCACGAGATGTAGCGTCCTGTCGAGTATTCCGTGGTCTCTTAACCGATTACCCATCACTTAACCATGTCGCTTAACCGGTCGATGCAAAATTTCTCGTATATGATCGACTACCTATGGGAACATGTGATTAAAAGAAGCTGATCCGAAACAATATGGCCACACAATAATCACGAGTTGTTGTGGCCTGTCGAGTATTCCGTGGTCTCTTAACCGATTACCCATCACTTAACCATGTCGCTTAACCGGTCGATGCAAAATTTCTAGTACATGATCGACTACCTATGGGAACATTTGATTAAAAGAAGCTGATCCGAAATAATATGGCCACACAATAATCACGAGATGTAGCGTCCTGTCGAGTATTCCGTGGTCTCTTAACCGATTACCCATCACTTAACCATGTCGCTTAACCGGTCGATGCAAAATTTCTAGTACATGATCGACTACCTATGGGAACATTTGATTAAAAGAAGCTGATCCGAAATAATATGGCTGCCAATGCAATAATAATACAGAAAGTGGGCAATATCTCCAAAATTATGGATTATCCACCTTGGAGTTGCACCTTATCAAATAGTGCTAATTTTGGATTTGGTCATGGTGGACGTGAAAGATCCCACGGTGTCCTTCGCAAAGAGTAGGCGAGCTATCGTTGGCACCGTGAACAAGTTACAATTTGCCACCATAACCTAAAGGAGGTATTGCTTCAGCAGAGCAGCCGTGCCCTCAGCCAACGATGCTCCTCCGCTGCCTTGTATCGCATACGAACAGAAGAGTACTACAAATGTACTACAAATGGATGGTGTACTGTTTGCCTGCACATGGTTAATGAACATTCACTGATGGATATAAAATGATATGAACCACATTTTCCTTGAGGGGGTGTATGGTCTTGTCTCATAAACATGACGTCACAATTTTAATTGAAGTTCTACTGAATGACTTGTTGCGAAAGTTTAAAAGCTTTTGTCTCATTAAAATATCCTTTTCTTTCAGGTTTGGACCTTTATACCTTGCTGCAAACAGATAACCAGGTGTGCTGAATTCTGTTTGAAAACTCGTGTACTACTTTTATTTACTCCTGTGAGCTTCAGTGAAATGTTCAATTCTACTTCCTTAAATACTCTCAAATTGAACCATTGTTTTGTCCTTTGAAGAGATTATTTATTATTTTTATGTTATGTATTCAATAATGGCAGAATTTTCTTCCCCTCCCCCTTCCATTCCCCATTCGCCCACCCCTCAGCCTTCCGTTCTCCTCCACCCCTTTCCCCTCCTCTCCTCCTCTCCCTTGCCCAAGCCCTCGACCTCTACCTCCCCTCCTCCACTTTGTTATCCCCCCCAGTGTTCCCAATGTTTAGGAACACCACAATGAGTGTTTATATTGTATACACAGGTGCCTTGTCAACTATGTTCTTGTTGCTTTTAGTCATTTGATCTTGAGTGCATATGGCGGCGACTTCCCTGTCAATCGTTTGGAGTAACGTTTGTGATGTTTTACAGCAGTTGAACATGGCGCCTCCACCTCGGACCTCGTGCACAGAACCATGTGGCATTTGGAATTGGTCAAAGTACGATATGGCGCATGGGAGCCCGTCTGCCTTGCAATCATATGGCGGCTCCGGCCTACCGTCCTCATCTCTTCCCGATGAACAAGATCCGACGCGGTCCATGCTGAGCCATGGCTTTTTCCCTTATTCCTCTGCAACGGTTTACCTGGATCAGCTCCCGTCGCAGAATGTGGGATCCACTACAGCGGGCGATTCCACGACCGGTGGCACGGGTTCGTTGGACCATCTCGTCCACTCTCCCACCGGTGCTTGTGGACCGCTATCTGTCAGCAGTAGCGGAAGTCTCCTAGCATCTCCACATGCCTTTTCCCAAACTGTGCAAAACAATGGCTTTAACACTCCAGGCCCTCCTGAGAGCTCGCATGGCGCCGTTCCTGACATAATCCCACTCGATGACTGAGTTTGCCGCCATCTTGGCTAAATACTCCATCAAATCATTTTGAGTTGATCCCATGACCATATGGTGCTGACAATCTGTGAGCATTTTGTTTGCCTCGCTGAAGAATGACATTTGTTTGAGTCTCGTGGAGTTTGCCTGGATTTAACAGACATTTTGATTTTACTCGATGTTCAATTCTTTCACAGTGTTCGACCTTCGACTGACAAAGCTTGTTCTCAGGTGGAGATGGAGAATCTACAAACATGGCCGAGTGTTGCTATTTGGAGGGCCTTGTGAATCTGCTGTCTAACAGCTGAAATATTGATTCAATTATTTCTCCTCATCCAATCCATACGATTCGATTATTTGTTTTTTCTCTTTTCAAAAAGGAGGCAGACTGTGACTGTATGTGGTGTAACAGCTGGTGAGTTTACTACTTCATCCTGGGTGTAAACCTGCTGCCTCTGGTTGTTGTGGTACAAGTGTAAAGTATACATTTGTAAATTGGCATCTTTGCTTTGTTATATGGCCATCTTTTTATAACATGAAATGGAGGAAGGAAATGATGTGAGGGATTACAGTGAATTGAGGGGGGAGAGGGTAAGAGGAGGAGGGCGAGGGTGGTGTCTGTTTTGCTGCATATGTAATAAAATGATAATTTAATCTTCCTTATTTTATCTGTCCCTATTTTTCTATCAGTGGCCTTTTTTTCGTATACATAGTCGAGGCCCGTGGAAGCACTAGTACTGGAACACTGAATGGATCAGGTTGCAACAGGAAGAAAAGAACAGAAGAGAGAGGGGGGCACCAACAGCAAGACAGAGGGAGGCGGACATGATGGATACAGAAGGGGAAACTACACATACAGGAGGGAAAACTGGAAATTTGGAAGGAGGGGTGGGGGGGTTAACGATGGTAGAAACGACTATGGTTTTGGATTATGGTGGTGAACAGCTCGCTTGAGGACCTGGAGGAAATAATGAGATTGAAGAGAATAGAACCACCTTTGGAGGCCATTTTCCCCCGCAGAGCAGGGGTTGGCCTTCTTCGGGCACCATGGTCCCTTTTTGAAGCAATGTTTTATGGCCGGATGCCCTTCCTGCCGCCAACCCTGTTAGTCGCCTCTTGCGACACATAGGGAATTACCAGTGAGCTGGTACTCAATTTGCCGACCTCAGAAGGATGACAGTGCGAGTCAACCCCCCTAGCGTTAATTCGGTGATCAACCTGGATTCGAACCCAGGATCCTGGGATCCCAAGCCAGCATCATAACCACTAAGCCAACACCAGGCTCCTTCCGAGGACAACACCCGACCAGATTAAAGAGAATGTGGAAGTTAATTGCGCAGTCGGGGAAAAAGAGGAACAAATGAGTAGAGGTGAGCAGTGATCCTGGATTACGGTAGTTTCACCAGAAGGGGGTTGATTATGGACCGGGTGAGCCTTGCAGCAACCTTTGGGAGGAGAGGGGGAGCACGGAAAGAGCAGAGGGTGCAAGACCATAAAGGAGGGGTAGAAGACAGAGAGACCACTGACCTGTCTGCGATGGCGAAGTGATAGGCCCATAGACTCAACTTCAACGTGGGAGATTCCACGTATGTTGAAGGCCTTGGTGGTTTCCATGGCAACAAGCTGAGCAAGGTGTGAGGAAGTGGAGTCAGCCTGGAGAGGAGACCGAGCAGTACTCCATCAAGCTGCGGAAGAAGGCTTTTAGGTGGATGAGAGTTCAGGTGTGCCAAGAAAGGACTCTGTATGGTGGAGGATGGCTTTGGACGCCAACGTTGAAACATGGTTTGACCAAGAAAGATCATGGCTGATCGTGAGACCCAGGAGTGTTTGAATGACAGCTTTCTCAAGAGGATGGTTAAGTAAGTATATGTGGGGTCGGGGATTGCCAGACATTCCTTTCAGAGAGTGAGATTTGTCAGGATTGAAAGACATATTCGAAGTGTTTGACCAGCTTGATTTTTTTATGAGGGAGAGGGAAGAAATGAAGAAGCTGCATCCTGCCTGTCTGAAGGATGAGGGATGTCACGGCAGAGGGTGGAGTCGTCATTAAATATATAAAGATAATTTTCCAGAGTCAGATTATTGATGAAGATCAGGAATATGACTGGGCACAGAACACTGCCTTGGAGTACTCCAGCCTTGACATGGAAAGGAGATGAAAGGATTCTCTTGAGAGCCACACGTTGACTCAGAGTGGAGTAGGTGAATAATCCAAGAGTGGAGTTGGCCTTGGATTCCATAGGCAAACAGTTTGGAGAGTAAGGCGGGATGACAGACTATATCAAAAGCACGAGATATGTCCGGAGAGAGGCCCTGATCTCATGTCTGACATTGAGGGCCTCCATCCATTGTTGGGAGAGTATAAGCATCAGGGCCAAGGTGGAGTGACTTGGTCTGAATCCAAATTGGTGATCTGAGATGAGGTTGTTGGAGAAAATGACTGATTTAACTACTGTGATGATGGATTCCATGACCTTGATGATGATTGGAAGTAAGCTGATGGGTCTGTAGTTGAGGGGATCAGTTAATGCACCTTTTTATGTAATGCAAGAGATGTTTGCTGATTTCCAAGCAGATGGAAGATGACCGAGCACAGATGACAAGATGCAAGAGCAGGATTTTAAGACACGTGAGCTGATGCCGTCCAGGATAGTAGCAGAGTCGGAGTCGAGGGTTGAAAGAACCTTCTCAGGTGAAAATTATTTAACTGTTTTTGTAGTTTTTTTTCTTTTCTTTTTTAAGAACCATATTGATTTAAGAATATATTGGTTTAAGAACCGAAAGAACCTTTAAGAAAGAACCTTTCTGTGTCCACTCTTACAATCTGGCTTTAAAGAGCTTCCAATAAACAGCAATAACATTTATTGATTACATACATGTCCATGTTGGTAGTTTTATCTTGTAACTCTATAAAATGTTGTTTTTTGCCACTTTTTAAACTTGCAGCAATATTATACTTTAGCCAGGGGGATGAATGTGTTTTGTTTGTCATATTTTTGTAATTGCATCTTTTTGTCGTTTGGCCCAATATTTATTATGATTGCAAACTTGGTAGAAATTGAAATTCCTGGATACTCACTGTGACACTTCTCCTTCCTCTCCTCTCTCTCAGCTTCTCTCCTCCCTCTCTCTTCCCTCTCTCTCTCCTCCCTCTCTTTCGTCCTCTCTCTCTCTCTCTCTCTCTCTCTCTTTCTCTCTCTTTGTGTCTGTCTGTCTCTCTCAGCTTCTCTCCTCCCTCCCTCTCTCTCTCTCTCTCTTCCCTCTCTCTCTGTCTCTCTCCTCTCTCGCTCTTTCTTCCTCTCTCTTTCTTCCTCTCTCTCACACTCTCTCTCTCTCTCCTCCCTGTCTTTCTCTCTCAGCTTCTCTCCTCCCTCTCTTTCTTCCTCCCTCTCCCCCCCCCCCCCTCTCTCTCTCTTCCTCCCTCCCTCCCTCCCCCCTCTCTCTCTCATCCCTCTCTCTCTTCCTCCCTCTCTCCTCCCCTCACCCTCCTCTCCCACTCTCCTGCCTCCTCCAAATCTCTCTCTCCTCTTATCCTTCTCGTCCCTCTCTCTCTTTTCCTCCCCCTCTATTTTCGTCCCCCCCCCCCCATCCTCATCATCCTTCTCTCTTTCTCATTTCATGGCAACTTATTTTCTATTCTACCATCTTCAATTTGGTGCCATTTCTCCACCATCCCCATGGGGTTACAAATTTAAAACAAGTCTTTATAGTAAAGGCCTTTACAAGTTAGTGATCTGCCCATTGATTGAAATGCATTTCCTTGACTTTTACCAATTTATCTTTCTTCCTACAGAATCTCTGCTGCTGTATATTTTATAAAGTGTACATGATTGTAATTATTGCTGCATGTTTTGGCTTATTTGCTAAATTGTAAATTGAATAAACAATGTTTATATGTAGGTGCTGTTCACTTTTTCTTGTGTTGTTTGTGTGTGACGAATGTTCCTGTCCCACTTTATACCAGAGTTCATAACCCTCTGGGAAAGCCATGGAATTTTGTATTCGGTCATGGGAAAATCAGAGAAAATGTAATTCTGTAAATTTAGGAATGATGATGAACGAAAGGTTTTTTTTTTTTTGGTTTTTTTTTCCAGTTACTCCAAAATAAGGAATTTGGTGTCTGTCTGACCACGATGCATTTGGTCATTACTTATCCACTCTCAAGCAAACCGAACAGGTCACACGATGGATGTTTTAGCGACTATTTGCCCCTCTCCCTAAAGGTGGGTTTTCACGGGACACGCGAACGGTTCGCGAAGGATGCGAATGTCGAAAAAATGGCAAAGTCCAACATTCGTATTTTAGGCTCCAAAAGTTCGCCAAACATGCGCGGGGTTCGGAAGCGTCGTCAATTGTTGCATCTTTGTCGTTTCTCCAATAATCCTCTCCAAGAGAAGCTATATATATATATATATATATATGTATGTATATATATATATATATATATATATATATATATATATATATATATATATATATATATATATATATATATATATATATATTGTATATGTATATGTATATATATATATATATATATATATTGTATATGTATATGTATATATATATATATATATATATATTGTATATGTATATGTATATATATATATATATATATATATATATGTATAATATATATATATATATATATATATATATATATATTGTTACATTTGTAGGGGGTAGGCAATGAATACCTTAGTCCAGGTAGAATTTGTATAGGTAGTGTTCTCCGACTGTCGTTAAGAAGAAGAAACCCGTGTCATAATTCGTTTAGACCGGATGTCGTGTAAGAGCGTATCTTCGTTCCCATCATAAGGGGTGTGGTTATGTTAATTAGTTAAGGATTGTGGGTAATTAATCCCCTGTATGTAATGGCCTCTGTTAATTTTCCTCTGTTCCTAATGACAACGCAACACACACACACACACACGCTAAGAAATCACGCATTTATAACACTAAATAAAAGTGACCGGAAAAATTAATTGAACAATACCGCTGGCGCTGCCAGCATCCACATCACCACATCAAGCAGGCAGGGCGTGAGACCACACCCCAAAGAGTGGTGATTCGTCAGGACACCAAGAGCGATGAGATGGCACTAACTGATGGGAGCAGACGTAGACGTCGTAGGATGACATCGGAGCCTTGAGTGTAAAGGAGTTGGAGGGCGGACATTTTGTTCTCTTGGCGCTCTCGTTTTCTGGGTTTGGTGGCGAGCGGTCGTCCTCCCCGACATTTTGGTTTCTCGTGGCTTTTCGCTCTCCCAACAGTCACACATACGGTGCCTATTGAGCTGGACTTGGTGGTGTTTGTGGAAGGCGAACACATTTGCGTGCTCTCTTTGCGCGGGGTTCCGAGTGAAGGCACGGCCACATTTTTATTTTCCTTGGCACATCGGTGTTGGTGAACAAGATCGACGGGGATGAGCGGGGCGAGTGGAATGGGCACGGCCTGTTGACCGTGCTCAGCGGTGAGAGAAGCAAAGTGCACAGCGAGGCATAGTTCCCCACTTGTGGCAGTTCAGCCTGTGGTTCCCGCGCAAGGATGTGGAGGCTTGTGAGCGATCCGAGACGATTCCTGATGAGGTTCAAGAGATGCTCAGAGCTCGGTGCCACACACACACATATTTATTTTCCAGTTATTTTCCCCTTTGTCTGTATTCGAGTCTGTATGGGGACGTCCCATTTAGGAACTATAGTTTTTATCGTGCATTATTTTGTTACTGGCATTTCTTTAAGAAAACGGTTAGTTTTGATAAACTAACAAAAACTTAGTTTTGGACCTGTACAGGTAAGCGCTCGTGGTTCTTCCCCCCATTCCCCCCCTCCCCCAACCCTGCCCACGTGTATAATGAAGGTCCGCCATTGGATTGAACGCCTTGGAGTTAAAGCTCGTTTGGTCATCCGTGTCACCCTGTGGTGTTCACTGCAGGGTAGACACACGACTATATATATCTATCTATAATTCCAGTAATCTCTGTGTGTCTGTGTGTCTGTGTGTCTGTGTGTTTGTCTGTGACCGCTGTTTCTCGACAACCACGGGTCCGATATACTTTAAACTTGCCAGGTATATTGCTGGGGACCCGAGGATGTGCCTTTTCAAGGTTTGAAATTAATCGGACACGTACTTACCGAGCTATGGCGATTTAGCCGTTCGCCGTTCGCTTTGGCGTTGCGAATGGACCAAACCATTGCATGTAAATAGAGGGGGGGGGTTCTGTGGTCGTTGCGAATGGACCAAACCATTCATGTAAATAGAGGGGGGGGGGGTTCTGTGGTCGTTACTGCCACGTGGTTTCAAAGTATTTTTTTGTTGTTGTTTGCACGCATGTTTTTTTGCACCCACGTACGGGCACGCCCTAGGATGTTTACAACACACACACACCCCTACACAAATTTTTTTTTTTTTTTTTTTTTTTGGCAAGGAACGGGCACCCACGTACGGGCACGTCCTAGCTTATATATAGTACGGGCATGCCCTAGTATAATACAATGGACACAGGGATCGAGTTCACCATGAGGGAGACTTCTTACACCTCCTGACCTGCCCTGCAGGCCGCCGTGCTGTGGATAAGTCCACGGCATGTCGCGTTGGCAAGCAACTATAGACGCCAATTTATACTGTCAAACCTGGCAGGGTCTTGCATGAGCTTCGACTTTGTATACAAGCAAGAAATAAATAAATAAAGGTCCTCACTGTTTTACAAGCGCGTTATCTTTCCAGTGGGTTGACGATGCCAACTGGGGTACTACCCTCGGTGCACACCTGTGTGTTTATTAAGTACGGCCGAGCGGAGTACGCACTGCCTAATTATAGGTTAGTGGGGGCAAAACTTCCCATCCATCTAATCTTGCACACTAAACCAAGCCAATAGAATGTGCTGAAATAGGCAGGGTGGAAAACCATTTACCAAATAAACAAGATTGGATTTACAAAGCACATCAATCAATCGTGAAACACGTATGTACATGCACAGATTCTAACCTTTAGCACTTATCCCCTTCAATGGTCTTACTTAATTAACTGCACACAGGACATGGTGCTAGCAGGATCATAGCGAGGAAACGCAACTAGGAAGGGAAGAAGATAAAGAAATAGGGCAAGGCATTGGTTCAGCCTTTGACTCACACCAGCACATGTGTGCCAATCCTGAAATGGGAGGCAAATGAGGGTTAAGGAGGGGTAAGGAACCCCTCTCACTCCCTCTCTCTGTTCTCTTCACCCTCTTTTGCTCAAGGTCATCTGCCATCTGCTTGGAAATCAGCCAACATCACCGCTTTGCAAAAAAAGGTGCAAAAATAGATCCTAGCAACTACAGACCAATCAGCCTTCTCCCAATTATCAGCAAAGTCATGGAATCCATCATTGCTTCAGATATGAAATCTTTCCTCTTCTCCAATGGCTTGATCTCTGATCATCAATTTGGTTTCAGACCTGGTCACTCTACTCTGGACATGCTGCTTCTGCTTTCTCAACAATGGATGGAGGTCCTCAACACCAACCAGGAAATTAGAGCTGTCTCCCTTGACATTTCACATGCCTTCGATACGGTCTGGCACCCCGCTCTGCTCACCAAACTCTCCTCCTTTGGTATCCATGGAAATCTCCACGCATGGCTGGCGGACTTCCTCTCTAGTCGTAGTCAACGTGTGGCCCTGAATGGGTTTCTCTCATCTCCTCTTCCTGTTCAAGCTGGAGTTCCCCAAGGCAGTGTTCTGGGCCCTGCGCTTTTTCTGGTCTTCATCAATGATCTCTCTGACTCTCTTGAAAATCCTCTCTATCTCTTTGCTGACGACTCTACTCTCTGTCGCTCCATTCCTCATCCCTCAGATCGGCAGTCTGCAGCCTCCTCACTCTCTGCAGACCTGGACAAAATCAGACTGGGCAAACAAGTGGAACATGTCTTTCAATCCTGACAAATCTCACACTCTTACGATGTCTCTCCGAAAAGACCGACTGGACAACCCTCCCATTCACTTTCTGAATAATCCTCTCCAAGAAGTTCTGTCACTCAAGCTTTTGGGTCTCACTATCTGCCATGATCTTTCCTGGGAAAACCACATTTCAAATCTGGCCTCCAAAGCCAGTCGCCGACTGGGCATCCTCCGTCGTGCGAAGTCCTTCCTTGGCACACCTGAGCTCCTCACCACATACAAGGCTTTCATCCGCAGCTCTATGGAATACTGCTCTCCCCTCTGGTCTGGTGCTCCTGCCTCACACCTAGCTCGTCTTCGCGCTGTTGAAACCAAAGCGTTCAGAATCATTGGAATCTCCCGCGATGAAGCTAACTCCAAGGGCCTTTCACTCACTCACCGCAGGCAGGTTGTTGGTCTTTCCGTCTTCTACCGACTCCTCTCTGGCCTTGCCCCCCCCCCCCCCCCCAGCTCTCTCTGGGCTCTGTCCCCCAAATATTCCTACAGGTCGCACAAGATCTGCCTGCAACCCTCTTATGGTTAAACTGCCAAAATCAACACTTTCTGCTCACCTTCACTCCTTCATTCCTCTTTTCTCCTGCCTCTGGAACAAACTCCCTCACTCTCTTCAATCCCACTCCACCCTCCAGGTCTTTAAAACAGCTGTTCACCACAATATCTTATCTTCCCCCATCCAAAACCTTGATCTTTTCTACCCCCGTTAATTTCACCCCAAATCCTACACTTTTTTGAAATACCAACTTCTGTCCTGGAAGTCCTTGGTCTCCTTGTGCTTTATACCTCTCTCCCCCCCCCCCCCCCTTCCCACGCCTCCTCCCCCCAAGCCCTCTCCAATCCCGCACTTCTCCCTGCTCTCAAATGTTGTTGTTTGTGTGCTTCCCCTTCTCTCCCCATCTTGTCTTCCGCTCCCTCTTTTTATATATTTTGTTTGTCTGGTTGATTTGTTTGTGAATAAATGTTATCTCTTTCACGAGCCTCGATTCAGTATAAAAGAAAAAAAAAAGAAAGCAGAAGGGTGTGAATGAGAGTGAGACAGTATGGGCTATGTCGGCGTTAGAGGAACAATAATTACCGCACTGTGGTCACAACCTGCGACACAAAATACTGTATATATTTTCACCTCTCTGTCTACTCAACTCCCTCATTATTGCTGTTGAGGGTATTATATAATTAATCTCTGAGGGTCTTAATGGTTTGGTTCAATATGAATTACGTGTCTGACGGTGTTCCCATGTGAATGAATAACATTTGATAGAGCCATGTCTGTCCCGTGTCCCCATGTGAATGAATAACATTAGATCGAGCTGTGTCCATCCAACTGTTTGCTCTGAAACCCGATATAAGCCTTCCACTCGATAGCCCGCACGATCACTCAGGCCTTCGTTCACTGCTGTTACTTGTGGCCGTATGACGTATATAGACCCTCACAAAAGAATGACCGAAAAGCAAGCTGTTCCTTATCAACCGATGATTGTAAGCCATGGCAATACAGTCACAAGCAGTGTAATTGACTATCACAGCGGACATCGTTTTTGTCCCCCATCGCACCGCGGAGCGAAAGGGGGACTATGGTTTTCCCCTCCGTCCGTGTGTCCGTGCGGGCGTGCGTAAGCGAAGGACCGAATTCTAATTTGGTGTGTGGGTGCAACCCACGTCAAAATCCAAGATGGCCGCCACCATGTATGTCTGACGCCATGTATGTCTGAACCTTGTGAGCGGAATATCTTGAAAAATAAGCGAAGTATCAACTTCTAATCCGGTGTGTGGGTGTATCTACGCATAATGGAGAACGCTATTTAAAATTGGGTCACCACGTCAAAATCCAAGATGGCCGCCTTGCGTCTTCCACTTTGTCAACTCGCACCACTTCACCGACGGGGGACCTAGGCGTAACGCTTGTTCAAATTAAAATTACAAATGTTAAGGACAATATTAAGGTGATAAAATAAACGTGTTATTCTTTTTTTTGGAGTGCTTGCATGAGAGCTTGCCACTTGGCTTCTATGGTGATATGATGGCAAGGTACTCCGTGGGGACATCCCAGGGGTTGGGAAGGCAAAATAAATTAAGAGGATTAAAAGCAACGGGACAAACACGATGGCGAAGAGGTACGCACAATCGCTCTAAACCGTCTAGCCTGGGTTCAAATCCCAACCCAGCTACAAATTGTCATCCTGATGGTCCACAGGCAGGGTGATTCATCAATGTGGTGTGCCATCCCTCAGAGGGACCTTAAACTGGATGTCACGTCTGGATTTTAACCGCCCCCCCCCCCCCCCTTCCTCTCACCTCCTCACTCTTCCCTCACCCTTTCCTCATCCTCACCTCCAACCCTCTTCTTTGCTTTAGCAAGGGCCCAGCATAAAATGGTAGCACACACATTGATAATCCCAAGTGGGATGGCTACATGACGTGGAAATGTAGTCTCGGGAATAAAGGTTTTCAAGCAGTGTTGAGCTGTGCCTGATGTTAGCCTTGGGTCACTGTCCGACCTTGGTTAAGGTTTCTTTTTCGGCAACATCCTGAACAAGAATAGGTAACCTGTTCCAAAGAAAACCATCACTCGTTTTTGTCAATGAAAGAATACAGCACATGGAGAAGGAAATATTTAATTACAAAGGTTGGTGTCGTGTACAAAATGTACAAGGATTGCACTCAGTTTGAAACAAACTGGTTGAATATTAAACCATATATAAATTTAACATTGTTAACACCCATATAATACGAAATTGCATTGCACTTAGTGATAGTATTCTGTTCACCGAAGCCTGTAAACTATTTCTGACCGATTACAATGCATTACAACTCATCACGTATGAACAAACCTGGTTGGAACTCTCCTGTTAAGTGGTCTTTTCTACCATTTGGCTCATCGTGGTTCGTCAAATCCATCTCCGTCTCACCAACTGCTGTAAATCTTGCTGTCCTCGTTCGTGACGACCTTTAAGTTTCAACCAGGTTACCGCAGGTTGCCTTGCACAGCGTCATCATTAGGAAAATACATCTTGATGTTAAATAAAAAGATTGGGAAATTTAAATACCGAGATGGGACAAAACATGTTTTTAATACCATTTGATCTCCTGTTTTCGAATGTTCCTCATGTCACGAGGTTAGTAATGACTTGTCGAGGACTTCAGGAGTCTTTTCTACTGAATCTGCAAGGATAGTCGATATTCATCCTTCCGCTCAGCTTTGATTAGTTTCCTGACCATCCTCCACAAGAATCTCGTGGCCTTCTGTATCACTGTCGCGGAGTATGTATCGTCGGCGGAAAAAGCCGGCCTGGGGGTGGATAAGGGGGATGCACAAAGGAATGAAGAGATGCACAAAGGTGTACACATATAACCCATCATGCATTCATTTTAATATTTTTATTTTTTTTGTATACAAGATCGAGGCTCGTGCAAGAGCTAACATTAATGACAAAAAAACAAACGGACACATAAGGCAAAATAAAAGGAGCGGGAGACAAGAGGGGGAAGCACACAGGTACAACATTTGAGAGCACAGGGACATCGGGAGATCTGTGGGAGGGAGAGGGCTGTGGGGGTGGGAGAGGTAAAAAAAGAAAAAAACCACATGGACACTGCTCGGACTTCCAGGAAAGAAGTCGGTATTTCAGAAAAGTGGATCTGGGGTGAATTAACGGGGGTAGAAAAGATCAAGGTTTTGGATGGGGGAAGATAAGAGATGGTGGTGAACAGCTGTTTTAAAGACCTGGAGGGAGGAGTGGGATTGAAGAGAGTGAGGGAGTTTGTTCCAGAGGCGGGAGAAAAGAGGAATGAAAGCGTGAAGGTGAGCAGAGAGTCTTGATTTTGGCAGTTTCACCAAAAGCGAGTTCATGGCAGTTCTTGTGCATCCTGCAGGAATATTTGGGGGACAGAGCACTGACAGGGCTAGGCCAGAGAGGAGTCGGTAGAAGGCAGAAAGACCACCAACCTGCTTGCGGTGAGTGAGTGAAAGGCCCTCACAATCAGCTTCATCGCGGGAGATTCCAATGATTCTGAACGCTTTGGTTTCAACAGCGTGAAGTCGAGCTCGGTGTGAGGCAGGAGCACCAGCCCAGAGGGGAGAGCAGTATTCCATTGAGCTGCGGATGAAAGCCTTGTATGTGGTGAGGAGCTCAGGAGTGCCAAGGAAGGACTTCGCACGACGGAGGATGCCCAGTAGGTGACTGGCATTGGAGGCCAGCTTGGAAATGTGGTTTTCCCAGGAAAGATCATGGCAGATAGTGAGACCCAAAAGCTTGAGTGACAAAACTTCTTGGAGAGGATTATTCAGAAAGTGGATGGGAGGGTTGTCCAGTCGGTCTTTTCCGAGAGACATCGTAAGAGTGTGAGATTTGTCAGGATTGAAAGACATGTTCCACTTGTTTGCCCAGTCTGTGATTTTGTCCAGGTCTGCAGAGAGTCGGGAGGCTGCAGACTGCTGATCTGAGGGATGAGGTATGGAGTGGCAGAGAGTGGAGTCATCAGCAAAGAGATAGAGAGGATTTTCAAGAGAGTCGGAGAGATCATTGATGAAGACCAGAAAAAGCACAGGGCCCAGAACACTACCTTGGGGAACTCCAGCCTGAACAGGAAGGGGAGATGAGAGAAATCCATTCAGGGCCACACGTTGACTATGACCAGAGCGGAAGTCCACAAGCCATGCATAGAGATTTCCATGGATACCATAGGAGGAGAGTTTGGTGAGTAGAGCGGGGTGCCAGACCGTATCAAAGGCACGTGATATGTCAAGGGAGACAGCTCTAATTTCCTATTTGACATTGAGGTCCTCCATCCATTGTTGAGACAGCAGAAGCAGCATGTCCAGAGTAGGGTGACCTGGTCTGAATCCAAATTGATCAAGCCATTGGAGAAGAGGAAGGATTTGATATCTGAAGCAATGATGGATTCCATGACTTTGCTGATAATTGGGAGCCGGCTGATTGGGCTGTAGTTGCAAGGATCCGTTTTTGTGTAAAGCGGTAATGCTGGCTGATTTCCAAGCAGATGGCAGATGACCTTGAGCAGAAGAGAGGGTGAAGAGAACAGAGAGAGGGTGTGAAAGAGCGGCAGAGCAGGATTTTAGGACCCGTGGGCTGATGCCATCTGGTCCAGTTGCAGAATCAGAGTCGAGGATTGACAGAAACGTCTCCACCTTATCAGGAGAGAAGCAGACAGAGTGCTCAATTGAGCTTGTGTGCTCAATTGAGCAAGTTCGGTACGATCGTATCAAAAGTGACAATGATGCCGATACACTCGGCAAGGGATGAATTCCGACACGTGATGACTTTTAAAAGGGTCGTTTACATGATATTGCCCGAAAATGTGCAAAAGCTCAATGTAGTTTTGCATGCAAAGATTAATGGCCATATTTATAGAATGTATGTCTCCACGGACGTCATGACGTGCTATGGGTGTGGAGCTTACGGACACGTAAAGAGTTCCTGTCCCGGTTTGGTGAGATCATTAGAAAATCGAGACTAGGTGATTGCAGATTCTCGTCCCTCCCCACCTAATGGGGCGGATGATATCGTAGACTCGTCCCCACGACCTATTGGTGAGTGGGAAACAGTTGACCCCTCCCCTTCACCTTCTGGGATACGTGGAATGGTAGACCCCTCCCTACAACCAATGGGTGAACGGGAAACGGTAGACCACTCCTCCCTATCTGCTGGTGTGACAAAAGTGGTTGATCCCTCTCCTACTGTACAGGACTGTACGGATGACAATATGGATGGGTTAGTAACAGTGGCTCGTAAAAAAGGACATAAACGTTCATGTCCCGTCGTGAAGGATGCAAGCACAGTACAAAGTAAGGTACTTGTTGTGTCAAATGTGTCGCCGAGCTTGCAATGTGGAGCTTGTGTAGAGAATCCCTGTTTGGGATTGCAAACTGAACCGGAACCGGGTTTAAATCTAAGCAATTCGTTTGCACCACTTGCCAAACTGTTTGAAGGTTCTGAGTGTGATATAGACATCGAGAATCCTTGCGCCTCTCAGGAGGACACAAGTGGTGATATTGATAACCCTGATGTCTTACATGACGTTAATTTAATGGTCACAGAGGTGGATGCAGGGATGGCCGGGTGTAATGACAGAACAGATAAGTCGGACAGCCCCACAGAGGAAACCTGTAAGCCTACACTTCTGGAACAAAATAAAAGGGATGATAAGAAGGAAGCTGCATGTGACGATGAGCAACTAAACAGGAATGAAAACGATATCCATGTTTCTGATCCTGGGGAGATTTGTGCCTCAGAAATAAGTTTGCATCAGGAAGAGAATGACAAAGATGATGCGTTTGATTTTGATGAACCCTACTCTACCCCGTCAGGTAGTGGTTTTTGTGCCCAAGAGGATGAGGATGGGGACACTAGTTACAGAAGATGAAGTTAAAAAATTCCTCGATGAATCCTTCAGGAAAAGGAATGTCAGAATTCAGGATTATTTCCCAAACCTACATGCTTTTCTAAGAACTACTAGAAACATGATTCGTGAACCCCAGCAAGTTGGGATCTCAGAACCTCAATTTCAGCGGTTGAGGAAGTGTGCCACTAAGGCAGGAAAAGAACTCCAAGAGGAGGAAAATTAATAAAGAATAAATGAAGGTAACGTCTCTCAACATAAACGGAGGCCACAGCTGTATGCGGCATCTGGAGGTGTTACAACTATTTGAGAAAGAAAAGATTGATATTTTCATGTTACAAGAGACACACATCAACCAATCTTGTGAAGACGAGTGGCGCAGAATGTTCAAAGGGTGCCATGTTTTCTCCAGTGCGATTGAAGAAGCTAAAGTGGGGGTGGCAATAATCTTGCATCCTCGCCTTCAACCATCTGAGATTCACTATAGAGAGATTTGTAAGGGTTTCTTGATGGTGGTGGATTTTATTAGCAGCAATCAAAAGGTTAGCATTATTAATGTGTATTGCCCCAGTGACAGCGCTGAAAGGGCTCTATTTCTTCCAAAATTAGCGGATTGTTTAAGCACTTGATTTGACTTGTTTAATTTGTATGGGGGGAGACTATAATTGCACACTCAACCCTCGACTGGACAGGAACACTCCTGAGCCACATCCACCCAGTGCAAAGTCCTTGGCACAACTTGTGAAAAAATACAAACTTAGAGATGTATGGCGATTACAAAATCCAAACACCCGTCAATATACATGGGTGTGCTGTGCAAAAAACCAGTTAACCATGGGTCGACTGGACAGATTGTACGTGAACCAAGGAATGGTGAATCTGGTTAAGAGAACATGTATAACTCCATCTGGCTTTTCTGATCATATGATTGCAATGGAATGTATGTTACCCTATCATTGCTGTAAGAGTGTACACTGGAATTTCAATGTGAAATTGTTACAAGATGAACATTTTAAAAATGCCTTCAGACTGGTATGGGAAGGATTAGAAAAGAAAAAGTGTTCCTATGTCAATATGCGACAGTGGTGGGACTGTACCAAGTCACAAATTCGGATTTTCTGCCAACAATATTGCTCGTATGCCACCAGTAATACGTCTGGGTTGATAAGTGCTCTAAAAGCAGATGTACTTAAACATGAACAAGAAGCTGGAACATCTTGGGGAAGTGACCAATATCAGCAGCTAATAGAAAAAAAGACCCTGCTGGCCGAACTGGTCAAAGAGCGTGCGGCTGGAGCAATGATTCACCTGCGGATGAGCAGAATACATCTCGAGACTCCAAACAAAGATTTCTTCAAAATGCAGAAGGCTGCCAACACTTCTCGGCAGATTCAGAGTCTACGCTCTTCCAACGGTGTTCTGACTTGCCAGAGTGACATTAAACATTCACTGCAAGAGTTTTACTCAAACTTGTTTACTCCAAGAACGGTGGATAAAACGACGGCAAATGAGATGATTGAACTTCTCCCAACTCTTCCTGAAGAGCAGCAACTCCAACTGGAATGTGACATTTCTCTTGAGGAGCTCACAACAGCAGTGAAACAACTCGAAGACGGCAAGGCCCCTGGAATTGATGGACTTCCTGCTGAATTTTACAAAGTTTTTTGGAATATTCTGGGTCCTGCTTTAATTGAGATGTTTCATGAGAGCCTAAATCAGGGGGAATTGCCCCTGAGCTGCAGAAGAGCTGTCTTATGTCTTCTTCCCAAGAAAGGGGATTTGCAGCAGATTACAAACTGGTGGCCTGTGTCATTGTTAAATACTGACTATAATATTGTGTCAAAAATGCTTGCAATGCATCTTAAAAAGGTCATCTCTTTCTTAGTTGGGAATGACCAAACGTATTGCATACATGAACGATCCATGTATGACAGTATTTTCTTGGTTAGAGACTTGATTACTATCGGTCAAACTGTGTCGCACGCTTTTGGGTTATTACTCCTTGATCAGGAGAAAGCTTTTGACAGTGTGGATCACTCATTTTTGTTTGCAGTTCTTATTAAAGCAGGATTTGGAGAAAAATTCATTTCTTGCATAAAACTTTTATACAACAATGTATCATGCCTGCTAAAAGTAAATAACAGTCTGTGTCATCCTTTCCCCTTTCAGCGTGGCATCCGTCAGGGCTGTCCACCGTCAGGCATGTTGTACACACTGTCCATCGAACCCTTACTGGCTCTCCTTCGTACCACCTTATCTGGTTTGTCCTTGTCAAACAATTCCAAAATTGTTACGTCAGCATATGCAGACGACCTGTGGGTTGTGGTTAAAAACCAGGAAGATGTTTTTGAGCTATCCCGGTGTTTTGCCAAATTTGAACTTGCTTCATCAGCAAGAGTAAATTGGAACAAGAGTGTAGCTCTTTCTCTGTACCCAGGTACCCTATCTGCATCACAGGCTTCACATAAGGTTCCCCCAACTCTTCCAGGAGGAATGTTATGGAAAACGGATGGGTTTAAATACTTAGGCATCCATTTGGGAACTACAAGCTATATGAAGAAAACTGGGATGGTTTCCAAGATAACATTAAGCAGAAACTATCAAAGTGGAAAGGGATGCTCCATATCTTGTCACTTAAGGCACGGGTAACGATAATAAACAACCTGGTGATTCCAATCGTATGGCATAAGATCATAGCACTCCAGCCTCCTCAAGCTCTGATCACCAACATTCAGAGGGGTCTAGTTGACTTCTTCTGGGGAGGCCACCACTGGCTTAAGCCAGATGTGTTGTGCAGACCACATAATTCAGGTGGCCAAAACCTGGTGCACATCCCTAGTCGAATAATGGCTTTTCGGCTAATGACAATAAAACGTCTGCTGTACAGCGAGGTTGTGCCCTGGCATCCTCTCACAAATACGTTGCTCAGGCAAGTAGGTGGAATGGACTATGACCGGGAACTTTTCCTTGTGGACTTGAAGCAAGTCGATAGAGCCCGGCTCCCTGCATTACATCGGTCTCTCCTGAACGCCTGGCAAGCTCTAGGAGTGCAGCGGTTGGAGATCTCTTACGATCCCAGGAAGTTTGTGCACGAGCCATTGTTCCAAAACTCACTATTCGCTGAAGTATCTACCATCCGAGCTTTTATGGAACATTTTACGAACAATGGGATTAATAAAGTGCGAGATCTTATGGAGCTATCCTTGAAGCGGTGGTTGTCTGCCAGCGCTGTTTCTGGAAAAATTGGCTTGCGTTCAATTAGAATAGTGAGCAGGGTCATAAAGATTGTATCCCAGACTTTTTTAGATTTAAATATTGGGTGGAATGGGGTAAATGAGGAAGTAGATTTTCGTTTAACCTTCCCTGAACTCTCATTCACTGCCCAGGAACAACATAGTCTGTTTTCCTCGAACAGCGAAGAATCCGGTGTGTTCCACATCATGGAGAAAAGGGCAATGTACAGAATTTGTCTGGAGGTGTGCTTACTGGGCTGCGCGGCACCCTTAAGAAACAAGTGGAAAGAGCTTTTACCTGCAGGAGCATTTCTCACTCCAAATTGGGATGAAATGTACAGGTGTCCTACTGTCGGACGTACAGGAGACCTAAATTGGAGACTGGTCCATCACGCCCTGGCCACACATGTTAGTTCAGAAGTTTAACCCTGATGTGTCTAATTTATGTCCTTTTTGTGGTGATGTTGAACATTTGTATCATGCGTTTATTGAGTGCAAGAGATTGTCATCTCTGTTTCTGTATCTGAGCCGAATCTTTTGTAAATTCAAAATAGTTTTTTCTGTTACAATCTTTGTTTATGGACTTGCATGTAATACTCGGAAAAACTGTGATTTTGCTTTTTAATTTTTTGCTTGGAATCGCTAAGCTTGCAATTTATAAAACCAGAAAAGCCAAATTAGGTAGTGGAAAAAATGAAAATGCACTTTTTTGTTTCATAGGGATGGTGTCAGCACGTATAAAGCTCGAACATGCTTATCATGTAAACATGGGGAACCTTCTTGTGTTTGAAGAGTTATGGGGCATGGGGGGTGTTTTGTGCAAATGCATTGGAAATGAGGTTGTGATTTGTATGTAAAGTGGTTGGAATACTTTTGGTTTTATACTTTTATAATAAAAGGACACAAAAGTCTCTCTTTCTCTTTCTCTTTCTCTTTCTCTCTCTCTTTTTCTCTCTTTTTCTCTCTCTCTCTCTTTCTCTCTCTTTTTCTCTCTCTCTCTTTTTCTCTCTCTCTCTCTCTTTTTCTCTCTTTCTCTCTCTTTCTCTCTTTCTCTCTCTTTCTCTTTCTCTCTCTCTCTTTCTCTCTTTCTCTCTTTTTCTCTCTCTCTCTTTTTCTCTCTTTTTCTCTCTTTTTCTCTCTTTTTCTCTCTTTTCTCTCTCTCTCTCTCTTTTTCTTTCTCTCTCTCTCTCTCTCTCTCTCTCTCTCTCTCTCTCTCTCTCTCTCTCTCTCTCTCTCTCTCTCTCTCTCTCTCTCTCTCTCTCTCTCTCTCTCTCTCTCAGTGATTGGTTTATACATTCAGTATTTAATTGTCCATTACCTTCCACAGAATGCATGTGAGAAGAGCCAGAAGTAAAAGGCCACCAAGGATGCTGCCGAGAATGATCCACAGTGGAACAGATGTCCATCGCTCTTTGGTCACATCAATTGACACCTGAAAAACCAAGAGCATGACCGAAAGTGGGGTGTGGTCGGGAGTGGGAAAGAAGAACAAAGCAAAAAATATATATATATACAAAAGTAGGTTCGTCAAGCACCTTATCTTTTCCAAATACACAACATTCTGCATTGTCTACATTATCCAAGTAATGGAGTAAAGCCAATTTTCATCTCTTTTACAACCCAACTATCACCTTTTTCTAGCTAAGTGTGGAAGTGTAAATTTTATCTATGAATCGAGTGATTTATATGAGCCACAACCTGTCAAAATCGTGTGTTTAGAACCTACTTATCTTGTGTACAAGTTTTTTTTATGGTTTCCATCAAGCAGTTAAAAGTTGTCTTCAGGAGGCAAATATTGGGTAGAATGGGTTTTTTATATTACCATTACAACAGCGAGAAATTTAAACTATTTACCGTGATACATATAAGTTTATACATTGTTATACCACACAATATAACAAATCCTTATCTTTTAGAGAGTGCTTGCATATAAAATTCCAAAATATAAAAGACAAAAGGTTTGGACATTGAATTCTTGCTTCATCAATTACATACTATCCAAAATTCCACAACATAGGGCACTTTTTTCAAATAGCTCACAATTTTGTCAAAAAATAAGTTGAAGTTGACAAAAGTATTTGGTCTCCACAATTCTTTATTTCACTGTTAATATTACAGAACCTTTGTTTTTGATTCAGAACTTCATATATCCTTTTAAATCAGAAAATAAAACGAAATGGTATTGACAAAATTATTGACATCCTAGACTTAATATTTGGTAGCACAGCTTTTGGACAAAATAACTGCAGTCAAGCGCTTCCTATAGCCATGAATGAGCTTCCTACACCTCTCTACTGGCAGTTTGGCCCACTCTTCTTGTGCAAACTGCTCCAGTTCTCCCAGATTTGAAGGATGCCTTCTCCAAACTGCTGTTTTCAGATCTCCCCACAGGTGTTCAATGGGATTTAGATCTGGACTCATTGCTGGCCACTTCAGAACAGTCCAGCATTTTGTCTTGAACCATTCCTGGGTGATTTTTGAAGTGTGTTTGGGGTGATTGTTCTGCTGCAAGACCCATGACCTTCGACGGAGACCCAGCTTTCTGACACTGGGTTGAACATTGAACTCCAAAATGCCTGGGTAATCTCCTAATCTCCTGTTTTCTGCAAACATAGAGATGATGTGCTTTACCAAAAAGCTTGTTCAGGTGTGTTTTGACAAACTCCAGTCAGGCTTTCTCAGCAGTGGAGTCCTCCTAGGTCTCCTACCAAAGAACCCACTTTCATTGAGTTGGGGACAGATGGTGCAAGTTGCAACTGTCATACCTTGTGTCTGAAGGTCAACTTGAATCTGTTTGGCAGTTGATCGAGGTGCTTTCTCCACCATTTGAACAATCCTTAAATCCAACCTTTGATTAAGTTTTCTCTTGCGGCCACATCCATGGAGGTTGGCTACAGTGCCTTGGGCCTTAAACTTCCTGATAACATTGCGTACTCTTCTTGTGCAATCTTCTTGTGCTTGTGCAATTAGATTAAATAAATAATCTAATTATTTCTTACAGCCTCTAAAAGGTGACAATAATATTGTCTGGGCCATTTTAGGATTACTGTGTGGAATAAGCTAAAATTTAGTAATTTTTTCAGCTTTTTTTTGTTTTGTTACACTGCAAACCAAAGAAATACATATGTGGATACCAAAATCATTCATTTCCCCATTTCCCCAAATCAGTCAATCTAAGTTCACTTATCCTCAAGACAGATAGACAAACAGATGTGGTCATAGACCAGCAATTGCGAAATCAATTGCGAAATCAATCACGATGCGAAATCAGTCCCTGCGACCTTGACCATTGGGCCTAAAAAAACAAGTTGTTTTTTTAGCTTTTGATTGGTGAACCAATTCCGTGACTAAATATGCAAATTCTGTTCAAATTTCAAGTAAACTGGAAAAGAATTGGCGATTTTGTGACCGTGACTTCACTTTTTGACTTCAAAAACAATAGGCCTCAGTAAAGCAATATGCAAACCCTGTTCAAATTTCAAGTCAATTTATAAACATTGACAATTTCATGCGACCTTGACCTTTGATCTTAAAAACAATAGCCTTCTAGTTTTTGATTGGTGAAACTTCCAGCTTTTGATTGGTGAACCAAATCCATGACATAAAATGAAAATTCTATTCAAATTTCAAGTCAATTCGATGTAAAATTACGATTTTGTGATTTTGACCTTTTGTCCCAATTATGAATTAGTCTTTTCCATGTTCTCATAAGGGCTTGTTGAAAATTTGATGACAAAAGCTCGAAAGGTAAAAGCGTTATGGCCTGGACAGACAGACAGACAGACAGTCAGACGGAGGGTTAACTCCCTGTCATTTGGTAAAATGGGAAAGCAAAATCAACTCTTTGTCATTTACTAGGGAATTGCTTTTCTAAACACTATACATGATTGGATTTACTCACATATCTCCTCCAGTTGACCTCCTTCAACACTAAGAGTGGTGACAGTAGCTTAAGTTCGGCTGAAGAATTCAGCTTCAACCTCTTGAAGTTCATCTGCACAAGGAAGGTGGGTTTGTTAGATGCAGATGTAAAAGGACAACAAAAGGAAGAGAGCAGGGAGTATATTGCAGCATGACAATCCCGTTTGCTCATTTATAAAACTGTCGTTCAAATTTGCACTCAAATTAAAGTCCAATTCATGTCCAAAAGCCGGGTATTTTATTGGAGTGATATTTAGAAATTCCTCTACTTGCTCCTCCATTTATTACATTTCTTCACCATCATAACTTGTGATTGGAGTGTACACTTGAATGATTTTGTAGATGACATATCTTCCTTAATATATAACAATCAGTTTTACAGTTCAGACCAGATATGCACTTGTAACTACATTTCCAGCCAATGTGGGTTTCATTGGGATTCCATCATGCTAGGACATTCATCCTTATCACCCCATGCGTCGAGCATGCGTTCAGTTGAAAAGTGCAATGGATTCTTCCTTTTTATGCCTCCCTCCCGAAGGTGGCCGGAGGCATTATGTTGTTGTGTTGTCCGTCCGTACGGGCTAAACCTCGTTTTTCTCAGCAACCACATGTCCGATTGAGACAAAACTTTCAGGGTAGGAGTGACACCCATGCAGAATGTTTTTATGAGAATTGTGATGTCATAGGTCACGTGGTTTGGCAGCCATCTTGGATTAAACACAAATAATTAAAGAATTATTTCTCGGAAACCGCTGAATGGAAAAATTTGAAACTTGGCACATTGTCAAGTACTCCCAATGGGGAACAAAAGCATGATAATGATGACATCATAGGTGAAGTGGTATAAAAACCACCTTTAGAGGCCATTTTTCCCCGCAAGCGGGGGTTGGCCTTTTTCGGGAACTGTGGTTGTTGTTGTTTTTCGGTTCCCTTTTTGAAGCAATGTTTTACGGCCGGATGCCCTTCCTGACGCCAACTCTTTTTGCCGCCTTTAACGACAAACAGGGAATTACCAGTGAACTGGTACTCAATTAGCCGACCTCGGAAGGATGACAGGCTGAGTCAACCCCCCTGGCATTAATTCAGCGATTGACCGGGATTCGAACCCAGGATCCTAGGATCCTAAGCCGGCACCCTAGCCGCTAGCCCAACACCAGGGTATACCAGGAAAAAATGTTTTAATCGAATTCCTTATCCTATAATCTGAAATTGCATGCACATGATCTGACACATTTGTATTGACATATTAAATTTATGGCGTCATAGGTCACATGGTTTGGCAGCCATATTGGATTTAACCTAGAATCCTAAAAAAAAAACCTTTTCTCCCAAACCACCAAATCGATTGACTCAAAAGATTACATGTGTCATTGACTAGGCATGGCGATTAAAAGATGACCACGAAAATGTCATTGGTCACATGGTGTGGCAGCCATATTGGATTGAAGGAAAATATTAAATAATTATATCTCTGAAACTGCTTACCCTAACGATGCAAAATTTTACAAATATCATCTAACAGGACTGTTGCATATAGTTTGAAAATTATGAATTGTAGGTGACGTGGTTTGGCAGCCATCTTGGATAGAACAATGAATCTTAGCCGATCAACACAAAACTTCACAAACGTGATTCCCTACCCATACATATGCAGAGTGTACATTTTTTAAGGTCATATGTCACATGGTGTGGCAGCCATATTAGCTTGAAAGCCGATAATTTAAAAAATCCCTTCTCTGAAACTGCTTCACCAATCGATGTGAAACCTGTCATGGCTGGTGAAAATGTGATACTTGAAAACAACTGAAAGGATTTAAATCAAACTTGTTTATTTTTAGGACAGTGAACGAGGGTATCTACCCATTGTGGGACTATGCGGAGGCATGTTGGCGACACAGTCACATTGCTCTAGTATCTAGTTAATCTTACTTTTCCAAGCCCAAATGCATCCCATTTATTGCGGTTGAGTTGTTCCTCTAGTCTAGGCCTAGGGTTTCCAGATTATCTTCACCTAACAGGCTGGTCCTCTTGTACACCTACTGTCCAATCATAGCCTCGTCAATTTCACAAATCATTAGCGCCCTCTGCTCTCTCTTTCTCTCTTCTTTTTCCTGCCCACCCTTATATTCAATATTCGAGACCTGCTGGCAGTGAGGGACATTTTCAGACTGCGAAATGTCATATTGATGGGATTTGACACACTCACTATGCTTGTCGGTTTGGTGCGGATTAGTTCTGTTCTCTGAATTTCCCAGCATGCTGTTATTTGCAAGAAGTGATAACACCTCATGTGAGATTAATCAGTGTGTGTGCGCCATCCCTCAGATGGACCTTAAACTGGGCGTCTCGTCTGCAGGCATTAGTTGGTGCTTGGTGGACGTTAAAAAATCCCACTGTCTCCTTCGTGAAGAGTAGGCGAGCTAGCCGGTACCCTGAACAAATTACAAAGTCCTGTCTGGACTGTATGTAACGAGTGGTCTGGTCATGTTGGAAGTACCATGACACCAGATTACACCGATTGTTGTGTTAGAGTGTGATTCCTGTCTGGGCATCATCTTCTGTATTATAAACAAATTGACCAGGTGGTTCACATGTTTCAGGTGTCTTTTGAAGTAGAGTATTATCTTTTCACAGTTGCTTTTTCTTTGCCTCTATCCTTGTTCACGCCATTCTTATTTATCTTCTCGTTCTAAATTTTTATTCTCCTTCTTTGTAAAATGCTTTGATATTTCGTTTTGAAATTAAAAGTGCTATATAAGAAATAAATTGATCGACTGATAGAGAATGTACTCACCTGATGGAAAGAAGGTGACCACAGGTGACCAGTAAATGTCAGATAGAGTGCGGAGTGTACACCTAACTGCCCAAGAGAGCACTCCACACTGTGGCAGTGTGTGGACTCACAGTCCTGACAACAAACAACATTCAATTACTTCACTGGTAGTGAGGAACTATAAGGATAATCTAAAAAGGTAAAGTCTTTAAAAGACAAGACTACATAGAGATGCGAAGTTTAGACATGTGCAACTTCAACAAATTCTGATGTTTCCATGTATAAGAGTACGCGTAGATGGTAATGTACCAAATGAACCGAAAAACCTGTAATGGGAAAACGACCATTCAACCCCAGAATCCTTCCTTTTCACACAAAAGAAAATTATTTATCGGCTTTAATGTGCCCGATCAATCAAATTCACAGAATCTGAGACCCAGGTGTTAACATTTATATGGGAGAGCTCCATGGAAGGTTACATGTTCAAGGTTGAGGGATAGGAGGATTGCTTAGTTGGTAGCCTGTCTGGGTGTGCATTTGCTCTGCTATGGAGTACAATTTGACGAAAACTGCCATTATGGTGCTGCGCCTTGCAGGGAATGCAGCACCTCAGAGGATGCTGTCCTTCAGATATGGAAGTGAAGCCGGATGTCCCATCTTCAGGTTAGGTTGGATGCATTAAATACAGAGAGAATTGGCAGTCGAGTCCATAAAGTCATCACAGGTGTGGGATTGTTTCCAATATCTGCTCACTGGGTATATTTGGTTATATATTTGTGAAAATTGTGCCCCAACCACCTTCATAAAGCTTAATGAGACCATTACATGCATGTTTTATCCAGACATAATTGTCTTTCATCAGGATTTCACTGTGTATTTACTGCTGTCATAGTCACCAGAAATAAGCAACTTGTTACATTTTGCCGGAGGAACAGTGTGCGTATTTTATTCCTCCCTTTCACACTCTTAGACTGCTAGCAATGATTAAAAGCCTCATAGACTGTCTAGTTTGATCTTAACGTTACAGCAGATAACAGAAACGAATTCTAACATCTGTTGTTTTTATCCATTTTTTGTGATTTACAGTGTCTTCAGAAAGTATTCACACCCTTTGACTTTTTCACATTTTGTTATGTTACTTACCTGAATTTAAAATTGATTAAATTCAGATTGTGTCACTGATCTACACATACTACCTCATAATGTCACAGTGGAATTTTTTTTTTAAAAGAAATTCTTACAAAATAATTAAAAGTAAAATACAGAAATATCTAATTTACATAAATTCAACCCACTGTGTAAATACTTTGTAGGAGTGCATTTGACAGCAATTACAGCTTCGAGTCTTCTTGGGTATGTCTGTATCAGCTTTGCACGTCTGGATTTGGAGAGATTCTCCCATTATTCCTCCTCCTCCTCCTGTAAAATTTTTATTGATAATATTATGACGTCATATGTCACGTGTTTTTGTTGTTGTTTTTGTATGTATGTTTTTGTTGTTGTATGTCACGTGGTACAGGCGACATCTTGGAAAAACCGAAAAATATTTGCACCTACATGTCCGAAACCACTACATGGAAAAAAATTGAAACATGTCTCATTGTCAAGTACTCCCCATGGGGAACAACATATATTCATGATTATGTCACCGGTGCCTTCATTATGACGTCATAATTAGACAATTGGAATGTTTGATCCGATCAATTTGAAATTTCTTGACCATGATCTACACAAAAACGGTATAACCACCTTTACCTTGTTGGCCATATCACTCAATGGTGAAGAATCACTTTAAAAATTATACGAACCGGATCCGGATCTGGATCTTCACCAAAATTGAATCGATTCTTCCTTGTCACACACACAACCTGTCAACAAGTTTCGTCCAAATCCATCCATAACTTTTTGAGATATCCTGCTATGTATCGTTTTTGGCCCTATCACCCAATGGTGAAGAATCCCTTAAAAAATTATAGTAGCCGGATCCGAATCCAGATCTTCACCAAAATCTAATCATTTCGTCCTTGTCACATACGCTACATCTCTGCCATAGGCGTAGTTTGACTTCTCTATTTGGGGGGCAAGGGGTTAATATTAATAATGGATAGCTAGGTCTGACTTCCAAATTTACCATTTGTTAGTGCGGGTACAGTGTACGTGAAAT
Organism: Myxine glutinosa; assembly: GCF_964187855.1. Taxonomy (NCBI): domain Eukaryota; kingdom Metazoa; phylum Chordata; class Myxini; order Myxiniformes; family Myxinidae; genus Myxine; species Myxine glutinosa. The sequence goes on from NC_136262.1 coordinate 177,060,360, forward strand.
CACAAATACAGTTTACGTTCATTATTGTTACTCACGTTTAAATACAGGGTGTTTTTTATCTTAATTGTAAACTACTGAAAAAATTAAGGTGGGGGGATTTCCCCCCTTCCCCCCACCAAATTCCACCATGATCTCTGACAAATTTAGTCCGATTCCGTCCACAACTTTTTGAGATATTTTGTTCACAGACAGACAAACAGACAGACAAACGGACAGACAAAGGACAGACACGGGTGAAAACATAACCTCCATCCACCTTTGGTGGCGGAGGTAACAAGATGGATACTACAAGGGCTTTCCGAAAAGAAAATGAAATTTGAAAAAGGTGGATTTGGGGATCAACTTGTTTTTTAAAGTGGGTAGAAAATATCGAGGATTTGAATGGAGGAAGATATGAGATGGTGGTGAACAGCTGTTTTGAAGACCTCGAGGGAGGAGTGTGATTGAAGAGAATGTGAGTTTGTTCCAGAGGCTGGGAAAAAAGGAATAAAAAAAGAATGAAGATGAGCAGAGAGTGTCGATTTTGGAAGTTTCACCAGAGGAGAGTTGTTGGCAGATCTTGTGCGACCTGTAGGAATATTTGGGGGACAGAGCACAGAGAGAGCTGGGGGAGCAAGGCCGGAGAGGAGTCGGTAGAAGACAGAAAGACCACCAATCTGCCTGCGGTGAGTGAGTGAAAGGCCCTCGGAGTTAGCGTCATCGCGGGAGATTCCAATGATTCCAAAAGCCTTCGTTTCTACAGCGTTAAGCCGAGCTCGGTGTGAGACAGGAGCACCAGCCCAGAATGGAGAGCAGTACTCCATCAAGCTGCGGATGAAAGCTTTGTATGTGGTGAGAAGCTCAGTAGTGTCAAGAAAGCACTTCGCACGATGGAGGATGCTAAGTCGGCGACTGCCTTTGGAGGCCAGCTTGGAAATGTGGTTTTCCCAGGAAAGATCATGGCAGATAGTGAGACCCAAAAGCTTGAATGACAACTTCTTCAACAGGATTGTTGAGAAAGTAGATGGGAGGGTCTTTCAGACGGTTTTTTTCGGACAGACAAGGTGAGAGTGTCTGAGAGACATCGTGAGAGTGTGAGATTTGTCAGGATTGAAAGACATGTTTCACTTGTTTGACCAGTTTGTGATTTTGTCCCGGTCTGCAGAGAGTGAATAGGCTGCTGCCTGCCGATCTGAGGGATGAGATATGGAGCGGTAGAGGGTGAAGTCATCAGCAAAAAGATAGAGAGGATTTTTCAGAGAGTCGGAGAGATCATTAATGAAGACAAGAAAAAGCACAGGGCCCAGCACAATGCCTTTTTTTTTTGTATACAAGATCGAGGCAAATGTAAGAGCTAGCGTTGATCACAAAAATCCAAACTGACACATAAAACATATGATAAAGGGAGCGGGAGAACAATATGGAGAGCAGGGACATCAGGAGATCTGTGGGAGAAAGAGGCCTTGGGGGGAGGAGGCATGGGAAGGGGGGGAGAGGTAAAAAAAAAACACATGGACACTGCTAGAACTTCCAGGAAAGAAGTCGGTATTTCAAAAAAGTGGATCTGGGGTGAATTAACAGGGGTGGAAAACATCAGGGTTTTGGATGGGGGAAGATAAGAGATGGTGGTGAACAGCTGTTTTAAAGACCTGGAGGGAGGGGTGGGATTAAAAAGAGTGAGGGAGTTTGTTCCAGAGGTGGGAGAAAAGAGGAATGAAAGAGTGAAGGTGAATAGAGAGTCTTGATTTTGGCAGTTTAACCATAAGAGGGTTGTTGGCAGATCTTGTGCGACCTGTTGGAATATTTGGGGGACAGAGCACAGAGAGAGCTGGGGGAGCAAGGCCGGAGAGGAGTCGGTAGAAGACAGAAAGACCACCAATCTGCCTGCGGTGAGTGAGTGAAAGGCCCTCGGAGTTAGCGTCATCGCGGGAGATTCCAATGATTCTGAAAGCTTTGGTTTCAACAGCGTGAAGCCGAGCTATGTGTGTGGCTGGAGCACCGGCCCAGAGAGGGGAAGAGTATTCCATTGAGCTGCGGATGAAAGCCTTGTATGTGGTGAGGAGCTCAGGTGTGCCAAGGAAGGACTTCGCACGACGGAGGATGCCCAGGCGGCGACTGGCTTTGGAGGCCAGCTTGGAAATGTGGTTTTCCCAGGAAAGATCATGGCAGATAGTGAGACCCAATAGCTTGAGTGACAGAACTTCTTGGAGAGGATTGTTGAGAAAGTCGATGGGAGGGTTGTCCAGTCGGTCTTTTCGGAGAGACATAGTAAGAGTGTGAGATTTGTCAGGATTGAAAGACATGTTCCACTTGTTTGACCAGTTTGTGATTTTGTCCAGGTCTGCAAAGAGTGAGGAGGCTGCAGATTGCCGATCTGAGGGATGAGGAATGGAGCGGCAGAGAGTGGAGTCATCAGCAAAGAGATAGAGAGGATTTTCCAGAGAATCGGAGAGATCATTGATGAAGAGCAGAAAAAGCACAGCGCCCAGAACACTACCTTGGGGAACTCCAGCCTGAACAGGAAGGGGAGATGAGAGAAAACCATTCAGGGCCACACGTTGACTACGACCAGAGAGGAAGTCCGCCAGCCATGCGTGGAGATTTCCATGGATACCATAGGAGGGGAGTTTGGTGAGCAGAGCTGGGTGCCAGACCGTATCGAAGGCACGTGATATGTCGAGGGAGACAGCTCTAATTTCCTGTTTGGCATTAAGGAAATCCAGCCTGGTTAGGAAGAGAGATGAGAGAAATCTACTTGGAGCCACACATTGGCTACGACAGGAGAGAAAGTCCACGAGCCATGCGTTGGGCCAATGAGATTAAGGTATGATTGGGCCAATGAAATTAAGGTATGATTGGGCCAATGAGATTAAGGCATGATTGGGCCAATGAGATTAATGTATGAGTGGGCCAATGAGATTAATGTATGATTGGGTCAATGAGATTAAGGTGTGTTGGGGCTAATGAGATTAAGGTATGAAAGGGGCCAATGAAATTTAGGTATATGTGGGCCAATGAAATGAATGTATGACTGGGTCAATGAAATTAAGGTATAAGTGGGCCAATGAGATTAAGGTATATGTCAATACCAATGATTAAGCCAATGAGCTCTTCTTGCTGTGTTTGAGCTTGTTCACCCACTGTGTCCTCCTTCACCACCCTTTCATCTCACTGTTCTCCATGCCTATTATTCCTGAAAGGTTGCATCCCTCTACTTTCCTGTTGGTGTGTTTCCCCCTTCCAATGTATTCTTGTTTTGTTGTGTTCTCGTCAGTTCTGTGTTCTAGGTTTTCCATGAACCTCAACTTAGTATACAAAAGAAAATGTTTTTAAAAGGGAACCAAGTGAAACAAATGTCAAGCGCTAGCTCGGGCTAGCTATTATGCAAGCCATGTTTGGTGGCCCAACAACGTTCAGTTCTCAAAATATAAAAGACATAAGGGATGGACAGACAGTCAAACAGAACAATGGAGTGTGACAATAGGGGAAGCTGGCACTTGTCTCCTTTCAAATCGCATCAAAAATGAAGGTCAGGTTCATCCTAACCATATCCTGTAGTGATATAAATTGTGCATTGAAACTTAGCACATTCATTTTAGATATCATATATGTACAAAGCTGAACGACATTCCCTGTAAAAGCAATAACTTGGATGATTATTTTCCTGTCAATATTTTGGCTCCATTATTTCGGCTCAAGAAGCGGATTTCATTCAGATGTTGAGGTTCACAAAACAGGTAAATGCAAAGGATGAAAAGTTTACATCCTGTGCTGTGTTGTAGGAAACATTTAACAACTCTTGCGATGTAAAAACATTCGTACAGATTTGTTCCGTGTAATTTACCAGTTCCATGACCTCATCGAATGTCTCATCTTGAAGAGTCAGACTCTTGCCGTGCTCTGGCCAACCCTTCACAAGAAATATGGTACACACCGCTCCACCATCCTGCATTGAGAAGAATGTGCCAGTCGTCACGTGTACCTCAAAATGTGTTTTCTGAATGTTTATTTTATTTGTTTACAAAATGTAGGCTCATGGAAGAATAAGAGGACAGAGGGTATAAAGGCAACATACTCACAGCGAGACCGAAGATGGACACAACTACAACGATTTCAAACGAGGAGTTCCACCATGACAAAAGGCTTACACTCACCGTGTGTACATCCACGATGCTCATTAAAGGATTTCCTGCCACCGAAAGACCAGGCACAGCCAGGTGGACTTGCAGGCCTTCCACTGGGAACATCCCTAGGTTCTGAACCTGTAAGGAGCAGCGATGGAAGGTAAGTACCGTTAATCACATTGAATGGTCATAAAAAAACAGGAAAAAAAGTAGTAGTTTTAGCACAACCATGAACCACAGTGCTACAACATGCAGATAACAAACAGTCACAAGCAACAACTAACTTCCTATTGTAACAATTCCAATTAAATCTTGGGTCAAATCCACCGGGATGCGCGTGTGATTGTGCATCATCCTGCTCAATTACTCATTTACTCAGTCATAAATAAAGATCAAAACTCAAATCCCAAACAATTCATCGATGTGCTGTGTTATGAGGGTTTTGGTACAGCATCCTAAAGCAGAAATCATATTGAAATTTATGAGTGAGAATCCTCAGGTTTTGAAACTCTTTGAGATCACATCAATAAGTCTGTAAGGACTTGTCATGCACCTCCAATGCAAATGATCATATTAAAATTACAGCATTTCTTCCTAATGTTCCCATTTCCATTGAATCAATAACTGAACATTAACACAGTACTACTCCATGCATGTTTGATCTCCAAGTTGGCTTGTGTCAACTGAGCTTTTAATGCAAGCTCAACGTGCTTGGGATTTTAGTCAGGTTCACTATGTTTTTTTCATTCAAATTTTTTGGAGATGAGCAAAACTATACATTTTTGGAATATTCAGAGCATGAGGAATCCAAAAATTAATGTTGGCATTTGCGTAGACACCTTTGCGAAAATGACACTCAGGACAGTGATGAAGATCTGTAAAAGCACATAGTCCTGAACGGCATAGACCTAGTAGATCCTGTGTATAGGACCTATAGTTCAATCTGATACTAACAAGGCTGCTTTCTTGCTTTATAAACCCATACCTATAACTTCAAAGGACTTGCAATATTATGTATTATTGTATTATGTAATACAGTTATATCACAAATATATCGACAATGGTTTTCAATCACCTTTGTTTGTTGCTTTTCTATAATCCTGAGCACTATTTTGAGGCCTTTATTGGATTCCTTGACCCAGAAAACATAGGATTAGCATATTTAATCAAGTTTCTAGGTTGACTCGAAGCGGAAATAGCGCAAAATATGTATTTTATGGCGACCATTTTGAAAATCCAAAATGGCGGCCATGCAGGTGTCTGTGCAAATGCCAACATTGATTTTCGGATTCTCCATGCTCTGAAGATTCCAAAAATGTACAGGTTTGCTAATCTCCCAAAATTTTGAAGGAAATTATATTTGTTAACATCGTGAACCTGACTATTTGGGCCATCCCAGTTTTGTTCAGCCTATGGTGTCCTCAGGGCTGATTGAAGCTTATATCTCCAACAGGTGTGTGCATGTGTGTGTGTGTGTGTGTGTGTGTGTGTGTGTGTGTGTGTGTGTGTGTGTGTGTGTGTGTGTGTGTGTGTGTGTATGCACGCGTACAACATAACGATGTAACTTTTATTTATTTTCACAGTTAAGATTAAGATTCGTAATTTAATGCAGATTAAAATTTTACCAAAACATTCTTGTTCAGACAAGTCGGCTGAACAATAATGTTCAGATGTTATGCGAATGTCCGAAACAGCAGTAAGAAGGTGCTCATAGAGGCAAGGAATACCAGAATACCCATAATGCAAATGCAAGGGTTACCTTTTCAGTCTGTCCAAATAAATAGTACCATAGCAGCATAAAATGGCCACCATTCTGAGATGGCAGACACAGGCTTTGCAGGGTTTGGTGAGGACCAGGACTTGGTCACCAGGTTTTGCCATTTGAAAATGGACCCACTGTTTAAGATTTTCGAAGCAACCTTGTGAATTACGCTGAAAAATGCTGCCATCAGCATTGGATTGGGTCAGTGTGACCTCGCTTGTTTACATACAAAGAATCGAACTACGGAATGCTCATCTGTACTCCGCGCTAAACTATTAGAGGAATACATCCTAAACAAAGTATGTCAACACATCTTTGTTTTAAGGAAATGTGGAGTTGTGCTCTGGTTAGAGTGAGACTGTGCCTTGAATGTAAAGTTGTATTGATGCTTCGACTCTTCTGCCGCCTGGATACCGATCTCATTTCCAATCTCATAATGGTTGAAGTTGGTTTCTCTAAAAAGAAAACAAGAAGATTGCTTATGAATGCATTTTGAAATATCTACCGAAACAAAAGAAAAAGTTCAACTTTTGATTGTTTGAATGCATTTATTAAGACCAATCTGCCAGAGTTTTATCAATATAAATTGCACAGCTTTGTACGGAAGGGATCATTGTCCACATCAACTTCTCCTGAGATCATTGCAGAGCCCAAGTATTTCTTAAAGCTTCAGGTATGGGGCACGTTTTGCATTGTTGAGTCGTGATATCAACCCAAAGGCCTCCTTTGATTTGAACAATAAACTGGTATATTTATTGCATACAAAGTACAAACGTACATGTGTACCACCCGGAAAGAGAAATGTTGTTTCAACATTCATCTCATTCATTTCTCACCAGCACAATAGCCCACTTTGAAAACAAAACTAATATACTATATATAACTCCACTTCCTTCTAGTAATTACAATATTGAACAAACAATAATAAAAGAAACCTCCCGCTTATTGTTAACGCTGATAAATAAGAATGCATAACAATTCAACAAGTGTTCCTGCTGTACATGATCAACAACAATCATGATCATGATCATGATCAATTTATAACAAGTGTTCCTGCTATTCTTGATCAACTCAACAAGTGTTCGTGCTATTCCTGATCAACTCCACAAGTTTTCCTGCTATTCCTGATCAACTCAACAAGTGTTCCTGCTATTCCTGATCAACTCCACAAGTGTTCGTGCTATTCCTGATCAACTCCACAAGTTTTCCTGCTATTCCTGATCAACTCAACATGTTTTCCTGCTATTCCTGATCAACTCAACACGTTTTCCTGCTATTCCTGATCAACTCCACAAGTGTTCCTGCTATTCCTGATCAACTCCACAAGTGTTCGTGCTATTCCTGATCAACTCCACAAGTGTTCGTGCTATTCCTGATCAACTCCACAAGTGTTCCTGCTGTACATGATCAACAACAATCATGATCATGATCATGATCAATTTATAACAAGTGTTCCTGCTATTCTTGATCAACTCAACAAGTGTTCCTGCTATTCATGATCAACTCCACAAGTGTTCCTGCTATTCCTGATCAACTCCACAAGTTTTCCTGCTATTCCTGATCAACTCAACAAGTGTTCGTGCTATTCCTGATCAACTCCACAAGTGTTCCTGCTATTCCTGATTAACTCCACAAGTGTTCCTGCTATTCATGATGACCTCAACAAGTGTTCCTGCTATTCCTGATTAACTCCACAAATATTCCTGCTATTCCTGATCAACTCAACAAGTGTGCATGCTATTCATGATCAACTCCACAAATTTTCCTACTATTCCTGATCAACTCAACAAGTGTTCGTGCTATTCCTGATCAACTCCACAAGTGTTCCTGCTATTCCTGATTAACTCCACAAGTTTTCCTGCTATTCCTGATCAACTCCACAAGTGTTTGTGCTATTCCTGATCAACTCCACAAGTGTTCCTGCTATTCCTGATTAACTCCACAAGTGTTCATGCTATTCCTGATCAACTCCACAAATTTTCCTGCTATTCCTGATCAACTCAACAAGTGTTCCTGCTATTCATGATTACCTCAACAAGTGTTCCTGCTATTCATGATTACCTCAACAAGTGTTCCTGCTATTCCTGATCAACTCCACAAATTTTCCTGCTATTCCCGGTCAACTCCACAACTGTTCTATTCCTGATCAACTCGATTAATGTGTCAAGTTTCAGAACAATCAACCGGGTGATAAGGTAGGAGTAGCTAAGACAGCAAAAAGTTAATGGACGGACACACATCCGGGCATCACGACTGATTTTGTAAGTTCATCTTTTCGAGAATCGAGATGAGATGACCTAAAAATAAATCTCCGCATCCGGGATCAGAGAGAACGGAAAAAGCAATGCTATATTTCCATGTCACTCACTGTTCATTTAGCCTTTTTGACTTGTTGAAACATGACCAAAGTAAAGAGTTCGGTAGATTACCTAGTGAAGAGTATGTCAGTCTTGTATCGCACAGGAATGCTCAGAGAAGCCTCATTGTCTTCCATAGTCTCAGGTTTTTCATCACTGTCACTGAAGCACAATGTTACACAGTTAATTACATTCACAATTGAAAACTAGTATTTATAAATAACATAAAGTACGGGTAGGTATGCGTACGCAGAATAATAACGACAATAAGATTTCTCAAACACTTTTCCCTGATATTTGCTCTTTCTCTTGCTTTGAAGAAGGGCTCATGCCCGAAATGTTGCTTCGCCTCCTTTCCCATGGTGGTTAGCACACCACTCTCAACGTTTGGTTGAGAAAAATGATTGGTGGGAAGGTAGGGAAAAGGAAAATATATGGGGAAAAGTATGTGGAAGGTAAGATGATGGAAATGAAGATGAGAGGTATGAAGGTGCAGAGTTTTGTGGTAGAACTTTGCAAATCATGTTGACTCGGATTGAAATTTTCTGCCGGGAATGAGTGGAATTTGGGGTTTTGAAAGGTCCTGCTGACAAATCAGCTCTTTGCGAAACACAAGAGAAGACGGTTGTGCAAAAGTCATTTCACATGTGTCCATTATCATACCTGAAAATTCAGAGATGGTCATTATAGCCAAGTGATCAGATGTAATCGTCCCAGTGGACACAGAGGAACCATTAGACAAGGGTGGCAATAGCACAGAGGTGCAGATCAATGGAGGGTGCAGAAAGGGGAGTGCCATTCCATGCCATTTATTGAACTGATGCACCTCGAGTGGTTAAAACAGGTGCCAAGTACGTTTGATATATCAAGTCCAAAACGTAAAGCAAAAGCAGTAAGACACAAATTATTTGTTTGTAGACATTGAAACTCGTACATATTGTTGCGGATTTGAGAATCCTGTGTTTTTTTTGTGTAAATATCACCCTCTAAGTAGTGTAATGATTCCTTGTAAATATCTCCGTTTTGTGTGTAAAGGTCAATGGTCGTCCTCTTAGTTAGTCCATATACATGCACGTAGGCAACCATATACCCTTCTAAATAGTTATTTCCTTATTATGTGTATTAGTTTAAGGCTGTGTTTCCCATTAGTTGACTCTGCATTGCACCAAATTGAAATAAGATAGATTCCCTTTCATTCCCTCAAAGCCTCTATTGCCAACTGCATTCGCCGCCATTGCCATGTGCTCTAACTCGGAGAAGAAGGTGGGAGGAGTCAACCAAGCGCCAGGAACAAGGCGTGGCTTTGCCAACGCCTCATCAAGGGGGCGGGATCGGTGAGCCCTCGCGACCAATCCAGGCCGAGGCGAGCTCACCGATGGGCGTTTCTAAAAGGCCGGCGGCTTGATCGCCACGCGCCTTATAAAAGGAAGTTGGGAGGGACTGCTTAAGCAGATGACAGAGGAAGCCCCCACGAGCAGATAAAAAGCGCGTAAGAGTTCACCAAAAAGCAGTCCACCGAGAGTGGAGTTGAGCCCAGTGGAGGAGGAGCGGCGGCGTTGAGTGAACAAACCGCAGCTTCAGGACCACCGCAAGTGAGACCTCCGTAGTCCAGCCCCCCCTGTGACACGCAACTTCGACCCGCTGCTACGCGGGAACCGATTGCTGTGGGATCGGTGGCCGTCAAAGTCGAGCCCAACGTCCCGTGCGGGAGCAAGCTCCAACCTGAACCTTCTTCCCCTTCCGGCAATTCGTGCCATTCATCCCTATCTTCATTCCCCATTCGTGTAAGTCTGATTGTCGTCTGTTTTGTGTGTCTTGTCCTGGGGTTTAAGTAAGTCTGTATAAGCTAATAATTGCACTGTGTCTTCTGATCCTTCCATCCTTCTGTCTTTATTTTCGTATCTTTCCTTCTCCTTGGTTACTTTTGATTGTGTAAATAGTAGTAATAAATTCCTGTTCCTCCTTACTCTGCCTTCTTTCCTTTACATCCGTTTCGTCCTTGTCTTTTCCCAATTGAATACCTGTGGCACGATTTGGCCAACGTTTCAGAATCGGGTCTAGTTACTTGCTAATGGTTCGTGCCGCGGCTGCTAATCCGCTCGGCAAATAACATCTTGTCCGCGGTCGCGAACGAGGTTGCTCACCTGCCTCTCCGGAGGGAGCTGCGCAACTTCAGGAGCGGAGACGGCCAGTGAAAATAGAAGGGGGACTGACCCCTCTTGCTAAGGGGAAGAGCCGTACTCCGTATCCGTAACAATTGGTGTCAGGAGCGAGATTCGGACCACCTGAAGTGCGATTAGCGCACTCAAAATTACGAGTAGCCAAAATTCTATTTAAAACATCCAAATTCGAAATCGCGCCATGGATGATCAAGGCGACTGGATGCCAGTGGGGGAATTAGAAGAGGGGTTAGGGGTAACCCAGGACCACAGGGGGGAAATGGAGGAGGAGAGCAATGAAGATGTGGTTGCGGGGGTATCACGTGCACAAGATGGCGCCCTCGCGCACGTGGTTGTAGAGACACAAAATGGCGGCACGCACGAGGTTTCAGGCGCGCAAAATGGCGCCTCGCACGTGGGTGCGGTAGCCGAGCCCGCTCTACAAGCGGGCTTTGACACGCAGGGCCTCATGGCGCAGCTACAGGCAATCATCCAAATGGGGAATATAGGATTGGGAAACCAAATGGTAGGATTGGAAAACAGAATGAGGGACGAAGCGAGGGGTACCAGTGAGCAATTGGGGGCAATGAGGGACGAAGCGAGGGTACCAGTGAGCAATTGGGGGCAATGGGGGTACCCATTGGGGATAATGGGGGGATATGAGGGACGAAGCAAGGGGTACCAGTGAACGGTTAGACAATAAATTTGAGGGTTTAGACAACAAATTTTGGGGATTAGAAAATCAAATAGGGGAATTGAGGAATGATATGGGAAGCCAAATCGGGGGGCTCGACGGCAAAATCGGGGGGCTAGAAGCCAAATTTGAGGGGTTGGACAACAGGTTGGAAGGGCTGGAAGGTAAATTAGGGGGCCAACTGGAGGACATGGGTAATCAAATGGGGGAAATGAAGGAGGGGTTAACGGGGTTGGAAAATAGAATGGCTGCCCAGGAGAACCAGATGGAAGGGGTGAAGAATGGGTTAGGGGGGTTAGAAAACACTATGGAAGGCAAATTGAGGGAAATAGGGGAGCAATCAGCCCGGGAAATTAAACGAATGGGAGATCAGATAGAGGAGGTTAAAATCGGGTTAGAAACCAAATTGGATGCCCAGAGGAATGATTTGGAACAGATGAGGGCAGCATCTACCAAAGAGATGGGATAAATTGGGGAGGAGATCAGACGAGGTGTGGGCGAGGAGGTAAAGCGAGGTGAAGAGCGTATGGAGAAAGAGGTGAGAAATAGTACGGCTAGGTTACAGGGGGGCATAGAGGATCTGACGAGGGGAGTAGAACAGCTGACGGTGGGACAAAAGGAATTAGTGGAGCAAGTGGAGAAGAACACTGTGATAATCAGGGGGTTAAAGGCGACACAGAAAGAAATAAAAAAGGAACTGATAGCGACAAAGAGGGAATGTCAGATGGTACATGAGGGGTTGACAAAGAGGTTGGACGAGGTAACAGAAGCAATGGAGACGAAAGAACGGGAGGTGAGGACACACATAGAAACGATCAAGGTGGCCTTAGAGGACGAAATTGAGCGGGCGCACTGGGAAATGAAAGAGGTGAAGCAAAAGTTAAAGGATGTGGAAGAGGGGGTGAGTGAAATTAAGAAGAGACGGAGGGAAACTAAGAGAGAGATAAAGGAGGAGGTGATGGAATTGGTGCAAGGTCTGTGCTCAAATCATGATGATATGCTCACTACCAAATAAAGAGTTTGCAGGTGGCGGAGGAGGAGCGGAGACGAGGTGCCGAGGTGAGTGGCGATATACTTGGAAATGTATATGGTGTGAGGGGAGATTCAGTCGGCTTGGGTGTTGGTGTAGACCCGGGTGTTCGTGAGGGACCAATGGTGAGGTGTATGACTGGTCCGGAGTGTATGGATAGAGGTGTGCAAGGAAGTCTGACAATGGGGAGTGAGAGGGGTATTGGTGAGCAAGGGTGTGCGGGTATGGAGTGGGTAGCGGGTTGCGGAAGGGCGACCCAGGCATCGACACCAAGAGGGATAGTGTTTGGAGGGACAGGGGATGTGCGGGAGCCCCCCGGGAATAGTGTACTGTGGGGGCCCGAACGGTTGGGTCCCGCGCTGATCCCGCAAGGAGTGACGCACGGGGTCCGGCCTTCGGGCGCCCACAAGGTCCCACTCGCGCCGTATGACGGCAAGAGTGATCTGAGGGCGTACCTGGCGCAGTTTGAATACGTGTGCAGAGGCAACAGTTGGAATCCGGACGAAGGTGGAGTACACCTTGTGGGGGCACTGCGTGGTGCGACGGCGGAGGTGCTGACAGCTTTACCACCGGGTGCTCTCACCCTGCCAGCTCTCCGCGCGGCCTTAATTAACAGATTCGGCATTGAACAGCAAAGCGAGCTTGTTAAAGCTCAGCCTGCTCAGCGAAAACGCAAGCCCCAGAAAACCATCGAGGAACTTGCCCATGACATTCGCCGCGCAGTCGGAATCGCACACGCGGACATGGCAGCGAGTTCCCAGGAAAGCCTGGCGCTGGATCACTTTATCCAGGCCCTTCCGGATCTGGAGCTCCGACAACAGCTCGCCATGTGGCGCCCGCAGACCATGAGTCAGGCGGCCGACGCTGCAGCCCGTTGGGAAGCAGCGAGGCCCCTGGCCCGGGGAGGCGAGCGCCACGCAGTGGCGGTGCGTCAGGTAGGGCCCGTGATGGGTGGCGGCCCCCCTAGGGGGCCCACCCCCAAAGGGGGCCCTGACCTGGAGAGCATGGTCCGGAGGCTGGTGGATCGGCACCTGGCGGGACCTGGACCATGGCAGGCGGCTCCAGCGGTGGCACCCGGTAGTCCACGGCAAAGTACACCAATTCGGACATTCAGGGGGGGAAATTTGGAATACCGGAGGCAAGCACCTTCCCAGGTGAGGTGCTATAATTGTGCTCGGCTGGGTCACCATGCGTGGGAGTGTCGAGCTCCGCGCCGGGACGGTCCCCGCCGGCCGATGCCCTCAACTCCGCCCCGTATAGATCGGCCCAGCTGACCTCAGACACCCCACCCCCCCCCCCCCCCCCCCCGCCAGGGCCCGGGAAACGAGAACGTGCCGGGCATGCAGGGCGGTGTTCGGCAGTAGGGGATGGAGAGGAGCCCTCATTGACGCGACAGGTCATTCATTGTGGCCAAATTGGAATCGGTAGTTTAACAATTCGATGCAAAATTGCCGGTGTGGGGGTAGACGCCGTTGTGGATATGGGAGCCAGCGCCACGATCATCAGCCCCGTGATCCTTAATTCGAGTGCAGACGGCTGGGGTAAAATCCAGCGTCTGGAAAATCATAGTTTGCAGTTGGCTACCAGGGCAACGGCTCCGATCATAGGGCGTGGTTTTGTGACCCTCAAGTTGGGATCGGTAAAGAGAGAGATAGAGGTTTGGGTGGCGGAGGTGTGCGACCCATGCTTAATAGGGTTGGATTTGTTGACTGCCAGCGGTTGTAAAATCGACTTGAGCCGGGGGATCCTGCAAGTGGGAGTGGAGGAGCTACCATTGGAGGGGGTGAGCATGGCCGAGAGGGTGGAGCTGGAGGCTCCTGAGGCCGTGACCATCCCTCCGGGGGCCGAGGCCATAGTGCCGGCCCGATGGTCAGCTCGCCCGACATGGCAGGAGTCCTGCAGCTTGGTCGAACCGGTGGCAGCGCGATCCATACCTGGTTTAATCGTGGGCCGCACCCTTGTAAAAACGGACGGGCCGGTGGTGGCCGTCCGAGTAATTAATATTAGTACAGAACCACGCACTATAGTGAGGGGCACAAAGGTAGCTGGCTGCACCCCAGTTAAAGAAGTCGCGTCAGTGAGGGGCGAGAACGTCCAGCCGAGCCGGCCCCAGGGGGAGCCTTCAATAAATACTAGGAATTGGCCCGATCCCATTTTTGAGATGGTAAATCGTAGTAGTGTAAAGTTGGGAGGTACCCAGAGGGAGGCCTTACACAAACTGATTGGATCCCATTTGGATCTTTTCTCCTTGTCCCCCGAGGATATTGGACGTACGGGCCTGGTGAAACATCAGATCCACACCGGTGAGGCCCAGCCTATTCGTCAGCCCGCCCGACGGCTCCCTTGGAGCAAGAGGGCGGAAGCTGACGAGCAGGTTGAAAAGATGCTCGATGCAGGCGTCATCGAGCCCTCGGGAAGTCCCTGGATGTCACCTGTTGTGCTGGTTAAAAAGAAAGATGGGACCACGCGGTTCTGCGTGGACTATCGCCAGCTAAACAACGTGACACTCAAGGACTCATATACCCTGCCAAGAATTAATGACACCCTCGATGCTGTTGGGGGCTCAAATTGGTTCACAACTTTGGCTACCAGGGCAACGGCTCCAGGGCAAGCCCTCTCCCTCCCACAGATCTCTCGATGTCTCCATGTCTCTCGGTCCCTGCTCTCAAATGTTGTGTTTGTGTCCTTCCCCCTCTCTCCCCATCTTGTCTACCGCTCCCGATGTTATTTGTTTTATGTGTCTGTTTGTCTTTCTGTGTGATTAATGTTCGCTCTCTCACGAGCCTCGATCTTGTATACAAAAAAAAACAAAAAAAAAACTTTGGACCTCAAGAGTGGGTATTGGCAGGTGGAGATGGATAGGACAGGGAAGGAGAAAACGGCATTTTCCACAGGTAAGGGGCTGTATCAGTTCACTGTGATGCCGTTTGGTTTGTGTAACGCCCCCGCCACCTTTGAGCGATTAATGGAACATGTACTAGGCGGCATGCCATGGCAATCATGCCTGGTATACCTGGATGACGTCCTAGTACATGCCAAAACATTCCCCCAGGCGTTAGCTAATTTGGACCAGGTGTTCGGGTGCCTCAGACAGGCAGGGTTGAAATTGAGCCCGAGTAAGTGCACCTTGTTTGCAAGAGAGGTGGCCTATTTAGGTCACGTTATCAGTCGCGAGGGGGTAAAAACGGACCCAGGCAAAATTACGGCGGTAGAGGAGTGGCCCGCACCACGTACCATCAAGGAGGTGCGGGGATTTTTGGGACTCTGCTCCTACTACCTGCGCTTTGTAGCGAAATTTGCGGAGTTGGCCCGTCCCCTCCACCGGCTTACGGAGAAGGGGGCGCGATTTAATTGGACAAGGGAGTGCCAAGAGGCCTTCCTAAAATTGAAGGGGTGTTTGACATCCGCACCCCTTCTCGCTTACCCCACTAGCGACGGGACATTTACCCTGGACTAGCGACATTTACCCTGGATGCGAGCCAGGAAGGATTGGGCGCAGTTTTGTCTCAGACACAGGAGGGCATGGAGAGAGTGATTGGTTATTATAGTCGGGCCTTAAGTAGGCCCGAACGAAATGATTGCGTAACCCGCAAGGAATTATTGGCTATGCTGGCTGCCATGAACCATTTTCACCCGTACCTGTACGGGCGGAAATTTTCGGTTCGAACTGACCATTCCTCCTTGCAATGGCTCCTTCGGTTCAAGGAACCGGAGGGCCAAATTGCAAGGTGGTTGGAAAAGTTGCAGCAGTACGATTTTAATGTGACCCATAGGGCCGTGAAGGCCCATGGTAATGCTGACGCACTCTCTCGGCGTCCTTGTCTGGGGGAAAACTGCAAATTTTGTGCGAGACACGAGGAGAGGGAGCAATTGGGCGATTCTGCCCCGATTCTCATCGTCCGGGCAACCCGGGTGAGAGGGCCAATTTTGCCACTAACCGCAGATGAAGAATTTGGAACTTTGGCGTGGAGCACGGCCCGGCAGGAGGATCCCGTTCTGGGGCCGGTGTTCAAATGGGTCAAATTGGGGCAAAGACCAAAGGGGGAAGAGGTCACCCCCCTCGGGGCACAAACAAAGGCGTATTGGGCTCAGTGGCAGACCCTGGAATTGAAAGACAACATCTTGTATCACAAGTGGGTGGAGGTTCCCTCTGAGAGAACTTCCTGGCTGGTGATAGTCCCTGACAAATTTAAGAACGTCATATTACAACAGGTGCATGGTACCCGCTCCGGCGGCCATTTGGGCAGGACAAAGACAACATCTCGGGTCTGCCGGAGGTTCTATTGGGTAAATATGGGGCGTGACATACAGGACTGGTGTTGGAGATGCTACGCCTGTTCTGCCAAAAAGGGGCCAGCACGGAGGATGAGGGCCCCCCTTCAATTACACCAGGTGGGGGCCCCCCTTGAGCGGGTGGCTATGGATATTCTAGGACCGCTGCCCCGCACCCGCCAAGGTAATAAGTACATCCTCGTTGTAATGGACTATTTCACCAAGTGGCCGGAGGCCTACGCCCTCCCCAACCAAGAAGCCGAGGTTGTAGCGCAGGCCTTCGTGGAAGGATTTGTATGTCGGCACGGAATTCCACAGGAGCTGCACACCGATCAGGGTCGAAATTTTGAAAGCCAATTACTAAAAGATGTGTGCAGGCTCCTGTCAATTCAGAAAACACGGACCACGCCCTTGCGGCCACAATCTGACGGGATGGTGGAAAGATTCAATCGAACATTGATCCAACAACTGGCATTGTTCACCACTACCCGTCAGGATGACTGGGACGAACATCTCCCGTACTTGTTAATGGCTTACCGAACTAGCCAGCACGGAGCCACCGCATGCAGTCCAGCTTATGTATGGGCGGGAGTTGCGGGCTCCCGCCGACTTGCTATGCGGTCCCGTGCCAGACACCACGGATACACCGCCGAGGGAGGGTTACGCACGTCACCTGGAGGAAGGCATGGAGCGGGTCCATGCCTTCGCCGCCGCCAGCTCCATCTGGCGGGGGCCAAGATGAAGCGCAGGTACGACCACCGGAGCCAGGGGAGTCAGTACGCTCCGGGGATGAAGATTTGGTTCTTTAATCGCTGGAGGCGGAAGGGTAGGTGCCCAAAACTCACCTCCCCCTGGCAAGGCCCGGGAGTCGTCCTGTCGCAAGTCTGTGACGTGGTCGTTAAGATCAAAATGGGGCCACGGGCCCTCCCTCGGATCGTCCATGCCGACCGGATAAGACCTTATGCCGGCGAGCAGGCGCCCTCGTGGATCGCCTCGGCTCTAGATGCCGAGGCAGGACCCAGTACCTCTTGCGACGGGGGCTTGTAGTGTCAGAGGACTGGGGGGGTGATAGTGGGACATGCCCGATATGGGGGATGGCAACTCTGACATCCACTCACATAAGCGGGGCACATGAGCAATAGCTATGGGGTTTGGCAGTGAAAACTAGCCCGGGAGGGTTAGGATAATGTATAGGGACCTAGAGAGGACCATAGGTAACTGTAGATTTAAGTAGCAACATTGGACAGGTAGTCGCGGACATAGAGAGGTTAGAATGGATGATAATGACGAGGGAGCGCAATAATGTAAGGGGCGACGGGGAAGCGCGAGTTTTAGCAGGGCACCAGGTAGATCAGATGATGCCATGTGAGTGAGAATCGAAAGTGTATTGTGAAAAGAGTAAGGTGATTGTGAGTTGTATTGAGCGTGGAAGTGTATGAAGCAGTGTATGAATGAGTAATGGTGATTCTGTGTTGTGTTGACTGAATGGTCCTGGAGGAAGGAGGGTGCAGGAAGCACCAGGTGTAGGAGTGATGGCACAGGTGTGCAAATACAGGTGTATGGAGAATGATTGTGTGGAATACATGGAGTATGGAATATATGGAGTATGGAATGGATGGTGTGGAGTGAGTATGGTGGAAACTGTGGTGTGGAGTGGATGGTGCGAAGGTGTGTATGGGGAGGATGGACCCCATCACGAATACCCGGGGAGGGCAGTTTAAGAGTTAGGTAGAGGGAGTAGGTAAATTGTGGTTGGATATTGGCATCTGTGGTGCGTGGTGGAAGAATGGTGTTTGGATGGGTGCATTAGTGTCGTGGAAATGGCTGGGCGTGTGGCCTGTTAGTGTGTGTAGTTAAATGGGCACTCCGCCACTGTTAGGATGTCGGCCAGGTGAGGCCGCAGGTGGGCTCTGGGAGCTGGTAGAGTTGTGGATGGGGCCCGAGGATCCGGAGTACGGACCCGGGTAGCCTAGTGCCAGAGAGGGCACCGAGTGGGGAGAGCGCCAGAGGGCCTTCCCCAGTTAGATAGGTTAGGGTAAGGAGCAGGTAAGCTCGGAGGCAACTGCAGTGGTGGAGGTGTGCAGGTGGGTAGACCTGCTGGGAGAGCCACACGACCCAGTCCTGAAATTGTGCAATGGCACAGGGAGTTGAATCGGGGGAGTGAGACCCCAAATTGATGAAGCACCACAGTTTGGTCAATGGGAATTTGGTTCTTAAAACCGCATGGAGTAAGATTGCCAATGGATTGGCAGGGAAAGACCCCGGGTAGTGTAAAGTGTGTTAATGTCATTTAGAAGGTAGATAGGATGGAAATCTCCTTGCACCATCTACATCCACTCACCTGAGGTAATGACGGTGCTCCACACCATGCCATGTTGTTTTTACTATTTTTTGTGCAAATGTTTGGATTGTGAGACGCATCATGACGTGGGTGAGACATTGTGCTTTGTTGTTCCATCTCTCCCTCCTTATGAGGATTGATGATGAATTGGTGATGGCAAATTTTGGATTAGAGGGATTGTGGTGACGAATTTGGTATAGGGGAAATATGGGGAAGACGAGACAGTAGTGACGAATTGGTAAGGGTGTAGATTTTTGTACATACGGGGGTAAGGGGCAAGGGTAGAACAGGTAACAGGGGGGGGGGGGGTGACGTACGGTAGGGACGAGCTTTTCTCCGCTCAGTCTCCAGACGCACCTCACCTTGCATTGCCTTTATTGATGTGTACCCTTGTGACCTTACCCCTCGCTAACCTGCCCTCTCTGTCTTCCTTCCCCGACCCATGGATCGTGCTCTCTGGGCACTGAGGGGAGCGTGCGGGAGTCCGCCATTGTGGGCCCGAACCCCCGCAACCAGCTGCTTGCATCGATACACCACTTATGGACCACATGTCTGTGGCTGAGCACCACTCATGGACCCCACGGGTTGGGGCATGGCCCCTCTGCTGGAACCGGCCACGATGGCCCAGGATCTTGCTTGCGGACCTCGGTGACGTGGCACCTATGCCACACAGGTGATAATAATAATAATAATAATGCATTTATTTTATATAGCGCTTTTCAGGAAGCCCAAAGACGCTTTGACAGAGTGCAAAACATAATGCATAGCAAAACATAAAAACAATTGCAAAAAAAGAAGAATCAATAGGGAAATATTCAAAGCACAAAGGAGGGAGAAGGAGAGGAGATAGTCAGGGGTTAGATGCTGTGGGTTAAATGTTGAATGCAGTGTTGAACAGGTGGGTCTTGAGTGATGTTTTGAATGTGGTGAGTGAGGAGGAGTCTCTGATGGTGTGAGGTAGCGAGTTCCAGAGGGTGGGAGCAGCGATGGAGAAGGCCCTGTCCCCCCAGGATCTAAATTTGGTCCGGATGGGGGGGGTCAGGAGGTTGGTACCAGCAGAGCGGAGGTTGCGGGTGGGAGTGTGTCTGGAGAGGAGGTCAGCCAGGTAGGATGGGGCCAGGTTATGGAGGGCTTTGTAGGTCAAGAGGAGGATTTTGTACTGGATTCTCTGGGAGATGGGGAACCAGTGAAGCTTGTAAAGGACGGGGGTGATGTGGTCACGGGTCCGGGAATGGGTGAGTAGACGGGCAGCGGAGTTCTGAATGTATTGGAGTTTATTGGTGATTGTTGAGGGTGAACCATAAAGGAGGCTATTGCAGTAGTCCAGACGGGAAGTGATGAAGGCGTGGATGAGGGTTTCTGCAGCCACGGAGGAGAGGGATGGACGGAGACGGGCGATGTTTTTCAGGTGAAAGAAGGCTGTCTTTGTGATCTGTTTAGTGTATTTGTCGAAGGAGAGGGTTTGGTCAAAGATGATGCCAAGATTCCGGATGTGAGGGGAGGTGGATACTGGGAAACCGTCGATGTTGAGGGCAAAGTTATGGGTGGACTTGGTGAGCGTTTTTGGGCCAATGATGATTATTTCAGATTTATCACAGTTAAGTTTGAGGAAGTTGATTTGAAGCCAGGATTTTATTTCAGTGATGCAGTTTGTCAGGATAGAGTGGGTGGCGGTGGAGATGGACTTGGTGGAGATGAAAAGCTGGATGTCATCGGCGAAGCAGTGGAATTGGAGACCATGACGGCGGATTAAGTGACCGAGGGGGGATAGGTAAAGGATGAAGAGGAGGGGGCCAAGAACTGAACCTTGTGGGACACCTTGGGGGAGGGGAGCAGTGGGGGATTTGCAGTTATTGATGGAGATGAACTGACGTCTGTCAGAGAGGTATGATTTAATCCAAGAGAGGGCAGTGCCGGTAATGTTAAAGGTGGTTTCAAGTCGGGTGAGGAGGATGGTGTGATCGATGGTGTCAAAGGCGGCGCTGAGGTCGAGGAGGATGAGAATGTTGAGGTTGCCAGCGTCAGAGGAGAGGAGAAGGTCGTTGGTGATTTTGAGGAGAGCAGTTTCAGTACTGTGGTTGGAGCGGAATCCGGATTGGAATGTTTCATACAGGTTATTGGCAGAGAGGTGATGTTTGAGTTGAGTGGCTACAGCGCGTTCCAAAACCTTTGACAGAAAGGGTAGGTTGGAGATGGGTCTGAAGTTATTTAGGGTGTCAGGGTTTAGTCCAGGTTTTTTCAGAATGGGGGTAACAGCAGCAATTTTGAGGGATGGTGGGACGATGCCTGTAGACAGGGAGGAGTTTATTGTTGCAATGATAAGTGCAGAGAGAGCAGGAAGGGAGGCCTTGACAAAGCTGGAGGGGATGGAGTCAAGAGTGCAGGTGGCAGTTTTCATTCCGATGAGGAGTTCAGAGAGGTCAGTAGGGGAGACTGGGGAGAATTGAGACAGGGGATGGCAGGATAAGGGGGGGCAGGTGGTTTGAGGGGGAGCGGGTGCGGCGGTGGTCAAGCTGTTGTAGATGTTTTCAATTTTGCGTTGGAATAATGAAAGGAAGGAGATGCAGTTGTCTATTGTGAATGACTGGGTGGTGGTGTTCAGGGGGCTGAGGAGTTTGTTTATTGTAGAGAAGAGTGCTTTTGGGTTTCCGGAGCCAGAGTGGATAATTTGAGAGTAGTAGGCGGAGCGGGCGCGGGAGAGGGCATCTTTATAGTGTTGTATGTGGTCCTTGTAGGTAGGCCTGGGAGTGAACTGTGAGACCTGTTTTATTGCGGAGTCTTTCAAGTTGGCGAGCACGAGTTTTCATCAGGCGGAGTTCAGGGGTAAACCAGGGAGCAGAATGGGTGAAAGAAACTGTTTTGGTTTTTATAGGCACAAGTTGGTCAAGGCAGGAGGAGAGAGTGTGGTTGTAGTAGTCAGTGAGGTCAGAAGGGGTGTGGAGGTCAACGAAGGGAGAAGTGGACATTTTTTCAGAGAGGGTCGATGAGAATGAGGTAGGTGAAAGAGCGTTTAGCTTACGGAAGTTGATAGTGCGATAATGCCTTGGTGCTGGGGTGGGGATGTTGATGGTCAGAGTGATGGCTAGGTGGTCAGAGAGAGTGAGGTCGGAGCCAGAGAGATGGTGCAAAATTAGTCCAGTAGAGCAGACAAGGTCCAAAATGTGACCACGGTTATGGGTAGGAAAGTTGACATGTTGAGTGAGGTTAAAGCAGGTGAGTAAATCAGTGAAGTCAGTGGTTAGCGTGGAGTCAGTGGAGTCCATGTGGATATTGAAATCACCAAGGAGGAGGATTGAGGGGGAGAGGGAACATAGCTGGGTCAGAAAGTAGGAGAAGTCAGACAGGAATGATGGGTGTGGTTTGGGAGGGCGGTAGACAACAGCCATGACTGACTGTGTGTGACCAGAGAGTTTAAAAGCCAGGTGTTCAAATGATGGAGCAGATGAGATGGAGATGAGGTTGGTCTTGATGTCTTGTCGGTGAATAACGGCAATTCCACCACCTCGGCCCTCCGAGCGTGGTTTATTGATGTAAGAATATCCATTGGGTGTGGTGAGGTTGAGCGTGTAGTAGTCCAGTGGTTGTTGCCAGGTCTCAGTGAGACAGAGAAAGTCCAGTTTATTTTCCAGGATGTAGTCGTTCAGGATGAGGCATTTGTTGTTGAGGGACCGGGTATTGAACAGGGTGAGCTTGATGTTGTTTTGTACGGCGGGTATGAATCCAGGTGATTTGGCCAGGGTTCGCAGACAGGAGGTGCGATTTTGTGCGTTGTTGTGACCAGGTGTGTTGGGACGATGAGTGGGAGTGCGCTGAGCCGACCAGAGGATGGGGATGGAGTGACCTGATTGTAAATAAACAAACTTACGACCGGAGCCACGGTGAATGTACCTGGGTCGACGCAGGAGTCCATTCGATTTGATTGCAGAGATGCATGATGGGGTGGAGCGGGTTTTAAGCAGGAGAAGCCTTGCGGCGGAGTACCGCAGAGCCATGCCAGCAGGAGCGAAGGGACGAGCACGAGGCCAAGGGTGAGGAGGCGAAACAATCGTCACAACCCACGGGAGTGGGCCCGAGGAAACAGCGAAGGAGCCGAGCAGGTGAAGCCAGGAGCAGAGCCGGGACCATGCAGAGGGTAGACAGGAGCAAAGAGACGAGCACGAGGCCAAGGTTGAGGAGGCAAAGCGGCAAATGCAGCGGCAAACGACCGCCGCCGCTAATCAAGATCACGGCGGCAAACCGCCACCACCGCCGCTGCAAACAATGGGCACAACCCACGAGAGTGAGCCCGAGGAAACAGCGAAGGAGCCGAGCAGGTGAAGCCAGGAGCAGCAGAGCAGAGCCGGGACCGTGCCGAGGGCAGACTCAATGGCCAAAAATCCGCCACGACCACCAGGAAAGCAAGATACGGACAATGGTCCAGTCAGAGAAGCGGCGAGCAAGTGACGCCAGCGCCAGGTGAACCACCCCTAGTCGGCCCCTGTGGGACATAAATAAAAAGTGGACACGTTTTGTGCTTTTTATGTCCAAATAGGCCGCAACCAAGAAGATGAAGAAAGGCAACATCAAGAAGAACAACGGCCAGCAGAGGGAGCCGAACAGCAAGACCACCAGCAGGGTTTGTTTATTTTTGTTTGAACTGTGGTAACTGTGCACTGACTGGTGCTTTATGGTGCTTTGGTGATTATTGGTGCTGGTGCGTCGATGCAGCGCTGGCTGTCTCCCCCCCCCCCCCCCCCCCAAAAAGAACAACTGCAGGTCCTGGGTTGCGTTTTGTAAATACAATCAGCGTCACTTGTAAATAATGCTCCCCACCGTTCATGTTTAGTTTGAAGACAATTCCGCAATTCCATTATCCTGTGGGCATGAATCTGTTAGGTAGGGTGCAATGCAGCAGAGGGACATATTTATTTGTGTTTTAAAACTGTCGCACTCAGGGTCAGGTTAATTGTAGAGGGAATTACACCTACGTGTCACACTAAGTAAGTTTTATAGGCCCGAGCACGTGCCTGGAGGATGAGGGTGCAGTGTTGCGGATTTGAGAATCCTGTGTTTTTTTTGTGTAAATATCACCCTCTAAGTAGTGTAATGATTCCTTGTAAATATCTCCGTTTTGTGTGTAAAGGTCAAAGGTCGTCCTCTTAGTTAGTCCATATACATGCACGTAGGCAACCATATACCCTTCTAAATAGTTATTTCCTTATTATGTGTATTAGTTTAAGGCTGTGTTTCCCATTAGTTGACTCTGCATTGCACCAAATTGAAATAAGATAGATTCCCTTTCATTCCCTCAAAGCCTCTATTGCCAACTGCATTCGCCGCCATTGCCATGTGCTCTAACTCGGAGAAGAAGGTGGGAGGAGTCAACCAAGCGCCAGGAACAAGGCGTGGCTTTGCCAACGCCTCATCAAGGGGGCAGGATCGGTGAGCCCTCGCGACCAATCCAGGCCGAGGCGAGCTCACCGATGGGCGTTTCTAAAAGGCCGGCGGCTTGATCGCCACGCGCCTTATAAAAGGAAGTTTGGAGGGACTGCTTAAGCAGATGACAGAGGAAGCCCCCACGAGCAGATAAAAAGCATGTAAGAGTTCACCAAAAAGCAGTCCACAGAGAGTGGGGTTGAGCCCAGTGGAGGAGGAGCGGCGGTGTTGAGGGAACAAACCGCAGCTTCGGGACCACCGCAAGTGAGACCTCCGTAGTCCAGCCCCCCCTGTGACACGCAGCTTCGACCCGCTGCTACGCGGGAACCGATTGCTGTGGGATCGGTGGCCGTCGAAGTCGAGCCCGACGTCCCGTGCAGGAGCAAGCTCCAACCTGAACCTTCTTCCCCTTCCAGCCATTCGTGCCATTCATCCCTATCTTCATTCCCCATTCGTGTAAGCTGATTGTCGTCTGTTTTGTGTGTCTTGTCCTGGGGTTTAAGTAAGTCTGTATAAGCTAATAATTGCACTGTGTCTTCTGATCCTTCCATCCTTCTGTCTTTATTTTCGTATCTTTCCTTCTCCTTGGTTACTTTTGATTGTGTAAATAGTAGTAATAAATTCCTGTTCCTCCTTACTCTGCCTTCTTTCCTTTACATCCGTTTCGTCCTTGTCTTTTCCCAATTGAATACCTGTGGCACGATTTGGCCAACGTTTCAGAATCGGGTCTAGTTACTTGCTAATGGTTCGTGCCACGGCTGATAATCCGCTCGGCAAATAACATCTTGTCCGCGGTCGCGAACGAGGTTGCTCACCTGCCTCTCCGGAGGGAGCTGCGCAACTTCAGGAGCGGAGACGGCCAGTGAAAATAGAAGGGGGACTAACCCCTCTTGCTAAGGGGAAGAGCCGTACTCCGTAGCCGTAACAATATATTTTATACAGGAGCTATAGTTACAACAACAACAACAACAACATGCATTTTAAGGCCATTTTCCCTGCTAGAGCGGGGGTTAGCCTTGCGGTCCCCATGACAATCCTCTCCATTTTGCCCTATTTTCTGCATCTCTCCTTGTTAACCCCCTTGCCCGCATTTCTTCTTCCACCATCTTTAGCCAAGTCTTTCTCGGTCTTCCCCGTCCTCTACTTCCTTCTACATTAATTTCCATCACTCTTCTCAACCAGTCACTTTCATCCTTCCTCAACACATGACCAAACCATCTCAACCTGTTCCTCTTCACAGCACCAATCACAGGCAATATTCCCATCATCTTTCGCAATTCATCATTTGTCTTCCTCTCTCTCAACGATACTCCGCACATCCATCGAACCATTCGCATTTCCACCCTTTCCAGCCTTCGTTGCTGCTCTACGTTCATTACCCATGTCTCGCTCCCATAAATCATAACACTTCTCACACATGCAGCATACACCTTTCCCTTCAGCTTCAGCGACACTCTCCTCCTCATCAGCACGCCACTCAGTTCCCGAAACTTCTTCCATGCACATCTCACTCGAGCAACCGTTGCCGAGTCTGATCCACCTTCTCCATTCAGCATGTCTCCGAGGTAGCAAAATGTTTTCACACCTTCCAGCTTCACGCCGTCTCCAAGATCCAAGTCAACATTTCCTCCATCTGCAGCTCCCTCTGTGCACACCTTACATTTGAATGTAGCTGCCACACTGGTAAATGACCCTCTCAGACCACTACATTTTTGATGAACCCACTCAGCACACATTGTACATTGAATGGAGTTCACTCCGACACCCTTCCTGCACACAGCACATGGCCACTTCCCAGTTCTTTCCACCTCACCACATGCTTTACCACTTGCCATCACCTTCGTCTTTCCGATATTCACCTTCAGACCTTTTGTCTCCATACATTCCTTCCACTTGTTCATCTTTTCCTTCAGTCCATCCATACTTTCCGCAATCAACACCAGATCATCTGCATACAACAACTCCCACGGTAAACCCTCCTTTACGTTCTGAGCCAGCACCTCCATCACAGCTACAAATAGTAGTGGACTTAGTACCGACCCCTAATGCACTCCCACCTTCACCTCAAACTCACCACTGTTCCCGTCCTTCGTCCTTACAGCTGTGCGCGCTCTTTTGTACATTGCCATCACTACTCTGATCAACCATTCCTCCACTCCTAACTTCCTCAATGCCCATGTCAATACTTTGCGTGGAACCCTATCGAATGCTTTCTCCAGATCAACAAACCCAAAAAACAACTTCTTCCTCTTCTCCGTGTACTTCTCCTGCAACTGCCTCACAATGAAAAGCGCATCTGTCGTTCCTCTTCCTGGCATAAATCCAAACTGCATTTCATCGATCTTCACTTTCTTCCTTATCCTCCTCTCCAACACCCTTTCCAATACCTTCATTCCATGCTCCAATAACTTTATCGCTCGGTACGAGCCACACTCCAGAGGGTCACCTTTCCCCTTGTATAGAGGGACGAGGGTACTCAGTTCCCAATCCACTGGAATGCGGCCTTCTTTCACCACCAGATTACAGATCTCTGTCATTCTCTTCACACCCCAACTTCCTGCTGCCTTCAACATATCTCCCACAACTCCCGTCGGCCCTATAGTTACGAGCTATAGTTACAAAACTAAGTTATTCAATGGCTCTGCTTACCTGTCCGCATGTACTCCCACCTCGATACTCCTCAGCAAGTCTAAGTGGTTAAACTCGAGCTCAAGGTGAATGGGAAGCTGGTCGTGAGACAATGCACAGACAAATCTTAACTTCAAAGCATAAACCAGTTTGTCATTCATCACATTTTAGTGTACACCCACAAGTTTTATTGGCAACTCATAAACGTTAAAACTGTACAATATGCTCAACACAGACCTGGAAATGAGAGAAGAGTACAGGTGGGTTGAAGGAGCACATAATCCATCTTGTGTGGCCTGGTGCGTATTGGCAGTCCAACTGCACCTTTTGATCAGCCTGAAAAGGTACAGAAAGAATCACACTGTGCTCAATATACAGCAGGCCCAAAGGTTGCAAGAATTGCACCTTACAGGTGGTTGAGTCTTAGCTTAGTGTTTGAGCTCCTGTGAACTTCAAAGCTAAGTCACTTATGTGTTTGTTTCTCCTCTGCAAATCCCTGTGTCCCCCTTACTCCCTCCAAACCATTCCGAATCTTAGGTCAGAAATAGAGAAAGCAGAATGGATTAAAAAAACTGTCAGTGAATGAACCTATTACTTTTGGTAATAATTCCGATGATTCCTCACCTTAGCTTTTAACCTATTGCTCATTTTGCCCTCTAGGTTGGTCCCATTATTACCTCTGCCCACAAAGGTAGACAGAGGTTATGTTTTCACTCCTGTCTATCTGTCTGTCTGTCAACAGGTTATCTCAAAAAGTTGAAGACGAAATCAGACGAAACTTGGTGGACAGATTGGGTGCATGACAAGGAAGAATTGATTCAATTTTGGTGAAGATCTGAACCCAGATCCGAATACGATAATTTTTGTTATTACAAGTGATTCTTCAGCATTGAGAGATGACTGAAAACGATCTAACGCATGATGTTTCAAAACGTTGTGGGTATATTTTGACAAACTTGGTGAATGACTTGGTTAGATGACACGAATAAGCGAAATAGATTTTGGTTCAGGTCACTAGATCTGGCCTATCAGTGGGATACAAAACGTAAACTGTTCAGCCTGGCAGAGGTATGCGCTCTACTGAGTGTCATTCTAGTTGTACCATGTCTTGTAGCATGGGAGGACTGTGCCATGAGCAATCAATCTTAGATGCAGATGAGACGGACAGTTGTACATCTCATCCAATAAACGGCAGCATACTGGAGCATACAGCGCCTTCTGTCAACCCTAGATATCAATCGAAGGTTTTTCCAGCCAAGTTTAATCCCGTCTGCAATCGCACACACAATAGCTACCAAGAGCAAGCTATCTGCCATCACCCCTAATTACAAACATTTATATTCATACTTAAACTCACTCTTCCGTCCAGGGCTTCCAGGTGGTGGAACACCACCATCTCATGTCATCTTCCATTCCTACGTGTGTTCCTGATGACCAACATCAACCTTTCTCACATCGATTCCACTTATCCCTCCTCATACCTGCAGGCTTCCCTCTCCTCATTCACTGATCATCCCTTCAACTGCTTGTTCTGCTAATTTCCTTCCCGCCACTATTTCCTGCCTGTTAAAACCAACTTCCACATTTTCTTCAATCTCATTTTAAAACCAACTTCCACATTTTCTTCAATCTCATTTTTCCCTCCAGGCTGTTCACCACAATCTCAGATCATCCCCAATCCAAAGCCATGATCTTTACTAACCTTGTTAACGCCTCACCCCTCCCAAAATTTGCTTCTGTATCCATATTGTGCACTCCTTGCATTCACCTCTACCCCTCATCGTTAACTACATCCCTTGTTTGTCCATCTCTGTCTATTTTCCCCCTTCTCCTTGCTGTGCTGCTGTTCCTTCGCCTGTGAAACACTGGGATGATAGTGTATAACTGGGTTGGGATTCGAACCCAGGCTAGACCGCTTATAGATGAGTGAGCGTACCTCAAGGCCATCCTGTCAGCCATGTTTATGTAATGTCATGCATTAATGAAAGCAATCAGCAGTGTAAGGATTCAGTTCGTCAAGGCAGTGTTCTGGGCCTGTGCTTGTTTTGGTATTCATCAATGATCTTTCTGACTCTCTGGAAAATCCTCTCTATCTCTTTGCTGATGACTCCACTCTCTGCCGCTCCATATCCCAACCCTCAGATCGACAGGCAGCAGCCTCTTCACTCTCTGCAGACCTGGACAAAATCACAGACTGGTCAAACAAGTGGAACATGTGTTTCAATCTTGACAAATCTCACACTCTCACTATGTCTCTCAGAAAAGACCGACTGGACAACCCTCCCATCTACTTTCTCAACAATCGTCTTGAAGAAGTTCTGTCACTCAAGCTTTTGGGTCTCACTATCAGCCATGATCTTTCCTGGGAAAACCACATTTCCAAGCTGGCCTCCAAAGCCAGTCGCCGACTGGGCATCCTCCGTCGTGTGGTCTTTTCTGGGCACTTCTGAGCTCCTCACAACATACAAAGCTTTCATCTGCAGCTTGATGGAATACTGCTCTCCCCTCTGGGCTGGTGCTCCTGCCTCACACCTAGCTCGGCTTCACGCTGTAGAAACTAAAGCTTTCAGGATCATTGGAATTTCCCACCATGAAGCTGATTCTGAGGGCCTTTCACTCTCTCACCGCAGGCAGGTTGGTGGTCTTTCTGTCTTCTACCGACTCCTCTCCGGCCTAGCTCCCCCAGCTCTGTCTGTGCTGTGTCCCCCAAATATTCCTACAGGTCGCACAAGATCTGCCAGCAACCCTCTTATGGTTAAACTGCCAAAATCAAGACTCTCTGCTCACCTTCACTCTTTTATTCCTCTTTTTTTCCCACCTCTGGAACAAACTCCCACACTCTCCTCAATCCCACTCCTCCCTCCAGGTCTTTAAAACAGCTGTTCACAAACATCTGTTATCTTCCCCCATCCAAAACCTTGATCTTTTCTACCCCTGTTAATGCACCCCAAATCCACCTCTTTCAATCTCCGACTTCATTCCGGAAATTCCTAGTAGTGTCAATTGTTTTATACCGTGTACCCCTTCCCTCCCCCTTATGGAAGTCTATTTTTTAAAATCTGACTTCCATCAAGTAGTTTTCGTGTAGGAGAGTTATCTCTGGCACTTTGAGTTAAATTTGGGTCGGGTTCCCAGTGGTCTCTTTCCAAAAGCAATAATTAAAATTATAGACATCTTCTGAATTGTCAGGATAGTTAAATAACATGCATCTCCTCTATGATAGTCTTTTCTCACTGATTGTTTAAAGCATAACGGACACCAGTTATTATATTTTACAAAGTATTATGCCAGGCGTCTTCCCGTCTTGGGAATGAATCTGTTCATTGACCGCAAATTTGCATTCGGACAAATGCTTATCTACCTTCAAGTTTGAAGTCATTGTACTATTTCGTGGAGTATTTTTCTTGGGACAATATATGAGCTTAAGGGATTTTGAAGACACAGCTTGTGGACGTTGGCTCCAAGCCAGTCAAAGAGTTGTCTGTGTAATAAATAGACATCTACATATCTCTTCCTTTGCAGGGATGTGTAAATACCAATTTGAAGGAATGCTTTGTCTTACAAAACAGATTTCTTCTGGCATCCTTGCTATCTGAATACTATCATGTTCCATGATTGACCTTTTGTTAAAAGAATGTCCCTGGAGTCTTCAAAGCATAGTTGGAGAGTAACGCCTCCGCACGGTCTAAGCTGGACAATGAGAGAAACAGATGTCCCTCATTAAGAAAACACATATGCAGGTGTTATCTTTTTCTCTCGGCCCCACTCACTCCATACTTCACTAGACCAATCACACTGCTCTCCCCTCCCACTCCATACTTCACTCGACCAATCCCACTGCTCTCTCCCTCCCACTCCATACCTCACTCGACCAATCCCATCTTTGCTCCTCCCACTACTTGCCCCTCCCAATTCCATTTCTTTTGGAATTGGCCAGTATAAAGGAACTTGCCTTGAGTTCAGAATTTAGGATTTCGCTTGGTTGTTGATACTGTATGCTGATACTGATACTGTGTATGCTGGTGTATTTGATGTAATGTGTCTTTATGACGTTTTCTTTGATGTATATCTCTACTGTACCAGGTGAAATCCTCTGGGTATTAAACTCTGTAGAAATCTTCTGATTGGTGGGGGCATTGGATTTTTTAACATTCAATTAATTTAATTATTTAAATGCCACGACACCCTCCCCCCAGCCCTCTCCGTTCTACAGATCTCCCGATGTCCCTGTTCTCTACTGTTGTGCTTGTGTACTTCCCTCTCTCTCCCCATCTCATCTCCCCCTCCCTTTATTGTTTTATGTGTCCGTTTATGTTTTTTTGTGTTTTATGTGCTAGCTCTTACACGAGCCTCGATCTTGTATACAAAAAAAATAAAAAAGGATGTATGGCCTCAAAATGCTTTAACCGGACACATTATTATGAAGGGGATTTCATTAAATCCCTATCCTGAGGGGGGCAGCAGTGTTCCAGGTTGAAAAACCCTGTGACCAAATTCCCTGGCGTCTGGTTGTCGGACTTTGAAAAACTGTTGACACAACTATCCCATGTTTGGCCTTGAGAAAGCATTCTTTCCGAATAAGACTTATCCTGCCTTGTCAACTTTGAACAATTTCTCTTCAAGGCGGCAGTCTGTGTCCTTGAGTTCCTTTGCCCTAGAGGAAAGTATATTAAGCCGACTACGGGTTGTGGCTGGCTGAAACGTTGGGGCCGGTTGTGTGAGGAACATGATGTCACTGTGATGTGGTGTTACTGGCCTACACGCCACGCCAAACGACTCCCATGCATGTATTCTTATTTTTAATAAACCTCCTGTACACTGCCTGAGTTTAACAAGGTGCTTATTCCTGAGAAAGGGATTCAAACCCACGACAATTAGACAAATTGTCAATCAATGTAAACTGCATGAGCATCAGAGTGCATAGCTCTTTTCCATGTTTGGACTCATGTTTGTGTGTGCACAAGGATGAGACGCACAGTTGTAGTGATGCTGGCAAGCCGTAGGTTCTTGGAGATGGTGATGTTCACATGAGCATTATAAGCAACTTCGCCCTTGTTCAGCAGCATCACCGAGACACGGAATCGTCGGAACTCACTGTCAATAATGTACGGTGGATCACTAAGGGAAGTATAAAGAGAAACGTTCTTTATTTGTGCTATTATTCAAGGCAACATACACTTTGTAATACGTGCAAACAAATCCTTACAACATTCCGAAATATATTTTCATGGAGGAGATTGTACGCATGGATGTACAGCATGTGAATATCGTATAATGAGATCGATGAAGATCTGTTGGGTGTGTCATTTAAAGGCCCCAACCAATAACATCAGTTGTATGTTCAAGGTGCAATGGGGCATATCCACCTTAAAAACAGAAGGTTATTAAAATAAAACAAAATCCACATCTTCATGAAAGTCCGAGCGGGGCTTACGACCATATTGTCGACCTTCAAGTCGGCAGCACTCTCAACATTAATACATAAAACTTTTTCTAACCACTCACTCACTGACACCAATATAAAAGATGAATACTTTCCAGGTAGGCTACAGAGTTGAGATTTGGCATACTGATGTAACATGAAGCCAGGATTCCAGAAGAAGAAGAAAAAAAAAATCACAAAACTGTCCATAAACAAAAATATCCATGAACAAAAGTTGACCAGTTGAGCCCCACTCCCTCATCCGGAAGTGGGCGGAGCTTGCACTGCACATAAATAATGAGCTCATACTGCTCACTCATTCATCATTTAATTGTTTATTTACCTGATTGCCAAATGCAAGCACAATCCACTATATTCAATAAGCAGCATTTGAAGAAGCACGCATTGACAGGATTTAATTTGACCAAACTGACATTTACAAAGACATCAGTCTCTGCCTCTGCATCTCCATGAAGTGCAGCATACCAGAACAAATCATTAATACAAACAAATAAAATTTAAATTTTCTCAATTTGTCTCAAAAATAATGTCCGTGGCTGTAATTACACATCTCAGGCACATAAACTTGGGCCTTCGTTATACAGATCAAATCGGATGAAGATTTAAATGTGAGCTCTCAACAATGCACCATGAATCATCCTATAAGGATGACGTTTGGAATGCATTTCCTCTGTCCTTACAAGTCATTCATTGAAAATCCCGAACTACGTGTAGTCTACAAGACCGTTAGAAACTCAACAGCCCTTATTCTTGCCTATGGGCTTGTGCCCAAGCATCACATTTGGCTCCCCTGGATTGAATGGAAATGAAAGTCTGTCACTGTTATTGGCAGTTCCCAAGAGGAATCTGAATCACAAGGTGTGCTGTTCTCATAACAGACAGGTCAGTGTGGCCTCTGTTTTTTACCATCTCACCTCTGGTCTAATTCCCTCTGCTCACCTAGACCCCGACGACTCTCAGCTCCTCCAGGAGATGGCTATTCTTCCAATAACACCCACTGCTTAAACTCATACAATCCAGGATTACCACCCATCTCAACCCTCAACAAAACTTGTCTATTTGTGAAACTGCCTTTCGAAGGTGGTTCAATTGCACTCTTCAGTTAACAAACGATGAAGCCCCCATTCAAAGCACATTCTGCATGGCCACATATCAGTCCCAAAGATTTATTGCAGATGGTATAAAGGCATTACCATTGTACAGAGTGGCCACAAAGTCCTTATGCACGCAGTTAGAATTTAGTTATAATTTCTCTGTATGCTCTGATTGCTCCCCTCCATTCTCCACACAAATTTGAATTTTTCTCCCAGTTCTTCTGGACATCTTCTTCCATGTTGAGGATTGGAGGTGATAAAAGCAGCCCCTGACAGCTGTTTTGACGTCTTCAACTGCTGTTAGGCGGAGATGAGAAATGTCCTCTTTCACAATGCCCCAAAGCGAGTTGTCACATGTTGTTAAGTCCGGACTTCGAGGAGGCCACACTATCTCAGATCCACGTCCAATCCATCATCCACTGAATTTGGCATCGAGATATTCTCTAACTGCAAGAGCATAATGTGCTGGTGCACCATCTTGTTGCAGGATAGTTGTTGCCTCAAGACCTCTCTCACGCAGTTGTGGCGTCTCACGCGTCTCACGCTGCAGTGTGATTGACACTCGTATCAAAAAAAATATGGCCCTATCAAGTGATCTTCTGAAATTGCTGCCAACATCATGACATGAGGAGGATGCTGTTCAATTTCCTCATAAAAATGAGGATTTTCTTTGCACCAAAAATAAACATTCCTGGATCGATTGCTGAGGTAAATAGCACACTCATCAGAAAAAAGTACGCTTCGTCTTGATTTAACGGTGGGAAATCGTTTCAGAAGAGCCTTGCTCTAAATCAAGTCAAATCAAGAACACTCCCTGTTGAAAAAGTCTTCTTCTCCCATGCCCGCATCGTGTCAGTCACGCGTAGGAGCTGGCTTATCGAACCTCTACGAAAAGCTTGTCCTTTTGCCTTCAAAACTTGCTCCTTCTCACATGCGGTCGTGAACCCAAACACAAGTAATCAGTCTCTCTTCTATCATGTACTCACTGGTGTCTGTCATGCTGAAGCCGTACCTGGAAAAACAAATAAAACAAATAAGTAACAAAGGCACTATTATGCATAGGAATTTTGTGGCCACTCTGTAGATGTTGTTGTGCATGTAGCAGGGGAAAACCTTGAGAAATAGGTTGTTTCATTAACCTCCCTGAACTTTTTTATTCCCCATAATAATGGGTCAATGTCAACCTTTAACTACTTTCACAAATAAAAGACACACAAAATGTCCGATTCCACTTGCCTCAACGCTTCAGTGCAAATCAAGCAATTACCACTTTACATCACAGCTCCGACAAAGCCTTACAAACTCCTCTCAAAAGAGTTACCCACCGTATTTGAGGCACGGCAGTGTGCAGATTTACAATCAGGTCAGCCACACACTTGCCATCTGGCCCACAATCCTTGGCAAAGGGAAGCTGAAAAAAAGGGGGAAAAAACATTCACCGTGTTTCAGGACAAGGTCATGTAGCTCGACCATGGCATGCTTCGCACACGGATAATGTTTTTCATTTTATTATTCTAAATTATGCCAGTGCTGATGGAAGGATTTTGGACTCCGTGTCCTTTCCTCCTGACAAAGTGGAAAAGTTTATATCAACCCTCGACTCTGATTCTGCAACTGGACCTGACGGCATCAGCCCACGGGTCCTAAAATCTTGTTCTTCCACTCTTTCACTCCCTCTCTCTCTGTTCTCTTCAACCTCTCTTTTGCTCAAGGTCAACTGCCATCTGCTTGGAAATTAGCCAACATCACCACTTCACACAAAAAAGGTGCAAAAACAGATCCTAGCAACTACAGACAAATCAGCCTTCTCCCAATTATCAGCAAAGTCATGGAATCCATCATTGCTTCGGATATGAAATCTTTCCTCTTCTCCAATGGCTTGATCTCTGATCATCAATTTGGTTTCAGACCAGGTCACTCTACTCTGGACATGCTGCTTCTGCTGTATCAACAATGGATGGAGGTCCTCAATGCCAAACAGGAAATTAGAGCCGTCTCCCTTGACATATCACGTGCCTTCGATACGGTCTCGCACCCCGCTCTGCTCACCAAACTCTCCTCCTTTGGTATCCATGGAAATCTCCACGCATGACTGGCAGACTTCCTCTCTAGTCGTAGTCAAGGTGTGGCCCTGAATGGGTTTCTCTCATCTCCTCTTCCTGTTCAGGCTGGAGTTCCCCAAGGCAGTGTTCTGGGCCCTGTGCTTTTTCTGGTCTTCATCATCTCTCTGACTCTCTTGAAAATCCTCTCTATCTCTTTGCTGATGACTCCACTCTCTGCCGCTCCATTCCTCATTCCTCAGATCGGCAGTCTGCAGCCTCCTCAGTCTCTGCAGACCTGGACAAAATCACAGACTGGGCAAACAAGTGGAACATGTCTTTCAATCCTGACAAATCTCACACTCTTACGATGTCTCTCCGAAAAGACCGACTGGACAACCCTCCCATCTACTTTCTGAATAATCCTCTCCAAGAAGTTCTGTCACTCAAGCTTTTGGGTCTCACTATCTGCCATGATCTTTCCTGGGAAAACCACATTTCCAAGCTGGCCTCCAAAGCCAGTCGCCGACTGGGCATCCTCCGTCGTGCAAAGTCCTTCCTTGGCACACCTGGCTCCTCACCACATACAAGGCTTTCATCCGCAGCTCAATGGAGTACTGCTCTCCCCTCTGGGCTGGTGCTCCTGCCTCACACCTAGCTCGTCTTCACACTGTTGAAACCAAAGCGTTCAGAATCATTGGAATCTCCCGCGATGACGCTATCTCCGAGGGCTTTTCACTTACTCACCGCAGGCAGGTTGGTGGTCTTTCCGTCTTCTACCGACTCCTCTCCGGCCTTGCTCCCCCAGCTCTCTCTGGGCTCTGTCCCCCAAATATTCCTACAGGTCGCACAAGATCTGCCTGCAACCCTCTTATGGTTATACTGCCAAAATCAAGACTCTCTGCTCACCTTCACTCCTTCATTCCTCTTTTCTCCCGCCTCTGGAACAAACTCCCTCACTCTCTTCAATCCCACTCCTCCCTCCAGGTCTTTAAAACGGCTGTTCACCACCATCTCTTATCTTCCCCAATCCAAAACCTTGATCTTTTCTACCCCCGCTAATTTCACCCCAAATCCACTTTTTTGAGGTGCCGACTTCTTTCCTGGAAGTCCTTGGTGTCCTTGCGTTTTATGCCTATCCTGCCTCCCCCCAGGCCCTCTCCCTCCCACACATCTCCCGATGTCCCTGCTCTCAAATGTTGTGTTTGTGTGCTTCCTCCCCTTCTCTCCCCATCTTGTCGACCGCTCTCCTTTTTATATACTTTGTTTGCTTGTTTGTTTGATTTGTTTGTTTGATAAATGTTAGGTCTTTCACGAGCCCCGACTCTGTATACAAAAAAAAATAAAAAATAAAAAAAAATGAACAAGTGCAGATACATTCAAAGTACAACCCCCCAATGCCAAATAAATAAATAACATCCTCCAGTGCAGCATTGTCGGGGTGTCTTTAGCGCCCTGTGATACCGCCATGCAGCACATAGAGACGGTATTGGGAGGGAGAAGTGTACGATAATTGATTGATTAATTGCATAATTAAAATCAATAAATAATAATTGTAAAATAATTTCTTAATCAATTGGCTAATAGCATGCCTCAACCACCAGTGTTTCATCTGAAGCTGTAACTTTTTGAAAATTAATTAAATAAGTCATTAATCAAAATAAATAAATAATTAATTGATTAATTGACTAATCAACAAATAATTAATCAATTAATTGATTAATCAATAAATCAAAAATATTCTTTATAGCCACATCACTTGGTCACTGTGTTGTCCAAATATCAGCTTCCTAGCTCAGAAGGTACCTGAGATATTGCCCAGATGAGAAAGGAAATAAATAAGTACTTAATTAATCGATAATAATTAAGTAATTAATCAATTAATTTATTAATCACAAAAACAAATAATACAGTTTTTGCCAAAACATGTGCTCACTATTGTGCCAAAATTTCAGCTGCCTAGCTCAAAGGATGGCTGAGATATCGTCCGGACAAACAAACAAGCAAGAAAACAAGAAACTGGAGTGAAAACTGAGTACTCCCTTTTCGTGCACGTCATTGCCGGGCCCCCTTCAGTGCCCGGTGATGATGTCATGCAGCGCCTGGAGATGGAATAGGAAAGGAGCGGTGTACAAAAATAACTGGAAATGTGAGATATAAACACAATGCCAATGGAATAATAAAAAGTGGTAGTGGTGGCCTATTTGGTGAAGACGATAGACTGAGATTGCAGCAATTGTGGGTTCAAATCCAGCTGAAAGAAACAGTATTTGGATCTCATCTTGAGGAAGTGAAGGTACCTAGCTGGTTCATTCATGATTTTCAGGGTGTCTGCCACACTTGGTTGACACATGATGCTAGTCCACTCATTGTGGTTGACTTGCATTCCCTTCCCTTATTATACAGAAAGTAGACATAATGAAGCAGTTGCACAAACAAGACTGTTGTGGAAATCAACCAGATCCACAACGTGTTCCATATGTATGGTTTAATCTCAATCAGATCTGTACATCATCCTGTAAAGTACATCATGCAACATACATGTCAGGATCTAGGCATCATATGAGAAAGATTGAATATATCAGTCAATGCAAGCAAACCTAGAATATAGGCGGGTACGTACCATTCAATTCTACATGGCATTGTATAATGATGTCGCAGGAGTGGCCTCGAGTCGCGGACGTCCGAGGTCTTATAGACACCGCCCAGCGGTTTAAGGGAGCACCACACCTGGGTTCAACTTTGGTACAATTTCACCACATTCTCCCCACCGTTAGAACTATACTGCCGCTCGGCAGGAAGCGAGTGCGCGTCAGCATTAATGGATTGAGGAAGTCATCATTTTATTATTGGGGTGTTAAAGACATATTTCCCTATAAAGTCAGTCGGTCCATCCATAGCGGTCAGGGTGGCGAAATTACCCTGCCAACACAGGGTCGGAAACTACCGGGTACGACATCCCCAAGCCCGGAGTCCCCCTGCTTCGGAGTAGCCGCTGGAGGCAGGTGTCGGAGGGGCACCTCAGTGCCTTCACTGCTTCAGGCAGGGGTGTATCAGGCGAAGGGAGGGACGGTCACGTGGGTCACAATAGTCTAGTCTTACAGCGGGGTCGTCGGCACAGTAGCTAGATAGGATACGTTGTACCTTGGCGAAGAGCGAATGTCCATTCGTCGCAATGCAACACATGTGTAAATCAGTAAGCCTCTTTACAGTAAGCTGTAACCGTAAGTAAGGTTACATGACAGGAGGCCATTACAGTAAGTCCATTGCAGTCTGTACCTGCCTAGGCTCCCAAGGGTACATGATCGATCCATGTTAGGTCCATGTCATGGAATTACAGTAAGCAAGTACAGTAAAGAATTACAGTAAGCTGTAACAGTAAGTAAGATGACATGACAGGAGGCCATTACAGTAAGTCCTTTGCAGTCTGTACCTGCCTAGGCTCCCAAGGGTACATGGTCGATCCATGTTAGGTCCATGTCATGGAATTGCCGAGGGAGAGAATCGATGAGAGCCATAACGAGAGTTACTCGACACCGGCAGCGGCCCTGTTGAATCACGAGACTCGAGCGTCCTCTGACGGCAGCTCATACGCATTACAACTCTTGTTTCGGCACGTGAATCTACCGTTGGCAGCGATCCTTCGCACGAGACACGAGCGGCCTCTGAAGGCTGCCTGGACGACCGGCATGGCTGATTACGACGACGCACAAAACGACCGGAACGCGCCTCCCCAGCGAAGTGTGCAGAACCTCCGCGATGCATACGGCAATCCCGTCCTGCAGTACAGTGCTCGGAGGATCGGAGAAGATCGGCTTTACCGTCTGCCGAGAGAACGTCCCGGATGGACGACAAAAACGACCGAAACGCGCCTCTCCAGCGAAGCGCGCAGAACCTCCGGGATGCATATGGCAATCCTGTCCTGCTGTACAGCGCTCGGAGGATCGGAGAAGATCGGCTATACCGGCTACCGAGAGGATGCCCCGGATGGAAGGATTGTCCCATTCAAAGCGAATTGAATTGTCCCATTCACAAACCGAGAGAGAGTCCCGGCTGGACAAACCTTGTTTGTCTCAGCGTTGTCCCGGATGGATTGTCTAGATGTCGAGATGATTGTCATGCTAGATGTCCCGGATGTCATGGATTGTCTAGAGGATTGTCATGCTAGATGTCCCGGATGGATTGGCCATCCACGGATGTCCGACCGATCCATCCATTCAACGCCTTCATTGCATGGCACGGATCCAGCCGGATCGCGTAGAGGATTGTCATGCTAGATGTCCCGGATGGATTGGCCATCCACGGATGTCCGACCGATCCATCCATTCAACGCCTTCATTGCATGGCACGGATCCAGCCGGATCGCGGATGGATCGACCATCCACGGACGCAAAGACTCAGAGACCCAAAGACAGCCATCGCCCCGGATGGACTGTCCATCCATGCTAGATGTCCCGGATGGATTGTCCATCCACGGATGTCCGACCGATCCATCCATTCAACGCCTTCATTGAATGGCTCGGATCGACCATCCATGGACTCAAAGACTCACTCAAAGACACAAAGACATCCATGGACGTCATCCTGGGTCCCCACAAGGGGCGAGGTGGGAGTCGTTATACCAAACGGCATCCGGATCGCGGATGGATTGTCCATCCCGGGTCCCCACAAGGGGCGAGGTGGGAGGCGTTATACCGAACGGCATCCGGATCGCGGATGGATTGCCCAACCTCCTGGGATCCCACCCCCCCCCCCCCCCCCCCCCCCACCGAGGTTGCAGCGGCGCGCTGCATACCGAAGTCAGACGACCTTCACAGTCTGGGTCAGTCTGAGTCACAGTCAGTCTGGGGCAGAGGGAAAATGGAATCAGACGAGGCGTCTCGCAGTCTCGAAATGTGCGTGGATACGAGCCAAGAGCTCTGTCCGATAAACAACAAGCCCAGAGTCAAGGGCGAGCAGGCAGGACGGTGCCCCCGTTACTTGCGCAGGAGACAAGGGAGTCGGGCGTTACGCTCAATGTCACCATTTCACGAGGTCACCGTGTACTCCCTAACGGCGCGGGCGCGCGACCTCGAGGTAACGCCGCGATACGTAGTTTACGTCGTTTACGTAAAGGACATTCGGTACGTAGTTTACCAAGGTACATGGAAAAGTAGACGAATCCCCGATGATGAGATCGCGTGAAGCACGCAATTACGTTAATGACGCCGTAGGGCAAACGCGTGATTAGTCGGTGACGTCATCAATTGGTTCGGGCGCGTGCGGGTTTGTTGGCGAAACCGAAAGTCGTCCTCGGCCTGTCGAGCCAGCGTGGCACGCTGAGACGAGAGGGCGAGCATGCTGGGCCGCAATAATTTGCACGGCCTGAAGTAGCGTCTCGTTCGATGGCTTTCGGGCCGGGTTTGTCCGGGATTGAAGCGGGGAATAGCGGCAGCAGTGCGGTAGTTATCAACGGTATCTAGCATGATACGATACATCACGCCAACACAAATCACATTTCACAAATCCCCGAGTGCCGTGAACCCCTTAGAACCCTTTAA
The DNA here is from genome assembly GCF_964187855.1 of Myxine glutinosa. Lineage (NCBI taxonomy): Eukaryota > Metazoa > Chordata > Myxini > Myxiniformes > Myxinidae > Myxine > Myxine glutinosa. The sequence continues at coordinate 177,101,237 of NC_136262.1, forward strand.
GATTGTTTATTAAGGTTATGACAGCGGAAGAAGATGAAAGTTTAGGAAGACCATGCTCGGCGAGTCCCCGAGTGGAGCCAAACAAGCCTCACGCGTTGAGGCGAGTCCGGGCAGCGGTGTTCGCCGGCCTCGCTGAGAAGCCATGCGTAGGTGGGATTCCGACCAGCAGCAACGGGGCCACAGAGTAGTGCCAGCGAGGGGAATCGCATGCGCTTCGTGTGAAGAAGTGGTCCATCCAGCGAAGATGCGGCGCGCGCGACTGGCGCGTCGTGCCTAGTGAGGCTGCCATCCAGCGATGGTGCAGCGCGTGATTCGTGCGTGAGGAGGTGATTCCGGCGAGCAGCGAGAGGAATCGCCGGCCTCGCCGAGTAGGGCCCGCAAAGGGAGCAACGTGCGGCTTCGCGGCGAGGAGGTGATTCCGAGCAGCGATCGGAATCGTCGGCCTCCCAGAGTATTGCACGCGATGGGTGCAGTGCACGATTCGCGCGGAGGAGGTGATTCCACCGAGCAGCCGGAGTGAGCCGGCCGTGTGAGGCACGGCGTGATTCCGACGAGCAGTGCGCGATTCGCGCGGAGGAGGCGATTCCACCGAGCAGCGAGTGGATTCGCGTGGAGGAGGTGATTCCACCGAGCAGCCGGAGTGAGCCAGCCGTGTGAGGCACGGCGTGATTCCGACGAGCAGTGCGCGATTTGCGCGGAGGAGGCGATTCCACCGAGCAGCGAGTGGTCAGGGTGAGCCGGCCGTGTGAGGCACGGCGTGATCCCGACGAGCAGTGCACGATCCGCGCGGAGGAGGCGATTCCACCGAGCAGCGAGTGGTCGGAGTGTGCCGGCCCGCGCGGAGGAGGCGATTCCACCGAGCAGCGAGTGGTCAGGGTGAGCCGGCCGTGTGAGGCACGGCATGATCCCGACGAGCAGTGCGCGATCCGCGCGGAGGAGGCGATTCCACCGAGTAGCGAGTGGTCGGAGTGTGCCGGCCGTGTGGTGGCATGGCCGACATGGGAGTCGTGATCACTCGCGTGGGAATCTCATCTCGGGCCGAGGCACGCAAATCTAGGATGATTCTCTCGGACGGAGCCGTTAGCGTTTCGAGCAACCGAGGCTAGACTCGTACCTTCGGCGCCAAGCGGGTCCGTCGTTCCGACGGGGTTGCGGCCCAGGACATTTCCCAGTGGCCTCCTTCAGCAGGCGCCTTGCCGGAGTCCGTCACGCCTGCTCCGGCGTCCGGGCCCCAGGAGATCAGTTCGCGCTTTGACGGCGCGGTTCCGCAAAATGCTTGCGCATCCGGTCCCGTCGAGGTAGACCGGCAGCGAGAGTCGTCGGAGCTCCGTGGCTGGAGCTAGCTCGACGGGCCCTCAGCTGGTCATTCTTCTCCGAGGTGGGCCGCGCAGGAGCATGGAGAATGTCGGGAAACGCTCGTCTGAGATCAGCGTTCATCCGGCCATCGCCAGACTCGTGTCCCGCCATTCCCGAAGATCTTGATTGAGATTAAGTGTTGTGGAAATCAACCAGATCCACAACGTGTTCCATATGTATGGTTTAATCTCAATCAGATCTGTACATCATCCTGTAAAGTACATCATGCAACATACATGTCAGGATCTAGGCATCATATGAGAAAGATTGAATATATCAGTCAATGCAAGCAAACCTAGAATATAGGTGGGTACGTACCATTCAATTCTACATGGCATTGTATAATGATGTCGCAGGAGTGGCCTCGAGTCGCGGACGTCCGAGGTCTTATAGACACCGCCCAGCGGTTTAAGGGAGCACCACACCTGGGTTCAACTTTGGTACAATTTCACCACAAAGACAAATAAAGGAAGGAAGGCAGTAAGACTATAATAATTAGAACGGCACTCATAGAGTACATGGTCTCGCCTTGCATGCTCATTTGAAACAAATATATTGTTGCGAATATGGAATTTGGCCTCCATATCCGCTTGTAAATATTCCCCTATTTCTCCAATACTCCCCAACTTTCCCCAATCCCCCATTCCCTAGTCCCATTGCATGTAAATAACACTCAGTAGAGCCGACCTTCCCCTTATTCCCCCATTAAATGTCGTGCCCAGGTCCACCGCACCACACGTAGACAACTTTCGGACATCTTGCTAGTTATTCTTAATCTATGTCAGTTAAGGACTCGTTTCCATTAATTCTGACTCTTCGTTGCACCAGAATGTGATTATATGGCATCAGTAGTGAGTTTAGGACCTTTCCCATACCTCCTCCCATCTTCTTCCCCGTCTACAACAACAGAGGGGCGCTGCGCGGGGGGGAGTGTGCGTCCTCCCACCGGCTCGGTTCGCCGCCATCGACAATGCACTCCAGATGATGCGCTCCAGACCATGCGCTCCACGGGGTTACCACGAAGGGGCTCCTTGTCAGCTCCTCGTCAGGGGCGGAGCCGGTAACCCCCCCCGCACGCACCCAATGAGAAGCAACGTGCCGATTCCACGAGGCGGAGCTGACGAGCTGAGGGCGTGTCACTCCCCGCCGGATATACGCGGCCACGTAGCGGATGTGACGTCAGATGCGCCCCCAGCTGAAGAGAAAGAAGGACCTGCGAGCGCTGAAAGAGATGCGCCCCCAGCTGAAGAGAAAGAAGGACCTGCGAGCGCTGAAAGAGATGCGCCCCCAGCTGGAGAAAGAGGTACCTGCGAGCGCTGAGTCAGATGCGCCCCGCCTGAGAAAGAACGTTGCCTGCGATCGCTGAGAGAGATGCGCCCCGCCTGAGAAAGAACGTCCCCTCCGAGCGCGGTGACCTCCCCGCATCTTTGGACCGGACTGTACCCTGCTTTGAGCCAAGAGTGCACCTTGAGCCATCGATACCCGCTTTCCTGCCATCAACCCCCGTGTGAGTCAGCCTTGTCCCGTTTACCTGTCGTCTGTCCGGGGTTAAGATAAGCCTGTGTCTAAGTGCCCATCTTTTCTGTGCTTTACCTCTAGCCCCTGTAATCTAACCTTTTCCGTACGAATATAATTGAGAATCGAAACATTGGTGTCTGTCATTATAATCCAGCCGGGTGTCTTCTTTTCCTTTATTGATCCAGCGTAGCGCGGCTCCGTCAACGTTCGAGTACAATCGGGTAATTTGTGCGGACACGACGGCCATTCCGCTCGGCCCACCTTAACATCAAAGTCGTGTCGGTAACAATTGGTGTCGAGGAGTGAGATTCGGACCCGGGACTAAATTAGTTAGGCCCAAATTTTGGGAGGGAAAATCGAGCCGGAGCGCGTACGGCGCTCGACCAAATCGATCCGGAGCGCGGTCCCGCGGTTACTGCGCTCGACGAAATTATAACAGCAAAATTTGGATTGGTGTTACGAAACTCGAATTTTGAAAGTCGCGCTATGGCGGATCAAGACGGCTGGGGTCCGGTAGGGGAGAGTGAAGCAGGGTCGGTCCAGGACCAAATTGAGGGACGCGAGGAGAGCGAAGCAGTGAGGGCGGCAGGGTCGCAAAATAGCGTTGTCACGCACGAGGTGGCCACGGCGTCCACGCCCGCGGCAGCGCCCCTGGTGGATTCGAACCTTTTCCTCCTGCAAATGAGGGCCCTTATGGAACAAATGGTGGGAATGAGGGCTGATAGTGAGCGGTTGGGAAACCAAATGGGGGTAATGAGGGACGAAGCGAGGGGTACTGGTGAGAAGGTAGACAAAAATTTTGAGGGGTTAGACAATGGGATAAAAGAGGTGAGAAATGGGTTAATGGGGGTAGAAAATAGAATGGCTGCCCAGGAGAATCAGATAGAGGGAGTGAAAAATGGGTTAGAGGGGTTAGAAAACAGTATGGAAGGCAAATTGAGGGACATGAGGGACCAAGCGGAAAGGGAAGTTAAACAAATGGAGCAGCAGATAGAGGGGGTCAGAATGGGGGTAGAAACGAAATTAGATGCTCACAGGGAGGAAATGGAGCAGATGAGGGTGGCATCTGGGCAGGAGATGCAAGTGATGGGAGAGGGGATCAGAAGAGGAGTGAGTGAGGAGGTCGGAGGAGTGCGCGAGGAGGTGAGGCACTGTAAGGAGCGCATGGAGAAGGAGGTGAGAAAGGGGACTGTAAAATTGCAAGGGGGTATAGAGGAGTTGACGCTGGGAGTAGAACAACTGACAGTGGGACAAAAGGAGTTGGGGGAACAGGTAAAGAAGAACACAGCGGTAATAGAGGGGTTAAAATCGACGCAGAAGGAGATGAAAAAGGACGTAGGGGTAATTAAAAAAGAGTGTCAGACGGTACATGAGGACTTGACGAAAAAAATGAACAAAGTGGTAGAGGTGATGGAGGTTAAAGAGCGGGAGGTGCGGGAGCACATAGAAAAAAATAAAGTGGAGTTAGAGGAAGAACTTAAAGGGGCGCACGAGGAGATGAAGGAGGTGAAGCAGAAATTAGAAGAAGTGGAAGAGGGGGTGAGCGAAATTAAAAAGCGATGGAGAGAGGATAACAAAGAGATAAAAGAGGAGATAAAAGAATTGGTCCAAAGTCTGTGTTTGGATCGTGATGATGTGCTCATTAACCGGATGAGGGATTCGCAGGTGATGGAGGAGAAGCGAAGAGGAAGAGGACCCGGTGTAAGTGGTGACCAATATGGTCGTGCGTATGATGCGCCAGGGGATTTAAGAAGCTTGGGGGTCGAGATAGACCTGGGTGTTCGTGAGAGGCCGTTGGTGAAGTGTGCGACAGGTCTGGTGTGCGAAAATGGAGGTGTGCAAGAAAGTCCGACTCTGGGGTGTGTGAGGAAAAAGTGTGTACCAAGGAGTGAGTGTGCTGGCGAGAGTGAGTCGGTCGTAGCGTGTGTGCGAGGGAGCACATGGGAGCGCGGTGTGGTGAGTGTTACAGAGGGTGTGACGGGAGAGTGTGCGCAGGAGTGTGCGCGAGAAAGGTGTGTGACGGACAGGTGCATGAGGAAAGAGTGCGCTGTCAGAAGTAAGGAAGAGTGTCCACCTGTGGTGAGTGTTACAGAGGGTGTAACGGGAGAGTGTGCGCGAGAAAGGTGTGTGACGGACAGGTGCATGGAGAAAGAGTGTGCTGTCAAGAGTAAGGGTGAGTGCGTTGTCACGAGTGGAGGTGAGAGTAGTGAGAGTAGTGAGAGTGACAAGGAGAGTGAGTTGGTTGTGACAGGTGAGCGAGGATGTACACCTGGGATGGAAGGATGCACACCTGGAATGGTAGAGCGTGAGTGGGAATGCACGCTGGAGTTGGTGGTGAGGCACATGGTTGGGTGTGCGAATGAGGGCACACCTGTGATTGTCACAGAGGAGGTGACCGAGGAGGGGGCGCGAAGCGGTGTATTGGTGAGGTGTGCGAGCAACGAATGTGTGCCAAAGTGTTCGGTGGTCAGGTGTGTGACCAAGGCTGTGAGTGGAATGGGTGTGCCTGGGTGTGTAAGGAACGGTACAAGGAGCAAGGAACGGGCTGCGGGGTGTAAGCAAGCAGGTGAAGCATCGACGGTGACCGGGTTAAAGGTTAGGTCGACTTTTAGCCGAAGCGGGCCCTCGGTGCGTGCCGGGTTTCGCGTGCCGCGAGAACCAGCGGGGATCCGAGCCACGGCGGGTTCGAAAGGACCGCCGTGCGCGATCCGTGCTGGGCCTCGCTTTGAACGGCCGCGTCCGTGCTCCACTAGGCGGAGCGGGCAGCCCGATAGGAAGGGTCGTTATGGCGACCACGTTTTGTTGAGACGTGCCGGCAGGTCGAGATCGGGACATTGGATGGCTCCACGCCGAGGTGATGCGTGGGATCTCGGCCCGGGTAAGCCCCCGTCCCTGCACCGAGTGCCGGACGCATCCAGCCGCTGGCACAAAACAACCAGCATTCATTGCTCGGCTTTACGAAGCCGGGCTTTGGACAGGAATTGGCGCACCGAGAGGTATTAGTGAGTAGACTGGGTGATGAGGTTAGTGTTTTGGACCCAAAATTGGAGAAAAACAAAATTTGATGATTGGCAAGGGATTGGCAGTAGTGATTGGCAGATGATGGGTAGTGATTGGCAAATTTTTGATTTGTTGAAATGTGATGTGAAAAAATTGGTAGTGAGAGACCCCCGATGTGGTGGGATGGCATCCCTGCCACCCTTCCCATGTGGGGGGCAAAGGAGCAATAGCTTATGGGGTGTATGGCAGTGAAAACTAGCCCGGGTGGGTTAGGATATTGTGTGTAGGGATCTAGAGAAGATGACCTTAGGTAACGTTAAGGTTAGTTAGTGACTGATACCTGTAGTGGGGACGCAGGTAGATTAGTGTGGATGATAATGACGTGGGAGCGCAATAGTTTAAAGGGACGACTGGGAAGCGCAAGTTTCAGAAGGGAGTAGTTAGCTGAGATGATGCCGTGTGTGTGAGGATGGAACAGGTGTGATTGCACAGGTGTGCAATTGGACAGGTGTGTGGAGCAGTGTATGAGTAGTGAGTGTGTGGATCAGCGCGAATGCGCTTGGGGAGAGAAGGGTGCAGGTGGCACCAAGTGTGAGAGCACAGGTGTGCAAGTACAGGTGTGTGGAGAGAGTTGGAGTAAGTGGTACGGAGTGGTGTGCATGGTGCGAAGGTGTGGATGGGGGAAGAGTGGACCCCTTTCACGAGTACCCGGGGCGGGTAGTGTAAGTGTTAGGTAGAGGGTACAGGTAAATTGTGGTTGGATATTGGCATCTGTGGTGCGGTTGCAGAATGGTGTTGTGAATGGGTGCATTAGTGTTGTGGAAATGGCTGGGCGTGTAGCCTGTTAGTGTGTGTAGTTGGTTGGGCACTCCACCACTGTGAGGATGTCGGCCAGGTGAGGCCGCAGGTGGGCTCTGGGAGCCGGTAGAGTTGTGGAGGGGGCCCGAGGATCCGGAGGATGGACCCGGGTAGCCCAGTGCCAGAGAGGGCACCGAGTGGGGAGAGTGCCAGAGGGCCTTCCCCTGGTAGTTAGGTTAGGGTAAGGAGCAGGTAAGCTCAGAGGCAACTGCAGTGGTGGAGGTGTGCAGGTGGGTAGACCCACTGGGAGAGGTACACGTCGCAGCCCAGAAATTGTACGAGGGCACCGGGAGATGAATCGGGGGAGTGAGACCCCAAATTGAAGAGCACCACAGTTTGGCCAATGGGAATTGGTTTTTAGAACCTATAGTGTAAGAGGGCCAATGGTTTGGCCGGAGAAAGACCCCGGGTAGTGTAAAGTTGTTAAAGTCACTAAGGAAATAGTTAGGATTGATGAACCTGTCGCACCATACGCAGCCACTTACCTGTGGTGATGATGATGACTCCACACCTGTGTTTTCTTTGTTTTGTTGCAGGAAATGAGATTGTGAGGATTTGTGAGACGCATCACGACGTGGATGAGACATTGGGGTGATTCCATCTCTCCCTCCTTAGGAGGGACTGATGATGAATTGGTGATGGCAAATTATGATGTTGAGTTGGAGATGGCAAATTTTGATGAAAGTTGAAGATGGCAAATTTGATTGGTTAGGAGGGAGAGAAGACGAATTTGGTTTATGGGAGGAACGGGGAAGACAGTAGGGATGTTTGTTGATTTGTAAAGTAGATGTTTATGGGTAGTGTTGTGTTTTGTGGATGCAGTAAGGGGTAAGGGAGGGGCCATGTAGGTTACCTGGTGGGGGGGGGGGCGTACAATAGGAACGTACCTGTCTCACCTGGTTCCCATGTGCCCCCAGTGTGCATCACCTTACATTGCGTGCACTTTTGCGCCCTTACCACCTTACTCACTTGTCTGCTTCTTTTGTCTCCCACCTCCGAGGATCTGGCTTTGGGGTAGAGAGAGAGGAGAGAGAGGTGCTGGCTGCGCAGTTGTGGGCCTGCACTTTCGCTGTTTGCTGCCGGGATCGATACACCATATGGACCGCAATGTTTGTGGCCACCCACAATGGACCGCAGTTCGTTTGCGGCCAAGCACCACCCGGGGATGGACCTATGGGTCAACGTGGCACCTATGCCATACAGGTGAACCACTTTTAGTTAACACCAAGTGCACCACAAGAAGAGCAAGAGACACCTGCAGGGTTAGGGGTTGTCGAATTTATTTTTATTCCAATGAACAATGGTGACTGCACCGATTGGTGGTGGGGTGGTGCTTTTGATGCTCGGGAAGGGTGCTCTGCACGTTATTAAAGGCCGTCGGCCACAGAGCACTCGTGGGTTGGTGTATCGATGCTGGCAAGCGCGCTCTCTCTATGCATAACATCTGCATGTGTTCCTCCAAAAACAGGTCCTGGATCGTAGTGTAAATAGCAGCGTAGTCGTGTAAATAATGCTCCCTACCGGCTGTATGTTTAGTTTGCGAATTCTTTCCGGATTCGGTTATCCTGTGGGTGTGTTTCTGTGAGGAGAAGGGTGCAACGTCGCAGGGGGACATATTTACTCATTTGTGAATATCTGTAAAACTGTCGCACTCAGGGTAGAGTTAATAGTAGAGGGAACTACATTGCGTGCCACACTAAAGTAGGTAAAAATTTATCGGGTCGGGACGCCCCGAGGGTAGAGAAGGGTGCAATGTTGCGAATATGGAATTTGGCCTCCATATCCGCTTGTAAATATTCCCCTATTTCTCCAATACTCCCCAACTTTCCCCAATCCCCCATTCCCTAGTCCCATTGCATGTAAATAACACTCAGTAGAGCCGACCTTCCCCTTATTCCCCCATTAAATGTCGTGCCCAGGTCCACCGCACCACACGTAGACAACTTTCGGACATCTTGCTAGTTATTCTTAATCTATGTCAGTTAAGGACTCGTTTCCATTAATTCTGACTCTTCGTTGCACCAGAATGTGATTATATGGCATCAGTAGTGAGTTTAGGACCTTTCCCATACCTCCTCCCATCTTCTTCCCCGTCTACAACAACAGAGGGGCGCTGCGCGGGGGGGAGTGTGCGTCCTCCCACCGGCTCGGTTCGCCGCCATCGACAATGCGGTCCAGACGATGCGCTCCAGACCATGCGCTCCATGGGGTTACCACGAAGGGGCTCCTTGTCAGCTCCTCGTCAGGGGCGGAGCCGGTAACCCCCCCCGCACGCACCCAATGAGAAGCAACGTGCCGATTCCACGAGGCGGAGCTGACGAGCTGAGGGCGTGTCACTCCCCGCCGGATATACGCGGCCACGTAGCGGATGTGACGTCAGATGCGCCCCCAGCTGAAGAGAAAGAAGGACCTGCGAGCGCTGAAAGAGATGCGCCCCCAGCTGAAGAGAAAGAAGGACCTGCGAGCGCTGAAAGAGATGCGCCCCCAGCTGGAGAAAGAGGTACCTGCGAGCGCTGAGTCAGATGCGCCCCGCCTGAGAAAGAACGTTGCCTGCGATCGCTGAGAGAGATGCGCCCCGCCTGAGAAAGAACGTCCCCTCCGAGCGCGGTGACCTCCCCGCATCTTTGGACCGGACTGTACCCTGCTTTGAGCCAAGAGTGCACCTTGAGCCATCGATACCCGCTTTCCTGCCATCAACCCCCGTGTGAGTCAGCCTTGTCCCGTTTACCTGTCGTCTGTCCGGGGTTAAGATAAGCCTGTGTCTAAGTGCCCATCTTTTCTGTGCTTTACCTCTAGCCCCTGTAATCTAACCTTTTCCGTACGAATATAATTGAGAATCGAAACATTGGTGTCTGTCATTATAATCCAGCCGGGTGTCTTCTTTTCCTTTATTGATCCAGCGTAGCGCGGCTCCGTCAACGTTTGAGTACAATCGGGTAATTTGTGCGGACACGACGGCCATTCCGCTCGGCCCACCTTAACATCAAAGTCGTGTCTGTAACAATATCATCGTTAACTGAACATGCTACTATTATGGCCCACTGCTATTATGACCCATATACCCATATCATTCATGCACCTAATTATGTCACATACATTGCCATTATCCATAGCTTTATTGATTGATTATTAGGATATTTAATGACCACTTATGTGCACATTAAAGCTAAATAGCGTCAATGAAGGTGAATATGAAAAAATATTTCAAACGATATTCCCCATGGCTAGTCAATGAATTCCATTCCCCATGGCTAGTATGATGTTTCACATCGATCTGTTAAGCAGTTCTAGGGAGGATTTTTAAAATGTTTTTCTTTTCAATCCAATATGGCCATCATAAGTCACGATCTGTTAAACCACGTGACTTATGATGTCATAAATCTATTTCTTCACTCACATCAAATCGTAGATCAGATATACGTATAAAAGTTTCAGATTTTTTTGGATGAGAATTTCGATTCAACCAATTATGGCTAATACACCACTTGTCTATATACGCCATGGAGAGTTTATGACATATGCCAAGTTTCAATTTTATTTTGAGCAGTTTGAGAGAAAATGATATCCAAAGTTTTTCCTTCAATCCAATACGGCTGCCATACCATGTGGCATATGATGTCAGAGTTATCAATAAAATATTCTCCATCGGGGTTACATCCTATGTTTAAAGTTTTGAATCGACCAGACAAGCGGTTGCAGAGAAAAACATTTTTAAAGCCAAAATATATAGATGTTGAACACAGACACACAGACAGACAAACAGACAGACAAAGGCATTGCAATAGTCTCACATCCCCTTTGGGGCAAGACTAATTAGGTTAATGGATTAATTAATGCAAAAAGCAGGGCCTGGGGCAATGCATATGGATGAGAGGAGAGAAACTGCATGGACAAGGTAATAAAGGCCAGAAGTTAACGAGTAAAACAACACAACAGCAACCATCATCCCTATTACCACAATAACCTGAGTAACAAAGCTATGAATGGGTTGAGCAGAAACCTTTTCTCTTAACCTTCCAAGCAGGTTGATGAAATCTGTTTTCCATTATCTTGCTTCTGACCTTGGGCTGCCCACCCTCTTCCACCGTCATCCTCCACATCTGTCCTCTTCCACCTCCTTCTTCTGAGAAACCTACACCTGATTAGCTTTCCCAAATTACAACATGAAGGTTCACCTCCATTCTTTGACCCCTTTATTCTCTCATCTATGGAATGTCCTCCTGTATCTGTTGTCTCATACCCCTTCCTACAAGCTTCAAATTGTGCTGCTAATCATCACCTCATATCTGTTGCCCTGAAAAAAACCAGGCTCTGAACCACTCCCCTTGACTCACCACTCCTGCAAATTGTTGGTCATCCAGGAGCCAGATAGCTCAGATGGCAGAGCACTGGTACAGTTCACCAGAGGACCTGGGTTCAATTCCCAGTCTGCACATGTAATTTTACCAAAAATGTTGATTGGTTATTTTCAATCCTGTTCATTTATACGAGCATGACTCGGCGCGCTCCACGTGCCTCACCACACATTGTTTCAGAGGGATAGGCATCTTTGACCATTTCGGTGTTAGGGTGGCATAGTTCCGAACCCGAAGGATCGGTAACCGACACAATTTCGGTCTTCGAGGCCGGCCGATAGGCAAAATGTGACCAGAAGGGACGAGGTTCTCCTGACCACGTGGCCCTCGACTTGGTGGGGTTTGTCCGCACAATGTGGGCGCTTTCAGGATGAACTTTAGCCGGGGAGCGTTTGGGCGCCCCGGTCTGATACTGCCGCCCACGCGCAGAACAACTTGTGAGTGCACGTGGGTCCCGGCGGTCCCACTGGCCTAGCGCTACCATGTTTAGACAGCGAACTCCGTCCCCGGGCACCGGCACCTACTCCCAGAAGTTTGAGAGAATAGCGGCGCCAGGCACGGTAGGACACCCGCGGAGCCCCGGCGGACCAGGGACGCGCGAGCCTACGCGTTAGCGTGCTACGGCGGAATCAACGGCTTCGGCCACGGTCGGGTCGATACTCGGCCCGGTCGCACCGGGAATGAACTGGTTCGACGCCCGCGCTGGAGAGGTCGCGGGCGACTGAGATGTATTAACAAATTAATTAATTAATTTGAGACGTCCGATTTCTAGTGTTTGGAAATTTGGAAGAGCTTGACCCTAGCCTTTCCCTTGCGAGGGCAAGGAGGAACTTAACGCTTGACACTTAAGCTTAGTTTGAAGTACACCCTGACCAGCGCTCACAGTGGGACGGCAAGGCAACCAGAAGGGACGAGGTTCTCCTGACCACGTGGCCCTCGATCTGGGAAGCGAGAGGCGTTCCATTAGTGGACGCGCCCCTCACGCCCGACATTTGGGCGGCCCCGGCAGGCCGTTTGTTTTGACGTTCCGTGACAGGCCCCGCACCCCCACCTCCAGGCCGACCGGGCGACCGGAATGAATCCCGGTGTCCCGATCCGAACCTTCAGAGCGGGCCGGCTGGGGAGTGACTGGCACCCCGTACCTGCACTTTCCGTCCCTGCGGTCCCAAATACCGGAACCACCCGAATACCACTTTATTCGACAAAATGAGGTGCGGCCTACATCTAGGCAAGGCAGGTACGCACGTCATCGCGAATTATGACGTCATCGCGCTTTCACCTTAAAAGACTTATTTGATATAAGTTAATATTTTGATATAAGCCTTAGAAAACCAACCCTATAGAAGTCAATACCTCCAACGACACAGGCGCGCATTCGTGCCGCGTGACGTGGTGACGTCATCGCGCTTTCACCTTAAAAGACTTATTTGATATAAGTTAATATTTTGATATAAGCCTTAGAAAACCAACCCTATAGAAGTCAATACCTCCAACGACACAGGCGCGCATTCGTGCCGCGTGACGTCATCGCGCTTTCACCTTAAAAGACTTATTTGATATAAGTTAATATTTTGATATAAGCCTTAGAAAACCAACCCTATAGAAGTCAATACCTCCAACGACACAGGCGCGCATTCGTGCCGCGTGACGTCATCGCGCTTTCACCTTAAAAGACTTATTTGATATAAGTTAATATTTTGATATAAGCCTTAGAAAACCAACCCTATATAAGTCAATACCTCCAACGACACAGGCGCGCATTCGTGCCGTGTGACGTGGTGACGTCATCGCGCTTTCACCTTAAAAGACTTATTTGATATAAGCCTTAGAAAACCAACCCTATAGAAGTCAATACCTCCAACGACACAGGCGCGCATTCCTGCCGCGTGACGTGGTGACGTCATCGCGCTTTCACCTTAAAAGACTTATTTGATATAAGTTAATATTTTGATATAAGCCTTAGAAAACCAACCCTATAGAAGTCAATACCTCCAACGACACAGGCGCGCATTCGTGCCGCGTGACGTCATCGCGCTTTCACCTTAAAAGACTTATTTGATATAAGTTAATATTTTGATATAAGCCTTAGAAAACCAACCCTATAGAAGTCAATACCTCCAACGACACAGGCGCGCATTCGTGCCGCGTGACGTGGTGACGTCATCGCGCTTTCACCTTAAAAGACTTATTTGATATAAGTTAATATTTTGATATAAGCCTTAGAAAACCAACCCTATAGAAGTCAATACCTCCAACGACACAGGCGCGCATTCGTGCCGCGTGACGTGGTGACGTCATCGCGCTTTCACCTTAAAAGACTTATTTGATATAAGTTAATATTTTGATATAAGCCTTAGAAAACCAACCCTATATATAGAAGTCAATACCTCCAACGACACAGGCGCGCATTCGTGCCGCATGACGTCATCGCGCTTTCACCTTAAAAGACTTATTTGATATAAGTTAATATTTTGATATAAGCCTCAGAAAACCAACCCTATATAAGTCAATACCTCCAACGACACAGGCGCGCATTCGTGCCGCGTGACGTGGTGACGTCATCGCGCTTTCACCTTAAAAAACTTATTTGATATAAGCCTTAGAAAACCAACCCTATAGAAGTCAATACCTCCAACGACACAGGCGCGCATTCGTGCCGCGTGACGTCATCGCGCTTTCACCTTAAAAGACTTATTTGATATAAGTTAATATTTTGATATAAGCCTTAGAAAACCAACCCTATAGAAGTCAATACCTCCAACGACACTTCAGGATCTTCGTGGTCTTCGGGGTGTTTTGGGTCTTCGGGGTGTTTTGGGTCTTCGGGGTGTTTTGGGTCTTCAGGGTGTTTTGGGTCTTCGGGGCCTTTTTGAGCCTCAGGGTATTCAAGGGTATTTTGGGTCTTTGGAGTGTTTTGGGTCTTCGGGGTCTTTTGAGTCTTTAAGGGTATTTTAGGTCTTCAGGGGTCTTGGTGGTCTTAAGGGTCTTAAGGGTCTTGGGGGACTTAAAGGGTCATCAAAGGTCTGAGGGGTCTCAGCAGTCTAAACGTAATTAAGAGGGTTTTAATTTTATTTGAGCAAGAAGAAGACGTTTTGGTCGCATATAAACATACATACAAACAGACAAACATACATAACCATATATGTTTGCTCTATTATAATAAAGATATTGGTATTGTATTCTTCTCCTACTGTTCCCATTGACCTACTATTTTTTTTATTGGTATTCTCTACTGGTCCAGTATTTCACTTTCCTTATTGAAACCAGTAGATCCTACAGGTCCAATTTCCTTTGGGATTTTTATGGGATTTGTCCTTTTGGTTTTCTCTGGGATTTTCAACCTGGGTTGCCAGGGAAGAAATAGTCCAACAATGTGCATACTTGAGGAAGAAAATAAATCCTACTTGAGGCCATGCATGCTCCTGTGGTTTGGCTGTTTGTGGTTAGAAGATTCAGCAGTGGAAACCTCTTCACAGGTGTGATTGGTAGGCATTTGATTTTTCACTGCCTTAACAATATAGGAATTATTCACTTTCTTTATTCTGGTTTGGTCAATTATTCTCAAAATCAAATCAACCAAGCCAAATCAACCACTTGGTGTTCGTGTCAAAACTTTGGTAACGTTTATTTGTTGTACCTTTGTGCAATCTCCTTCATGGGCCTTACATCTCTAGTGGGCCTTAAAGGATATTATAGATTAATTTTACCAAAATGATTCATGCACTACAGAAAAAGTGAAAATTAAAGATGTGCCAATTAAAATGACATCACATTAATTCAATGCCAAAAAAGATAGTGCCTCACCTTGCTCTCTAGGCTTGTCGGATGAAATGCATTGAGCACGGGGTCAGAGTGCGGGTCTTGAAGGCTGTACTGGACTGAGAAAGATATTGGTCGTAAAAAGTCGGTCACTTCCTAATAAATAAAAAAAACGAGGGAAACACCGGTGCACAAATGACAAAGGTGATTGAATGTGAAATTCAGAATTCTTATCAGAGAGTGGAGGCGTCAGTGAAGGAAAACTGCTCATGAACCCACGAATGATAATAGGAGCGATGCATACTCCAAAATCATTAACAATCAATGCATAAAGGAGGGGAGATATAAAAAAAAGGTCCGACCATATTCAGCCTTTACTTGGCCTGTTTTCAATGAAACTATAATTATTTAGAATGTTAGAAATGCAAGCAGCATACATGCAGATAGAATCCCAGATGGCGGCAAGTCGGGGCCTGTCCCACGAACACGGTCAGATTTTTCTGGACTTGACGGTGAAAGCGTTCATTGAAAAGTGCTCGTGTAGCCAATCTCGGGCTGTCCAGTTCAGCCAGCATGCTCAGAGCTTGTGGCAAATAAGAGGCAAGAAGTGATACAAGTCAGGAGACGACGATGGTTCACGAGCGAGTGGTATTCAATGACAAAGGTCAAAACCGACATTGAAAATATATAAATAGGAATGTATCTGTTATGAGACTAGTTAGGTTCTGACTGTTATGAGACTCAAAAAAAAAAAAAAATGGCCTCTAAAGGTGGTTTTAGACTAGTTAGCTATACAATACCGAAAATTCGGTTCAATTCCGAGAACTTTGAAAATTTGACCTTTGTGACCTTGAAATGTCAAAACGAAGGTTACTGCCCTTGAAATGAGATAGAAAATAATGTATAATCAGTTATGAGGTTAGTTAGCTACACAATACCGAAAATTCGGTTCGATTCCGACAACTTTGAAAATTTGACCTTTGTGACCTTCAAAGATCAAAGATGCTGAAATTTGTTGGAAAACTTGTATTTCATGATGTATGTGATAATATAAGATCATGTACGACATTTCACCCTATCAGGAAGCGAACAATGTAATAAAACCATCAAAAATCGACTTTTCTAAATTTCGTGACCTTGTGACCTTGACCTTGGGGCGAAAATGAAAAATCGAGCTCCGTGGGGCTAGACACATGACATTGGCCTAACCAAATACCGAAACCCCTGTCAGATTCCACCAATTCCCTCGGAGAAGATGTCGCTTGAACTCGATTACCCCCTAAAAAGACATCTTTTTCGGGCGTGGCTCCGCCCACAATGGGCGCAATACGCCCACTTTAGGCAGGACACAACTAGATCATGATATCAACCTCCCACCCAAGTTTCATCAAGATCGGATGATATCATCGGGTAGTTATGCTGCGGACAGACAAACACACAGACACACACCCATGACGAATATAGTGGTCACTCTGTTTGATAACTCATGAACCAATAATATGAGTTCCCTTACAAGGAACTTCAATACAAGAGGTCATTCATTACATTCATCGATCTTGTACAATTTTTGTCAACTTATGGTTGTTGTTGGTGCTATATCGTATTTATTATATTGAAGCAGCACGTTCCATTTTATAAGTCTTTGATATGACTCTGCAGGGGTTCAAACTACTGACCTTCCAGACTCAGAGGACGTTTCAACCATTATGCCACTGAGTCTGGTGATGAAAATACTGTAAATCAGTTTGAAGATGTTATTGCTGACACCACTGCCCCAATTTCTCTCCACTCCTCTCCCTCATTGATACAAAAAACTTAAGGAAGGTATATTTCAAGCCTGACATTTTCTCCAGCTTTGGGGTCTTTTCTACATGGGTTTATATTTACATGTTGGCCTGTGTGATTGGTGTTTATTATCACTTTACCCAGACTACAGCTGACTAAAATGATGCATCTCCGGAGTTTGGAATCGTTGGGATAAACTCGATGTGATGTCACATAGAAATTGTGATTTGAGATTACACAAACAATACTTCCTCCTCTCTGGCCAATGGCACAGGAATCCTCATTGACAAAGAAAAAGAATGAGATGTCATCACTACTAAGCAAAAATAATACCATGCGTGGAGTCTATCAAGATAACTGTGACATCACTTGCTTGATGTTGTCCTTTCACCCCAGCCCCCTTCCCGAAACAATTTACCGTATTCATATTTCTTCAAACCATTCCAATGCCATACTTTTTGACTGAATCTCCAACAAAATGGAACAACTTGTAATGTGTCTGGGTCTTGATGGGTCATGGTCATGCTCGGTGCTTTCACTTCCAGAAAAACAGCTGCCTGATTGGCTGAATTTGAACTGGGCATGCGGATGGTAATATCACACATGCATGTGTGCTCGCATGCACGCACATACATACACACATACACTACAGCCGCATGTCTTTCAACAACCAGAAGAAAAAGCAAAGAAAGAAATCAAAAGCGCAGGGGCATCAGATAATTCATAAATAAGAGGATCTCTGTCCCGGCAGGAGAATGGCCATTCACACGTGCAGGAGAATGGCCATTGTCATGCACAGGAGAATGGCCATTGTCATGCGCAGGAGAATGGCCATTGTCACGTGCAGGAGAATGGCCATTGTCACGTGCAGGAGAATGGCCATTGTCACGTGCAGGAAAATGGCCATTGTCACGTGCAGGAGAATGGCCATTGTCATGTGCAGGAGAATGGCCAATATCACGTGCAGGAGAATGGCCATTGTCACGTGCAGGAGAATGGCCACTGTCACGTGCAGGAGAATGGCCATTGTCACGTGCAGGAGAATGGCCATTGTCACGTGCAGGAGAATGGCCAATGTCACGTGCAGGAGAATGGCCATTGTCATGTGCAGGAGAATTGCCATTGTCATGTGCAGGAGAATGGCCATTGTCACATGCAGGAGAATGGCCATTGTCACGTGCAGGAGAATGGCCATTGTCATGTGCAGGAGAATGGCCATTGTCACGTGCAGGAGAATGGGCATTGTCACGTGCAGGAGAATGGCCATTGTCAAGTGCAGGAGAATGGCCATTGTCACGTGCAGGAGAATGGCCATTGTCACGTGCAGGAGAATGGCCATTGTCACGTGCAGGAGAATGACCATTGTCACGTGCAGGAGAATGGCCATTGTCACATGCAGGAGAATAGCCATTGTCACGTGCAGGAGAATGGCCATTGTCATGCGCAGGAGAATGGCCATTGTCACGCGGAGGAGAATGGCCATTGTCACGTGCAGGAGAATGGCCATTGTCACGTGCAGGAGAATGGCCAATGTCACGTGCAGGAGAATGGCCATTGTCACGTGCAGGAGAATGGCCATTGTCACGTGCAGGAGAATGGCCATTGTCATGCGCAGGTGAATGGCCATTGTCATGTGCAGGAGAATGGCCATTGTCATGTGCAGGAGAATGGCCATTGTCACGTGCAGGAGAATGGCCATTGTCACGTGCAGGAGAATGGCCATTGTCACGTGCAGGAGAATGGCCATTGTCACGTGCAGGAGAATGGCCATTGTCACGTGCAGGAGAATGGCCATTGTCACGTGCAGGAGAATGGCCATTGTCACATGCAGGATAATGGCCATTGTCACATGCAGGAGAATGGCCATTGTCACATGCAGGAGAATGGCCATTGCCACTCTGGGATGGAAGGGAAATCATATATCGACAAGCCTGGGAGCATTCAGATAAGTCACTGGAGGCACTGGAGGCCTGACTGCAGCTCATCCGAAGCTTCCACTTCGACTCAACTCCACTTAACGCAATTGGACTGCAACTCTATACTGCAACTGTTCTGGCTTCTACTGGGCTGGACTCTGTACTGTCTTCAAAGTCTAGAAGATAAAGACACTGAACCGCTTCAAGTGGCTGACCATGGAAATAGATAGGAGGGTTACTTTGACATTCCTTCCGGAGTAAATGGAACACTCTGCCCATATCTGCAATGGAATGTCATGGACAACAGCATGCGTTGTCTATATTTGCTTATCCATCCCATTTGTTTATGAAATGTAGTTCCTACAGGAGGCTGTATTTTGTAAGTAATGAAAAAAAATCCTTACATTCCTCACACTCTCACCCTGTCTCTCTGAAAAAAAACATCTGGTGAACCCTCCAATCTATTTCCTTTTTAAAAACCTCTTGAAGAAGTTGTCACGAAAACTTTTGGGCCTCACTATCAACCATGATATTTGTTGGACAAACCACATAACTAAGTTACCCACCAAAGGCAGCTGCCGAGTTGACATCCTCCATCGTTCCAAGGTTTTCCTTTGCACATCTGAACTTTTAACCACCTATACTCCTATAGGGTAGGACCTTCATCCAAAGCTTGATGGAGTACTACTCCTTCCATCTGGGCTGGCATGCCTGCCTCACACCTTGCTCAGCTTGACGCTGTGGAAACCCAGGCCTTCAAAATCATTGGAATCTCCTGCAATGGAGCTGCCTGCGTCCCTGGGCCTATCACTTTCATCATCCGTGGGCCTTTATCATCGCAGACAGACAGGTCGGTGGTCTCTCTGTCTTCTACTTTCTCATCTTGCACCCTCTTCCCTCACTGTGCTCTGTTTTCCATGCCAAATCCACCACTTCCTTCCCAGGTTATTGCCCCCCCCCCCCCCTTCCTCACCCTCTTCCTCATTATTTTCTGCAATTTGGTTCATCCCCAGTATTCCATACCTCTTTCGTGTTGTGTTTGAGCTTGTAACCAGCTTGTTCACCATATGTATCCTCATTCCGATTCCCTTTGATCTCAATCGTCCCCATTCCCATTCTCCTTCCATATGTGCCTATACCCTGCTGTCGGTGTATTACCCCTCTTTCCACTATGTTGTTCTTGTTCTGTTATTTTCTGGTCTATTGCGTGTTCTAGCTCTTCCATCAACACGCCTTTGTAAACAAAAAGAGCATAATGAATAAAACAGAAAGATTGTAAAAAAAAAAAAAAATTTGTTCTTCCAAATACATCCAAACCAAAACCTGAAATACATCTACCGGAGAAAGGTGCAACATAGAGAAACTCTACAGTTAGTCATTTGAATTTATTGGCATGACTTGAAGCCGACAATGCTTTAGTCCTTCACTTAGAATCCTTAACTTCCCACCCCTCTTCTTAGGTCTCAGTACCAATGGTGCTCCTGGGAAGACGTGGAGAGTAGGCAGTTGCAGTGAAGCACACTGATGCCCGGATGCAAGTGGCTTCTTTGCTGCTACGGTAGCAAGATTTGTGCAGCAGATCAATTGTGGTTGGTGAGAAGGTGACAGTGACGTCCACATCTACAATACTTCGCGAACTGCATCCAGAAAGGGGGGAAATGAGCATCAACAGGGTAGTTCTTACATTTTCTCAGAAAAATACGATTCGTTTACCTGGAAAATCCAAAACTGAATGGAAATGGAACAAACAAAAAATCACGGGTACATGATGTGAGACTGCATGGTGGGAAACGAACCAGTAACTGTGCTTTCCAAACACTGCTATCAATCCATTAAGTTTCATATTCTAATCAATGGCTCTTCTGACATCATCAGCGGTGACAGCTGAACAGTAATCGGCTTTTCACCGAGGTAGAACACCATTCACTTTTGTTGAATCCAGAATCAGATTAAAGTATTGTTCAAACAAATACAGGTTGAAGGAAGTTGCCGATTTTGATGCAGACGAGCCAGGGCAACAACAGCATGTGGTTATGCAGCAATGGTACATTCACTTCCCTGGGAACTTGGAATTTTAAACAAACAATGAAGAAACTTGCTCAAAAATAAGAATTTTAATTAAATCTTTGAAATATGAGGAGACAGTGACTTGTACTTTCGACTGCAGCATGTGAGAAAAGATGTCTTGCAGTTGGCTGAAACGTGTTCTGGTTTATAATCCTTTTTTGAAAATATAAATAGTTAGTGCAATTATGTTTTTAAAATATACACGTGTATATATAAATGTATCCAAAAAACATCTCACCTATCACCTAACAAATGCCCCACAAACACATGTGACACACAGCCCTTCAAAAGAGTAACCAACAGCCTGCCACACATTCAATCTGTTTAGGCATACATTTTTCTAAAGTAAACAAGGTGTATGAATTTCAGATGGAAAAGATGATATTAAAGTTAAAATGTAATATCTCACTTAGTTGCAGTCTGAAAGACAGAATAGCCAACTGCTAAATACAGTACCGGCTGCTGCACTTGCATATCCGTGGCCTCATGGTCGGTAGTTGCAGGAGTCCGCGTGTACACACCTCGATAGCCCGACGTCTGTGTGGATACCATAACTGTCCTATACATATTATTACCCTGCGCTCGCGAAGCGAAAAGCGTGGTTAAGCATTCAGTTGGGTACGTGTGCCGTGCGCCGTGCGTGTCTGCATTTAAAAAATTCATTTTCTCGGCAACCGTTGGTCCGATTGACATGAAAATTTCACCATAGGAGGGCCTCCTCTGGTAGAATATTGTAATTATTATGACGTCATACGTCACATGGTACAGGCGCCATCTTGGAAAAACTTTGCACCTCTATATCTCTGAAACCACTCCATGGAGAAAATTGAGACCTGGCTCATTGTCAAGTACTCCCCATGGGGAATAAGATATGTTAATGATGTCATCGGTGCCTTCGTTATGACGTCATAATTCGACAAGGTCAACACTTATCCGATCGTTATTAATTTTTTTTTAGGCAACTGTTGGTCTGATGAACACGACATTTTCACCAAAGGAGCGCCTCCTCCTTTAGAATCTTTTAATGATAAACATGACGTCATAGATCACTTGGTACAGATGCCATCTTGGAAAAACCGAAAAATGTGGCACCTTTATATCTCCAAACCCGCTGCACGGAAAAAATTGAAACATGGCTCATTGTAAAGAACTCCATATGGGGAATTGGTGTTGTTAACGATGATGTCATTGGTGCCATAATTATGAAGTCATAATTCGACTGGGACAACGCTTAGTCTGATCACTTTGAAATGTATTGAGCGTGATCTATGCAACAATTATATTAGAGAATATAAATTTATGATGTCATCGCTCACGTGGTCTGGCAGCCATATTGGATCAAAGAAGAAAAAAAACGTTCAAAAACAGAAGAGTTGGCTCGCAACAAGTTGACTGCGCAGGGTAAGTATCCTTTGAATACCATCTAGTTCTGTACATGTAACACTGCCGATATTCTGTCATATATATATATATATATATATATATATATATATATATATATATATATATATATATATATATATATATATATATATATATATGTATGTATGTATGTATGTATATATATATATATATATATATACTGTATATATATATATATATATATATATATATATATATATATATATATATATATATATATACATATATATACATATATATATATAGTTAACTAAGGAAGCACACGAACCCCATGACATGACACTGACATCATGTGCATAAATTATACCAATACATCACCTCCAAATTAGGAGGCATCCACACGGTACTCAAGTCTTTGCAGACTGAGATTAAAGCTCTATGGGCACAAATAGACAAAGGCAGAGATGTCGATCTAGATTTCGCCCTCACTATGGGCCTTATGAGGCCTGCCTTTTTTATAATAAAAAAGGTTAAAAAATCAAACATTTAAACAGCCTTGGATGTGCACTTTGACCCCACGGCCAAGGCACGGCCAAGGCATGGCCAAGGTATCTATCAAGACTGTCCTATTGGCATGCACATGCACTTCAACCCAAAGGTTGAAGCACATGGTCAATCAAAACACATGCATCCTGACGTGCGGACGTGAACCCAAACACAAGTAATCAGTCTCTCTTCTATCTGTGTACTCAATGGTGTCTGTCATGCTGAAGCCGTACCTGGAAATTTAAAAAAAAAAAAAAGCAAAGAAGGACACATCTTTATGCATAGGGACGTTGTGGCCACTCTGTACATATGTTATATATATATATATATATATATACAGTATATATATTGTTGTGGATATGAGAATGTTTTTTTTATTTTATTGTTGTGGTAAAATGTTGTTGTAAAAGGTTGTCATAAAATATCACCCCTCCTCCCTCCGTTGTGGTTGTATAAAGGTCAAAGGGCGTTCCCGTAGTTAGTCCATAAAAAACATACATGCAGGACACGATATATCTTTTCTTTTGATAGTTATCTCTTATTCTGTGTTTTAGGATAAGGCTGTGTCTCCCATTAATTAAAAGTACTCCATTGCACCAGTGAAAGAGAATAGACCCCCTTTCCTTCCCATCCCCAAAAATCTCCCTTTCCATCCCCTCCAAAACCTCCAATGACCTCATATTACATCCCCCTCTCGTCATTGGCGAGCCTCGATTGCCCATATTACCTCCCCTCCAATAACCACCATTGACCACGAGGCTCGGGTCGGAGAAGAAAGGCGTGTCGCACCTCGTCAGAGGGGAGGAGGGGCGCGCCGCCCGTCGTCATCCAGGGCGGAGCCCGAGGGTCGCGCGACCAACCAGGGCCGAGGTGAGCACCCCCGATGGGCGTGTCCAAAGCGCCGGGGGGCGTGATCGCTGGGGGCGCTATAAAAGGGCGCAACCGGAAGTGGACCAAAAAAGAAGAAGAAAGGGAGATGCACTCTGGGTTGGTCGGAGAAAGAGAGAGAGAGGAGGAGTTGGTTGCACCGAGAGAGAAAGAGAGAGAGAAGAGTTGGTCTGAGTCGGGTGCCAAAAAGGAGGGTCAGTGGTCACAGTTGGTTGCGGTGGTGAGAAGTCGGTGGTGAGAAGCGAGTAAGACAAGGCCTGGCAAGGCAACTGCAGGCCGCCGCAGCAGCGACACCCGGCAACCGCAAAAGGGGGCAGGAACGGCGGCTGCTGAACGTGCCGGTTGTGCGGCGGGACCCCCCCTTGGACCTCTCCCTCTCCCTCCAGCCATCCACATCCTGCGATTCCTGCAATTCCCCGTGTGAGTCGTCTTTGTTTGTTCTGTCCTGGGTAATAAGTTAAGTCTGTAGATAAGCTAAATTTGCACTGTGTCACCTGCGTCTTGTACTTGTAAATAAACTGAATTGCTTTTTGTTGCTTGTGTGTAAATAGTAGAAATAAATTCAGTAGTAATATTTCAAACCTTTTTTTTGTCTCCGTTTTCCTCTTGCATTGCGTCGCTTTTGTCTTTTCCCTCATTGAGCAGCTAGGGTGCGATACAACCAACGTTCGGGTGGAATCGGGTGAGTTTTGTTAGGTCGCGGTTTTAAACCACCGCTCGGTCTATAACATCCTAACCGCGATCTATAACAATTGGTGTCAGGAGTGGGATCGACCCGGAGCGCGCTTCACGCGCTCAAAATTATAAAGTACGAAATTTGTTTTGTTTTAAAGGAAAAGCCCGAATTTTGAAATCGCGCCATGGCTGTCCAAGGCGACGGGATGCCGGTGGGAGAGATAGAGAGGGGTTAGAAGTAACCCAGGACTTCGGGGAAGAAAGGGAGGAGGAAAATGGCAATGTGGTTGCGGGAATATCAGGCGCGCAAAATGGCGCGCTCGCTCACGTGGTTGAAGGGTCCCAAAATAGCGGCGCCGCGGAGGGCGAGCCTGCGGTGGCGGCTGGGGACGCTGGGCAAACCGGGTTTGACCTCAGATTATTCTTGACCCAACTGAATGCAAAAATGGATAGGATGGAGGGCCAAATGGAGGTAATGAGGGACGAAGCAAGGGGTACCGTTGAGGGGTTAGACAATAATTTTAAGGGGTTAGACAATAATTTTAAGGAGTTAGACAAGAAATTTGAGGGGTTAGACAATGGGATAGAAGGGGTGAAACATGGGTTAACGGGGGTGGAAAATAGAATGGCTGCCCAGGAGAATCAGTTAGAGGGGGTGAAAAATGGGTTAATGGGGTTAGAAAATAGGATGGAGGACAAATTGCGGGAAATAGGGGAACAATCCGCCCGGGAAATCGAACAGATGGGGAACCAGATGGAGGAAATACGACGAGGGGTGAGTGAGGAGGTCTCGGGGCTACGCGAGGAGGTAAAGCGAGGCGAAAAGCGTATAGAGAAAGAAGTGAGGAATAATACGGCTAAGTTACAAGGGGGAATAGAAGATCTGACGGAGGAGGTGGAGCAGCTGACAGAGGGACAAACTAAGTTAGTGGAGCAGGTTCAAAAGAACACTGCGGTACTAGGAGGGTTAAAGGCGACACAAAAAGAAATTAAAAACGAATTAATAGCGACGCAGAGGCAATGTCAGATGGTACGGGAGGAACTGACAATGAGGGTGGAGGAGGTGACAGAGATAATGGAGACAAAGGACCGGCAGGTGAGGATGCACATAGAGACGGTCACGGTAGCCTTAGAGGACGAACTTGAGGGGACGCACCGAGAAATAAAAGAGGTTAAACAAAAACTAGAGGAAGTGGGAGAAGAGGTGAGTGAAATTAAGAAGGGACGGACAGAAACTAAGAGGGAGATAAAGGAGGAGGTAATGGAATATGTGCAAGGTCGGTGCTCAACTCATGATGTGATGCTCACTAACCAAATAAAGAGTTTGCAGGTGGCAAAGGAGGTGCGGGGACGAGGTGCCAAGGTGAGTGGCAATGTACATGATGTGAGGAAAGCTTCAGTCGGCTTGGGGATTGGTTTGGATCCGGGTGTTCGTGAGAGGCCGTTGGTGAAGTGTGCGACAGGTCTGGTGTGCGAAAGAGGAGGTGTGCGAGAAAGTCCGACTCTGGGGTGTGTGAGGAAAAAGTGTGTGCCAAGGAGTGAGGGTGCTGGCGAGAGTGAGTCGGTCGTAGCGCGTGTGCGAGGGAGCACATGGAAGCGCGGTGTGGTAAGTGTTACAGAGGGTGTGACGGGAGAGTGTGCGCAGGAGTGTGCGCGAGAAAGGTGTGTGACGGACAGGTGCATGAGGAAAGAGTGCGGTCAGAAGTAAGGAAGAGTGTCCACCTGTGGTGAGTGTTACAGAGGGTGTAACGGGAGAGTGTGCGCGAGAAAGGTGTGTGACGGACAGGTGCATGGGGAAAGAGTGTGCTGTCAAGAGTAAGGGTGAGTGCGCTGGCAAGAATGGAGGTGAGAGTATTGAGAGTGACAAGGAGAGTGAGTTGGTTGTGACAGGTGAGCGAGGATGTACACCTGGGATGGAAGGATGCACACCTGGAATGGTAGAGCGTGAGTGGGAATGCACGCTGGAGTTGGTGGTGAGGCACGTGGTTGGGTGTGCGAATGAGGGCACACCTGTGATTGTCACAGAGGAGGTGACCGAGGAGGGGGCGCGAAGCGGTGTATTGGTGAGGTGTGCGAGCAACGAATGTGTGCCAAAGTGTTCGGTGGTCAGGTGTGTGACCAAGGCTGTGAGTGGAATGGGTGTACCTGGGTGTGTAAGGAAAGGTACGAGGAGCATGGGCACGGCTGGATGTGTGAGCAAGGAACGGGCTGCGGGGTGTAAGCGTCCAGGTGAAGCATCGACGTTAGACGGGGTAGAGTTTAGAACGACTTATAGCCGAATCGGGCCCTCGGTGCGTGCCGGGCTTCGCGTGCCGCGAGAACCAGCGGGGATCCGAACCACGGCGGTTTCGAAAGAACTGCCGTGCGCGATCCACGCTGGGCCTCGCGTGGAACGGCCGCGTCCGGGCTCCACTAGACGGAGCGGGCCGCCCGATAGGAAGGGTCGTCATGGCGACCACTTTCTATTGAGACGTGCCGGCAGGTCGAGATCGGGACATTGGATGGCTCCACGCCGAGGTGGTGCGTGGGATCTCGGCCCGGGTAAGCCCCCATCCCTGCCACGAATGCGGGAGCGGGACGTATCCAGCCGCTGGCACAAAACGACCCGCGTTCATTGCTCGGCTGTACGAAGCCGGGCTGTAGATGTGAATTGGCGCACCGAGAGGACCTAATAAGTAGACGGGTGATGGTGATAGTGATAGTAGTGATTTGATACAAAATTTAGAAAAGTGAATAGAATTGGCAGTAGATGGAAAATTTTTGAATTTTTGAATTGTTGGATTTGGACGAGCGAAATTGGTAGTGAGAGACCCCCGATGTGGAGGGATGGCAAATCCACCATCCCTCACAGGTGGGGGCAAAGGAGCAATAGCTTATGGGGTGTATGGCAGTGAAAACTAGCCCGGGTGGGTTAGGTTATATTGTAGGGATCTAGAAGAGATTGACATTAGGTAACGTTACGTTTAGTTAGTGACTGATACCTGTAGTGGGGACGCAGGTAGATTAGTGTGGATGATAATGACGAGGGAGCGCAATAGTTTAAAGGGACGACTGGGAAGCGCAAGTTTCAGAGGGGAGTAGTTAGCTGAGATGATGCCGTGCGTGTGAGGATTGAACAGGTGAGAATGGAACAGGTGTGATTGCACAGGTGTGCAACTGAACAGGTGTGTGGAGCAGTGTATGAGTGAGTGATGGTGATGTGTGTTGCGTTGACCAACTGGTCCAGAAAGAGGAGGAGGGTGCAGGTGGCACCAGGTGAGATTGCACAGGTGTGCAACGACAGGTGAATGAAAGACAGGAGTATGGAATAAATGGTCTGGAGGATTGGAATGGATGGTCGTGGAGTGAGAATGGTGGAAATTGTGGAGTGGAGTGGATGGTGCGAAGGTGTGAATGGGGGAAGAGTGGACCCCCATCACGGATACCCGGGGCGGGTAGTGTAAGTGTTAGGTAGAGGGTACAGGTAAATTGTGGTTGGATATTGGCATCTGTGGTGCGGGTGACAGAATGATGTTTGGATGGGTGCATTAGTGTTGTGGAAATGGCTGGGCGTGTAGCCTGTTAGTGTGTGTAGTTGGTTTGGGCACTCCACCACTGTAAGGATGTCGGCCAGGTGAGGCCGCAGGTGGGCTCTGGGAGCCGGTAGTAGTTGTTGTGGATGGGGCCCGAGGATCCGGAGGACGGACCCGGGTAGCCCAGTGCCAGAGGGCACCATGGGGTGACAGAGCCAGGAGAGGGGCTGCCCCCAGTTAGTTAGGTTAGGGTAAGGAGCTAGGTAAGCTCGGGTGGCAACTACAGTGGTGGAGGTGTGCAGGTGGGTAGACCTGTTGGGAGAGCTACACGTCGCGGCCCAGAAATTGTGCGAGGGCACCGGGAGATGAATCGGGGGAGTGAGACCCCAAATTGAAAAGCACCACAGTTTGGCCAATGGGAATTGGTTTTTAGAACCCATAGTGTAAGAGGGCCAATGGTTTGGCCGGAGAAAGACCCCGGGTAGTGTAAAGTGTGTTAAAGTCATTTAGAGGATAGTTAGGATGAAGGATCTCCTCGCACCATCTGCACCCACTCACCGGAGGTGACAGGTAACTCCACACCATGCCATGTTTTATTATTTTTTATTGTGCAAATGTTTGGAATGTGAGACGCATCATGACGTGGGTGTGACATTGTGCTTTGATGTTCCATCTCTGCCTCCTTATGAGGATTGATGATGAATTGATGATGGCAAATTGTTGAAGTAGAGGGATTGTGGTGACGAATTTGATATAGGGGAAATATGGGGAAGACGTGACAGTAGTGACGAATTGGTAATGTGTAGGTTTTGTACATATGGGGTAAGGGCAAGGGTGGGCTAGGTAACAGGGGGGTGACGTACGGTAGGGACGAGCTTTCTCACTTCGCCCTCCGTACGCATTTCGCCTTGCATTGCCTTTTTGATGTGTACCCTTGAGACCTTACCCCTCGCTCATCTGTCTTGTCCCCCCTTTTTGTCTCCCACATGAGGACCTGAGCGCCGTTGGGCGCCGAGGGGAGCGTGCGTGGGTCGGCCATTGTGCGCCCGAAATTCCCAGAACCAGCTGTCTGCATCGATGCACCACATTATGGACCACATGTCAGTGGCCGAGCACCACTTATGGACCCCATGGGTTGGGGCATGGCCCCTCTGCTGGAACCGGCCATGAGGGCCCGAAATCTTGCTGGCGGACCTTGGCCACAGGGCACCAATGCCCCACAGGTGAACCATACACATAGTCGGCCTGGTGGGCCATAAATAAATAAAAAGGACACATTGGGTGCAAGTTTTATTGAAAATAGGCCGCCAGTAAGCAAAGCAAAGGAAATGACAACATCTGGAAGAGAAATATTAATAACCAGCAGAGGGAGCCGAAGAGCCAGAGACACCTGCAGGGTTAGGGGTTGTTGGTTTTATTTTATTCATTGAACAATGGTGACTGCACCGATTGGTGCTTGGGTGTGTATTGGTGCGTTTTTGGGTGCTTTAATGGTGCATTGATGCAGAGCAGACTGTCCTCCCCCCAGAAAGAACAATTACAGGTCCTGGGTTAGTTTTGTAAATAAAATTAGCGTCAGTGTAAATAATGCTCCCCACCGTCAGTGTATAGTTTGAAGACCATTCCGCAATTCGGTTAACTGTGGGCGTAAGTCTGTTAGGCAGGGTGCAATGGAGCAGCGGGACACATTTATTTATGTTTTAAAACTGTCGCACTCAGGGTCAGGTTAAAAATAGAGGGAACTACACCTACATGCCACACTAAGGTAAAAGTAATAGGCCCGGGACGTGCCTAAGGGGAGGAGGGTGCAGTGTTGTGGATATGAGAATGTTTTTTTTATTTTATTGTTGTGGTAAAATGTTGTTGTAAAAGGTTGTCATAAAATATCACCCCTCCTCCCTCCGTTGTGGTTGTATAAAGGTCAAAGGGCGTTCCCGTAGTTAGTCCATAAAAAACATACATGCAGGACACGATATATCTTTTCTTTTGATAGTTATCTCTTATTCTGTGTTTTAGGATAAGGCTGTGTCTCCCATTAATTAAAAGTACTCCATTGCACCAGTGAAAGAGAATAGACCCCCTTTCCTTCCCATCCCCAAAAATCTCCCTTTCCATCCCCTCCAAAACCTCCAATGACCTCATATTACATCCCCCTCTCGTCATTGGCGAGCCTCGATTGCCCATATTACCTCCCCTCCAATAACCACCATTGACCACGAGGCTCGGGTCGGAGAAGAAAGGCGTGTCGCACCTCGTCAGAGGGGAGGAGGGGCGCGCCGCCCGTCGTCATCCAGGGCGGAGCCCGAGGGTCGCGCGACCAACCAGGGCCGAGGTGAGCACCCCCGATGGGCGTGTCCAAAGCGCCGGGGGGCGTGATCGCTGGGGGCGCTATAAAAGGGCGCAACCGGAAGTGGACCAAAAAAGAAGAAGAAAGGGAGATGCACTCTGGGTTGGTCGGAGAAAGAGAGAGAGAGGAGGAGTTGGTTGCACCGAGAGAGAAAGAGAGAGAGAAGAGTTGGTCTGAGTCGGGTGCCAAAAAGGAGGGTCAGTGGTCACAGTTGGTTGCGGTGGTGAGAAGTCGGTGGTGAGAAGCGAGTAAGACAAGGCCTGGCAAGGCAACTGCAGGCCGCCGCAGCAGCGACACCCGGCAACCGCAAAAGGGGGCAGGAACGGCGGCTGCTGAACGCGCCGGTTGTGCGGCGGGACCCCCCCTTGGACCTCTCCCTCTCCCTCCAGCCATCCACATCCTGCGATTCCTGCAATTCCCCGTGTGAGTCGTCTTTGTTTGTTCTGTCCTGGGTAATAAGTTAAGTCTGTAGATAAGCTAAATTTGCACTGTGTCACCTGCGTCTTGTACTTGTAAATAAACTGAATTGCTTTTTGTTGCTTGTGTGTAAATAGTAGAAATAAATTCAGTAGTAATATTTCAAACCTTTTTTTTGTCTCCGTTTTCCTCTTGCATTGCGTCGCTTTTGTCTTTTCCCTCATTGAGCAGCTAGGGTGCGATACAACCAACGTTCGGGTGGAATCGGGTGAGTTTTGTTAGGTCGCGGTTTTAAACCACCGCTCGGTCTATAACATCCTAACCGCGATCTATAACAATATATATACATATATATATATATATATATATATATATATATATATATATATATATATATATATATATTGTTGCGGACGCGGTTAAAGATGTTATTTTACCGAGCGGTTGGTATTACCGCGACCGAACAGTTATTCCCCGATTAGAACCCGATTCCACCCAAACGTTGGCCGGATCGCACCGCGGCTGCTCAATGAGGGAAAAGACTAAAACGACGAATGCAAAGAGGAAGACGAAGGCAAAGAAAGGTTTGGAAATACTACTAAATTTATTTACTATTTACACACATAAGCAAAAAGAAAGCAGTCACGTTTATTTACAGCACATAAGACGCAGGTGACACAGTGAAAATACTAGCTTACCTACAGTCTTAATTAACCCAGGACAGAACAAACAAAAGACAGACTCACGCAGGGAATGATGACAGGAATCGCAGGAGGTGGATGGCTGGAGGTGAACGCTTGGTGGAGGTGAACGCTTGGTGGAGCCAACGCGGAGCTTGGTGGAGCCTTGGTGGAGGTGAACGCTTGGTGGAGCCAACGCAGAGCTTGGTGGAGCCTTGGTGGAGGTGAACGCTTGGTGGAGCCAACGCAGAGCTTGGTGGAGCCTTGGTGGAGGTGAACGCTTGGTGGAGCCAATGCGGCTGGTGGGGGGTTGGTGTGACGGGTTCTCTCTCCTTCCCTCACAAGCTTCAGGACTCTTTCTCTCTCTTTCTTAGTCCCACCCAGTCCAACAACTTCCTCTCTTGCTTAGTCCAACTCAAGGCCTTTCTGTCTTCTGATCTCCTCCCTCCTCGACTCTCTCTGGGGGCCTCTGCCTCGGGTTATATAAGCCCCACCCTTGACCCTTTTGCGAACCTCCCCAAAACGTTCTCTCTCCGCCCTCTAAAGCCAACCCCTCGTTCTGGGTTGGTCGGCAAGGGCTGGTTCACTCCTCCCCTCTATGACGAGGTGGGGACCCGCCTTTCTTCCCCAACCCTGCCTCGTGGTCAATGGCGGCAATTGGAAGGGAGGTAATTGGCAATGGCACTCGAGGCCTGGCAAAGACGAAAGGGGAAATGGAAGTTTTGGGAGTGGGAATGAAGGGAATCTATCTCTTTCACTGGTGCAATGGAGTATTTCTATTAATGGGAGACACAGCCTTACCCTAAAACACAGAATAAGATATAACTATCGAACAGGGGTATTCTATGATTGGCTGACGTGTATGCTTGTGGACTAATTATGGGACGCCCTTTGACCTTTACACAGCTCCGGAGGCAGGAGACGCAGAATAACAATAATAATAATAATAAAGCACACAATCAAAAAAAAATACAGTCCTCATATCCGCAACAATATATATACATATCAGATGGTGCAACAAGAGCTGCTAAGATCGAGAGAGAGAGAGAAGAGTGGAGAAGGAGACCGATGGGAGAAAGGTATTGTTTGTCAAAGAGGGCCAAGTGGCAAGAGGTGGAACGAGGTCGTGGCATTAATTCTGTCTCCGATGGGCTTGAGTGAGAGCTTGAAACGTCAGACCTAAAAACCTTCGTCCCAGTGGTCGATTCTATATATATTTATGTTGAAGGCTCCAGTCACGGACTATATAGTCCTCATCGAGGCCAGGCCTTAAATGAAAGAGCTGCATTGATATAAAAGTGAAGAAAGAGAGAATAGTCTAAGAGTTTTTGAGGAAGTAAAAAAACACACCCGTGGCCATTGTTTGTCCTGTATGCACATACCAAATCAGCCAATCATCGCCGTTTATTCCGCCTTCAGTTTGCAGAATGATGACCCTCCTCCAACCCCTGCCATATAGGAGGTGCAGGAGCAGAGTAGGAGTAGGAGTAGGTGCGACGGTAATTATTATTTTGGTTGATGTTTGTGCATGTTTTATGTTTTAGCTTGCACTTACTGATGTTGTTATAATAAAAATATATTATTTATATTGATAAAATAATATGTTTACCATATGTATTATTATATGTGTTGCCTGGTGTTGGCATAGCGTTTAGGGTGCCAGCCTGGGATCCTAGGATCCTGGGTTTGAATCCCAGTCGATTGTTGAATTAACACCAGGGGTTTGACTCAGCCTGTCATCCCTTCTGAGGTCGGCAAATTGAGTACCACTTCACTAGTAATTCCCTGTGTGTCGCAAGAGGTGACTGTGTCGCAAGAGGTGACTGTGTCGCAAGAGGCGACTAACAGAGTTGGCGGCAGGAAGGGCATCCGGCCATAAAACATCGCTTCAAAAAGGGGACCATGGTGCCCTGAAAAAGGCCAACCCCTGCTCTGTGGGGAAAAATGGCCTCTAAAGGTGGTTTTATGTATTATTATTAGCACTATTACCGATTACCCAATGAAGCCTTCATATAACGCTCATGTGTAATAAATAATGGTGGCGGGAGCGCATCTTCATATAAACAATGATATAATGACACTGTTAGCACATTTTCGTTTAGCACTCTCTTTTCCAGGAACGCATCACGAGTGTGTTACGAGATGTTACTGTATATAAAACATCTCATTTACAGCTCACATTGGAATAATAAAACCTTACTATAGGAGGACAACATTGCCCAGTGCGCCTACTGCAACATCGGGTAGCTCGTTGCCATCCATGTCAAATTGTCCATCGATGGAGCGCCCGAAGTACCGCAGTCTGGAGTCCACAAATTGGGCTGCAACACGCTGCGTAAAGAAAAAAAGATGGCCGTTAAGTTTTAGCCAAATATTAAAGCCTTACATAATACGAAAGTGGGGAAAATTCCAGCATTTTGTGTTCACTAGACCACAAGAATCTAGCCATTATCTGCATTTCACCTGTACTGATCTGGTGCTGATACTGCGTCTATGTCCAAGATAAAGGTAAATTGCTCCCCGATGCTCATCCTCCAATGGAGATCCCACAGCTACGTCTTGCGCCCTGTCCCCATTGATATCGGCCAGTGTGGCCAGGGATGCTCCAAAACGTGCAGCCTGTTGATCAGCATTCCCTTCAAGTACCGCAACCTCGTGGAACCTTCCCTTCAGAATCGTAAAACAAGATGGACAACCAACGGCATTATCGGGTGCACCATGAAGCCTCACAGTGGGTAAATAGGCCACCAAATGATGAGTGGATTTGCGAGTCATACCTTCTGCAGTGTGTACATATAAACACGCCCCCTCTCTCGATTTCCTTCACCCAGAAACATAGGTGCACCCACCAGGAGCACATCCGTGGCATGGTCCCCGTCCACATCCACAGTAGCCAGTTCACTTCCAAAATATGAACCGATCTAGTCAACATAGCATTTGGCATGTGGAAGCTTTATCCCAGGTGAAAATCTGATTGATGGCATTACATTTAAAAAATGCCTGCTAATGATAATTCCTGATATATATTTGCCTCTCAATAAGACAAATGGTGCTGTTATACAACTCATCCATCTAAATACATATTTGTCTGAAACGTTTCTCCATGTTTAATACCACCCATGACATTTCCACGCTTTCCAATGTTTCAATACGACGACGTTCGCCATAGATGCCATTCAACGAAGACAGCTCAGATGATGACTGAGACCAATGAAAAACCTGAATTGAGATCATTCAATACTCCCATTATTGCCCTGACCTTGTACCAAGTGATCATCACCTGTTTGGAACTCTCAAGGAAAACCTTGGTAGATGGAGATTCATGTCTGATAATGAAGTTGATGAGGCAGCACAATCACGGCTTAAGGGGCAAACCCATGACCTACCACTCTAAAATAATCAGTGGTTTGGTGGGATAATGGGAAAAAAATTAATTGATAAGGAGGAGACTAGGTAGCCAAATATAAATTACAGGCATTGGATTACAATTGAAGGATTTTTACTTGCATGTGCTGTTTTAATTTCACACCCTCTCTTACACTGAGCAGTGTATGGCCAAGGTTTTGGTAAAATAACATCCAGCCTGGCTGCACTTGGAAAGATTTGTTGTCTACATCTGACAAGAATCACTAAAGATTGACTATTGCTGCCAACATGTGACAACGACAAGCCAGTAGAATTTGCATTACAGTAATCACTCATAAAAAAACATTTTGTGGATACAGACTTTCTATTTGCTGCACTGTTTACAATCGATCTCAGGAAATCCTCCAATAGGGACCCCACCGCAACATCTTGCACCCTGTCCAGTAAGTGGAGTCTGAAATCTGAAACGTTTATCGTGTTTCTCAGAAAAGATGGACAAGATAGTGCTCTTATAATTCCACAAGCAATCTCAAAAATAAGCAAGACTGATAGTCTAACAATGGCATAGCTGGGCTTGGATATGTTGAGTGCAGGACCTGCTGCCCCCCTGTCATGTGACCAGATCCTCAGCTCTGATTGGTGGATGTTTGTGAGGGACATACTTGTTTGTGTGGTGGATGTTTGTTGTCTGTCTGTCCAGTGCATGCATGGATGCCTTTCAATATATACATATATACATACATACATACACTGGACTGACAGACAACGCTGTTCCAAACGACATTGCCCTACGGGCTACGCCGTAAAAATATGGCTGCTGAACCACGTAACCAATGACGTCATCAATTGTTTTTCTCGACCAATTTATCCCTAGATCATGCTCAAGAAATTTTATACTGATTGGATCAAGCATTCTACTTGTTGATTAATGACATCATAATGAAGGCACCTATGACAATATGACATCATCATTAACTTGTGTTATTCACCATGGGGAGTACTTTACAATGAGCCACCTTTCAGTTTTTTCCATGGAGCGGTTTTGGAGATATAGAGGTGCAAGGTTTTTCAGGTTTTCCAAGATGGCACCCATACCACATGACCTACGACATCATAATTATCATTTTAAAAATTCTACAGGAGGAGGCGCTGATATGGTGAAAATTTAGTGTCAATCAGACCAACTGGACAAAATCACAGACTGGGCAAACAAGTGGAACATGTCTTTCAATCCTGACAAATCTCACACTCTTACAATGTCTCTCCGAAAAGACCGACTGGACAACCCTCCCATCCACTTTCTGAATAATCCTCTCCAAGAAGTTCTCTCACTCAAGCTTTTGGGTCTCACTATCTGCCATGATCTTTCCTGGGAAAACCACATTTCAAATCTGGCCTCCAAAGCCAGTCGCCGACTGGGCATCCTCCGTCGTGCGAAGTCCTTCCTTGGCACACCTGAGCTCCTCACCACATACAAGGCTTTCATCCGCAGCTCAATGGAATACTGCTCTCCCCTCTGGGCTGGTGCTCCTGCCTCACACCTAGCTCGTCTTCACGCTGTTGAAACCAAAGCATTCAGAATCACTGGAATCTCCCGCGATGAAGCTAACTCCAAGGGCCTCTCACTCACTCACCGCAGGCAGGTTGGTGGTCTTTCCGTCTTCTACCGACTCCTCTCTGGCCTTGCCCCCCCCAGCTCTCTGTGGGCTCTGTCCCGCAAATATTCCTACAGGTCGCACAAGATCTGCCTGCAACCCTCTTATGGTCAAACTGCCAAAATCAAGACTCTCTGCTCACCTTCACTCCTTCATTCCTCTTTTCTCCCGCCTCTGGAACAAACTCCCTCACTCTCTTCAATCCCACTCTACCCTCCAGGTCTTTAAAACAGCTGTTCACCACCATCTCTTATCTTCCCCCATCCAAAACCTTGATCTTTTCTACCCTCGCTAATTTCACCCCAATTCCACTTTTTTGAAATACCAACTTCTGTCCTGGAAGTCCTTGGTGTCCTTGTGTTTTATACTTCTCCCTCCCCCCCCCCCCCCCCTTCCCACGCCTCCTCCCCCCAAGCCCTCTCCCTTCCACACATCTCCCTGCTCTCAAATGTTGTGTTTGTGTGCTTCCCCTTCTCTCCCCATCTTGTTTTCCGCTCCCTCTTTTTATATATTTTGTTTGTCTGGTTGATTTGTTTGTGAAGTAAATGTTAGCTCTTTCACGAGCCTCGATTCAGTATCCAAAAAAAAAAAAAAAAAAAAAAAAAATTGCAGAGAAAACGAATTTTAAAGGGTTTGCTGCCACAAACCCACAAAATGCTGGCAGAAAGGGCATACATACATACATACATGCATGCATGCATACATACAGCCGGACAGACAAAAGCTGTTGCAGATAGCATTGCCCTACGGGCTACGCCGTAATAAGTTGTATCCAGTAGGTGGTTTGAAACTTTTAATCCGCTTCAAATCGAAATGTTTATCGTGTTTCTCAGGAAAGATGGACAAGATAGCACTTCTATAATTCCACAAACAATCTCAAAAATAAAAAGTCAGTCTTTTAGGTGTGGGATTTCACAATTGTGAACAGGATTTCTCACTTTGGGTACACAATGTTTCCAAGGTTCTCTCTCAATCCAGGCACAGATGGAGCATTCTCTTCTGGGTCAAATCCTCCCTTAGCAGGTGCACTTAATACACAGGTATATAATCAGGATGCAGGTGTATATAATAGTCCCAAGACAAACGTTCATTGAGTAACCTGATGAAATACCATCTTCAAACCCCATCCATGTTGTTGATTTTACTCCTGCTATGGCATCCATTCCAAGCTGCAGCCTCTCTTTCCTCTAATATCCCTTTCATAGATACGTCCTGTGTTCCCCACTGTCATAACAATACTACTCAAGTATCTGTTGTGTTCAACCACGACTCGTGTATTTTAGCTATTTGTAAAATGTGATTTCTCAGTACAATTTTGTTTTCATTTTTGGATGATTTCTAGGATTGTTTTAAAGAATCCGTTATATATCCAAATGTAAAGCATACTCTATGTGACTCTTGCATATTTCATTTTTTAAATCATGAAATGATGGAAAGCACACCTGATCTCCAACGATGGCCTGGTGTATGGTGTCGACACCATGATCATTCAGCGAAAAGACTATCACCTTTCCTGTGTGGTTGAACCGTGGTGCACCTGCTACAAAGTATTCCTGCAATCCAACAGCTTGCACCACTGCAACCGCATATCCTGCAAAGATGCAACATCATTCAGATTGCTACAGATTATATCAAAATATTTCAACCACATTATCATCTTACTATAATTCACCAAATGTCCGTCCGTCTGTCTGTCTGTCTGTCTGTCCGTTCGAAGGTACCGTAAAAACTGCTGAACCGATCGCAAAGATATTTTGGGTGGATAATCCTGGGATCTCCAGGAGTAAAATAGGCTATTTAGTTTTCCCAATTTCAGCTTTGGTCTCCAGCATTCTCAGGTTTGGACTCACGCATAACATTCGCGTTCGCATAACGTTCATTGTGACGATGTTTTCATTGTGACGATGTTGTTTTCCCGGGTGCCGCACAAACGGCAAACGGTGATCGCTACACGGCTGCACTGATCGAACTCGGTGACCTTGGAACCAAAGACCAAAGGACCAAAGACCTTTTATAAGGACACGGGTTGAATCCCTGCTTGAGAGAATTCCATCCCCCTCCCCACCATCACGGCCGTCTCTCCAACTTACAATCCCATGAGATATGTGGAAAGGACGACCCAAAACCAATATAAACATCATAAAAACATCATTCGTATATAAACATCATTAAAAGTAAATAATGACCTCGGCCAAAGTTCAAACGCCATTTAATCTCTACATGAGAAAATTCCACATAGCTATTTGGGTGGTGAATACGCTAACAGGTCGCTCGATCTTGCCAAGGCCGTAACACCTATCGGCTCAAAATCCTTTTAACTGTTGATTTGGTGCAGTTACATGTATCGGGAATTTGGTACACGTATCGGGAGTACATACGACAGAGCGATTGTGAACACGATTATCGATCGCGATTCACGATCATCACGATCATAGTGTATCGATCACGATTTGAAACACGATGGAATAATATTTACCGATATGAACAGTGATGTGGCTATTATTGAAATTCTAACGATACTGTTTAGATTTTGATGATTTGCGTGTGATATGATTTAACGGATGTTTATATGAATCGTTTAAAATTTTAAAAAACATTCAATTTATGATATTTTGCCTTTTCATTTGGGCCTCCCAATTGAAGCCCCGCCCATAGGGCGGGTACCGTTGCTAGTTTCCTATAATACCCAGTCAACAATACTGTACTTGATTAAAAAACACCTTTGGAGGCCAATTTTCCCCGCAGAGCAGGGGTTGGCCTTTTTCGGGCACCATGGTCCCCTTTTTGAAGCAATGTTTTATGGCCGGGTGCCCTTCCTGCCGCCAACCCTGTTAGTCACCTCTTGCGACACACAGGGAATTACCAGTGAACTGGTACTCAATTTGCCGACCTCGGAAGGATGACAGGCTGAGTCAACCCCCCTGGCGTTTATTCAGCGATCAACCGGGATTCAAACCCAGGATCCTAGGATCCCAAGCCAGCACACTAACCACTAAGCCTTTGTAACCCCCCCCCCCCCTTCCCACGCCTCCTCCCCCCAAGCCCTCTCCCTCCCACACATCTCCCTGCTCTCAAATGTTATGTTTGTGTGCTTCCCCTTCTCTCCCCATCTTGTCTTCTGCTCCCTCTTTTTATATATGTTGTTTGTCTGGTTGATTTGTTTGTGAAATAAATGTTAGCTCTTTCACGAGCCTCGATTCAGTATACAAAAAAAAAGAAAAAAAAAAAGCCAACACCAGGCTCAACACTGTACTTGATTAAGGAATACTTTTCCTACTGCTTCCAAAAAATGTTTCCTTTTTAGTCAAAGGCACTGGGTTATGAGTGCTTTTGTTCCTTGCTTTTCCAGTCTATGTAAACACCTTATCATGGATTATGGTAGTACTCCATATGTTGGGACGGAACAGGAAAAAATGGCCGTCCAATCAAATGTGTGCAAAATGATATGCTTTGAAGCTACTATAGAGTGAAGCCTTACAAAGGCATACCTTTTATTTGCCAGAATAGATCGCCAAAGTACCAAATCAGGAGATCACAAAATCGCCAAATTGACTCATCCTGTCTCTCAATTTATGGCTGCCTGCCTAACATAAATTTGGCTGTAGCAATTACACTGATTTTAATGGGAGGAAGTGACTGTCTCTTTGGAAGTGTTTTACCATAACAATAAAACGTTAAAAAAATTGATGAAATAAAAACAATACAACCACAATACACAAGGTGTTAAATGCAAATTACGCATGCGTAACTCACTTCCTGCCATAAAATGTCTGCCATGGATTGCAAGGCATTGGGGATTGTAAGGTACTACAAAATGTGTAATTTACCAAGGAAAATGGCAAAAAAATAAACATAATTATATTAAAAACAAAGAAAGAACGAACGCAACCTCTCATACCAAGGCAAGATGACTCACAACGAGACAGCTTCCCGGTTATTCTCCCTCCCGTGCTCGTTGTAAAGAACGAATGCAACCTCTCGTACCAAGGCAAGATGACTCACAACGAGACAGCTTCCCGGTTATTCTCCCTCCCGTGCTCGTTGTAATGTTAACACCGAGAGAAAAAGCT
This sequence comes from Myxine glutinosa, assembly GCF_964187855.1. Taxonomy (NCBI): domain Eukaryota; kingdom Metazoa; phylum Chordata; class Myxini; order Myxiniformes; family Myxinidae; genus Myxine; species Myxine glutinosa. The sequence continues at coordinate 177,141,369 of NC_136262.1, forward strand.
GTAGCACGTATTGATTGTACGACAAACACACAAGCTAAAATCAAGTGGTATAAAAAGTACTACACAAAACAAAGGGAGGAAATAAAATCTTTCAGAAAAGGCAGGTACATATTGTTGTGGATATGAGAATGTTTTTTTTTTTTGTTGTTGTGTAATGAATTGTTGTAAAATGTCACCCTCCTTCCTGCAATTGTTGTTGTATAAAGGTCAAAGGGCGTTCCCGTAGTTAATTCCATAAAACATACACGAAGGACACCATATATCCCTGTTCAGTAGTTATATCCTTATTATGTGTATTAGTGTAAGGCTGTGTCTTCCATTAATTGAAATACTCCATTGCACCAAGTGAAATAAGAGTAGATCCCCTTTCCCTTCACATTCCCCTTCCAACAAATTGCCAACTGTTCCCTCCGCGACTCCATTCGCCACGAGGTCGGCTCGGAGAAGAAGGGGGAGGAGCTGTCGACTCCTGGGCGTGCCCGCCATCGTCATCAAGGGCGGAGCCAGAGGGCCGTGCCGACCAATCAGGGCCGAGGCGAGCTCACCGATGGGCGTGTCCTGGACACCAGCGGCTTGATCGCCTGAGGCGCTATAAAGAGCGCGCGCGAAAGCCTTGAAGTTGTTGGACTAAGAGAGAGGAAAGAAGTGCGCATGAGGGCGAAGCAAGAAAGCAAGAGAGGAACGTCCTGAGAGAGATACGTCCTAAGATATACGTCCAAAGAGATACATGCAGAGATACGTGCGATGATCAAGTGCAAGCGAGTCAGAGCGGCGAAGTGCGCAGTGCCAAGTAGGGCAAGTGCCGAGTGTGCAGTGCCAAGCGCAAGAGAGTTCTAAGGAGGAGCTTTGGAGAGCGCACGGTGCACCGGAGGGGCTTTGCCGTGCAGTATTGGAACCGCGGCTGTTTTGGCGATCCCAGCTCGGGTATTGATGGCGGCTATCCGCTTCCGGCCCGACCGATCCCCGCTGAACCTTCCTCCCCCGCCAAGCCATTCCTCCTTCCGATCCTTCCTGCCTGCAAATTCCCAATCCGTGTGAGTCCGTCTTTCGTTTGTTCTGTCCAGGGTTCTAAGTAAGACTGCCATAGATAAGCTAAGGTTCACTGTGTCCGCTTCTTCTTCTTCTGTTTTTATTTTATTATCCTTCCTTCTCCTTGGTTTCTTTGATTGTGTAAATAGTAGGAATAAATTTAGTAGCATTTCCAACCTTTTTGCTTTGCTGTTCTTCTTCTTCTTCACATCCTTCGCTTTAGTCTTTTCCCCATTGAATATCTGTGGCGCGATTCGGCCAACGTTCAGGAATCAGGTTAGTCGGGGTAACTGTTCGGGCGCGGCGGCCATCCGCTCGGCAAACAACATCCTCGCCGCGGTCCCGTAACAATTGGTGCCAGGAGTGGGATTCGAACCTGGGACTAAATTTATTTAGCCCAAATTTTGGGACACCAATTGTACTATTGGCCGTAACAATTGGTGTCGGGAGCGAGATTGGACCCGAAGCGCGCTTAACGCGCTCAGAATTACGAGCGGCCGAAATTTGTTTTGTTTTAGAAAAACCCGAACTTTGAAATCGCGCCATGGCTAGTCAAGGCGATCGGATGCAGGTGGGTGAGCTAGAAGAGGGGTTAGGGGTAACACAGGACCACAGGGAAGAAATGGAGGAGAGCAATGAGGAGGTTGTTGAGGAGGTGTCAGGTGCACAAAATGGCGCCCTCGCGCACGTGAATGCAGCGGCACCAAATTTAGCGGCGCCCGTGACCGTAGCAGCACCGGTGGATTCGAACCTTTTTTTGCTACAAATGGGGGCCCTTATGGACAAAATGGGTGAGCGAATGAGGGACGAAGCGAGGGCTAATAATGTACGATTGGAAAACCAACTTGTGGGAATGAGGGCTGATAGCGATAAAATGGAAAACAGAATGAGGACTGATAGCGAGAAAATGGAAAACAGAATGAGGGACGAAGCGAGGGGTACTAGTGAGCAATTAAGAGACGGGTTAAACAATATGGGAAATAAATTTGAGGGGTTAGACAATAAATTTGAGGGGTTAGACAATGGGATAAAAGAGGTGAAGAATGGGTTAACGGGGCTAGAAGATAAGATGGAAGGCAAATTGCGGGAGATAGGGGAGCAATCCGCCCGGGAAATCAAACAAATGGGGAACCAGATAGAGGAGGTGAAAATCGGGCTAGAAGGTAAATTGGATGCTCAGAGGGATGAATTAGAACAAATGAGGGCGGCATCTACTAAAGAGATGGAGGAGATGAAGGAGGAAATACGACGAGGTGTAAGCGAGGAGGTCTCGGGGGTACGCGAGGAGGTAAAGCGAGGTGAGAAGCGTATGGAGAAAGAGGTGAGAAATGGAACGGCTAGGTTACAAGGGGGCATAGAGGACCTGACGCAGGAGGTGGAACAGCTGACGGTGGGACAGACGGAGTTAGTGGAGCAGGTACAAAGGAACACTGCGGTACTAGGAGGGTTAGAAGCGACACAGAAAGAACTAAAAGACGACTTGATAGCGACGAAGATGGAATGTCAGATGGTACGTGAGGGACTGACAACGAGGTTGGACGAGGTGACAGAAGTAATGGAGATAAAGGACCGGGAGGTGACGACGCACATTGAAACGGTCAAGGTGGCGTTAGAGGACGAAATAGAGGAGACACACCGGGAAATAAAAGAGGTGAAGCAAAAGTTAAAGGAGGTGGAAGAGGGGGTGATTGAAATTAAGAAGAGACGGAGGGAAACTAAGAGGGAGATAAAGGAGGAGGTGATGGAATATGTACAAGGTCGGTGCTCAAATCGTGATGGTGTGCTCGCTAACCAAATAAAGAGTTTGCAGGTGGCGAAGGAGGTGCGGAGACGAGGTGCCGAGGTGAGTGGCGATATATTCGGAAATGTATATGATGTGAGGGAAGCTTCAGTCGGCTTGGGGGTTGATTTGGATCCGGGTGTTCGTGAGAGGCCGCTGGTGAAGTGTGCGACAGGTACGGAGTGTATGGACAGAGGTGTGCGAGCATGTCCGACTCTGGGGTGTGCGAGGAAAAAGTGCGCGCCGAGGAGTGAGTGTGCTTTCGAGAGTGAGTTGGTCGTAGCGCGTGTGCGAGGGGGCACATGGAAGCGCGTAGTGAGGAGTGTTACAGAGGATGTAACGAGAGAATGCACACCTGTGGTGAGTGTTACGGAGGGTGTAACGGGAGAGTGTGCGCAAGAGGATGCGTGAGAAAGGTGTGCAACGGACGGGTGCATGAGGAAAGAGTGCGCTGTCAAAAGTAAGGGTGAATGCGCGACCGAGTGTGGTGGTAAAAGTAGTGAGAGTGACACGGAGCGTGAGTTGGTTGTGGCAGGTGAGAGAGGATGTACACCTGGAATGGAAGGATGCGCACCTGGAATGGTAGAGCGCGTATGGGAATGCACACTGGAATTGGTAGTGAGGCACGTGATTGGCTGTGCAAGTGAGAGCACACCTGTGGTTGTCACAGAGGAGGTGACCGAGGAGGGGGCGCGAAAAGGTGTGTTGGTGAGGTGTGCGAATGACGTGTGTGTGCAAAGGTGTGCGGTGGTCAGGTGTGTGACAAAGTCTGTAAGCGGAACGAGTGTACCTGGGTGTGCCAGGGAAGGTGCAATGACAAAGAGCATGGAGACGGCTGGATGTATGAGCAAGGAACGGGCTGCGGGGTGTAAGAATGCGAATGGAGCATCGACGCTAACCGGGTTAGCGGTTAGAGCGACGTATAGCCGAATCGGGCCTTCGGTGCGAACCAGGCAGCTTTGCGTGCCGCGGGGATCTGCGGCGGTTTCGAAAGAACCGCCGTGCGAGATCCACGCCGGGCCGCGCTTTGAACGGCCGCGTCCGTGCTCCACTAAGCGGAGCGGGCGGCCCTGTAGGAAGGGTCGTCATGACAACCCTTTGTGGTTGAGGCGTTCCGGCAGGTCGAAATTGGGCCATTGGACGGCTCCGTGCCGAGATGGTGCGTGGGATCTCGGCGCAGGTAAGCCCCCGTCCCTGCACCGAATGCCGGACGCATCCAGCCGCCGGCACCAAGCAACCCGCATTCATTGCTCGGCTTTGCGAAGCCGAGCTTTAGAGATGAATTGGCGCACCGAGAGGCTCTAGCGAGTAGACTGTGATGAGGATAGTGTTTTGGCCCCGAAATTAAAAAACAAAATTTTATGATTGGCAAAGGATTGGCAGATTGATGATTGGCAGAGAATTGGTAGTGATTGGAAAATTTTTGATTGGGCAATTGGATGAGCCAAATTGGTAGTGGAAGATGCCCGATGTGGTGGGATGGCAACTTTGCCATCTCTCACAGCGGGGGCAAAGGAGCTATAGGTTTATGGGGTTTATGGCAGTGAAAACTAGCCCGGGAGGGTTAGGATATTGTGTGTAGGGACATAGAGAAGATGACCTTAGGTAACGGTAAGATTAGGTAGTGACAATGATACCTGTAGTGGGGACGCAGGTAGATTAGTGTGGATGATAATGACGTGGTATGTGCTTAGTTTAAAGGGAAGACCGGGAGCACTAAGTTAGCAGGGCAACAGGTAGTTCAGATGATGCCGTGTGTATGGTTAAAAGGTGTGATTGCACAGGTGTGCAACTGGACAGGTGTATGGAGCAGTGTTTGAGTGAGTGATAGTGATGAGTTGTGCTGACCAAATGGTCCAGGAAGGAAGGAGGGTGCAGGTGGCACCAGGTGTGATTGCACAGGTGTGCAACAACAGGTGTCTGGAAAAACAGGTGTATGGAATAAATGGTATGGAGTATTGGAATGGATGGTCATGGAGTGAGTATGGTGGAAACTGTGGAGTGGAGTGGATGGTGCGAAGGTATGGATGGGGGAAAGGAGGATGGACCCCATCACGAATACCCGGGGAGGGTAGTGTAAGTGTTAGGTAGAGGGTACAGGTAAATTGTGGTTGGATATTGGCATCTGTGGTGCGTGGTGGAAGAATGGTACTTGGATGGGTGCATTAGTGACGTGGAAATGGCTGGGCGTGTAGCCTGTTAGTGTGTGTAGTTGGTTGGGCACTCCACCACTGTGAGGATGTCGGCCAGGTGAGGCCGCAGGTGGGCTCTGGGAGCCGGTAGTTGTTGTGGATGGGGCCCGAGGATCCGGAGGACGGACCCGGGTAGCTCAGTGCCAGAGGGCACCAAGGGGTGACAGAGCCAGGAGGGGCCTTCCCCAATTAGATAGGTTAGGGTGAGGAGCTAGGTAAGCTCGGAGGCAACTACAGTGGTGGAGGTGTGCAGGTGGGTAGACCTGCTGGGAGAGCTACACGACTCAGCCCAGAAATTGTGCAAGGGCACCGGGAGATGAATCGGGGGAGTGAGACCCCAAATTGAGAAGCACCACAGTTTGGTCAATGGGAATTGGTTTTTAGAACCCATAGTGTAAGTTGGCCAATGGATTGGCAGGGAAAGACCCCGGGTAGTGTAAAGTGTGTTAATGTCATTTAGAAGATAGTTAGGTTTGAAATCTCCTTGCACCATCTACATCCACTCACCTGAGGTAACGATGGTACTCCACACCATGCCATGGTTTGTTGGTTTTTATTATTTTGGTGCAAATGTTTGGATTGTGAGACGCATCATGACGTGGGTGTGATATTGTGCTGGTGTTCCATCTCTCCCTCCTTATGAGGATTGATGATGAATTGGTGATGGCAAATTTGGTTAGAGGGATTGTGGGAACGAATTTGTTATAGGAGAGATATGGGGAGACGTGACGTAGTGACGAATTTGTAAATGTGTAGATTGTTGTAAATATGGGGTAAGGGCAAGGGTAGAGTAGGTGACAGGGGGGGGTGACGTACGGTAGGGACGAGCTTTTCTCCGCTCCGTCTCCATACGCACCTTGCCTTGCATTGCCTTTATTGATGTGTACCCTTGTGACCTTACCCCTCGCTCATCTGTCTTTTCCCCCTTTTGTCTCCCACATGAGGACTGTGCGCCACTGGGCGCCGAGGGGAGCGTGCGGGAGTCCGCCATTGTGCGCCCGGAACTCCCAGAACCAGCTGTCTGCATCGATGCACCACATTTTGGACCACATGTCTGTGGCTGAGCACCACTTATGGACCCCATGGGTTGGGGCATGGCCCCTCTGCTGGAACCGGCCATGAAGGCCCGAGATCTTGCTGGCGGACCTTGGTCACAGGGCACCTATGCCCCACAGGTGAACCACACTAGTCGGCCCTGTGGGCCATAAATAAATAAAAATGGACACGTTGGATGCATTTTATTATTGCAAATAGGCCGCCAGCAAAGAAGATGACAACATCAGGAAGATAGCAATAGCCAGCAGAGGGAGCCGAAGAGCAAGAGACCACCAGCAGGGTTTGTCGGTTTATTTTTATTATTGAACAGTGATGACTGTGCACCGATTGGTGCTTGAGGGTGCTTTGGTGCGTTGTGGGTGCTTTCATGGTGCATCGATACAGGGCAGACTGTCTCCCCCCCCAAAAGAACGATCACAGGTCCTGGGTTGCGTTTTGTAAATAAAAGTAGAGCCATTGTAAATAATGCGCCCCCACCGTAAATGTATAGTTTGAAGACGATTCCGCAATTCGGTTAGCTGTGGGCGTGAATCTGTTAGGCAGGGTGCAATGGAGCAGCGGGACATATTTATTTATGTTTTAAAACTGTCGCACTCAGGGTCAGGTTAAATGTAGAGGGAATTACACCTACGTGCCACACTAAAAGCTAAAGTTCATCGGCCCGAGTCGTGCCTAAGGGGAGGAGGGTGCAGTGTTGTGGATATGAGAATGTTTTTTTTATTTATTGTTGTGTAATGAATTGTTGTAAAATGTCACCCTCCTTCCTGCAATTGTTGTTGTATAAAGGACAAAGGGCGTTCCCGTAGTTAATTCCATAAAACATACACGAAGGACACCATATATCCCTGTTCAGTAGTTATATCCTTATTATGTGCATTAGTGTAAGGCTGTGTCTTCCATTAATTGAAATACTCCATTGCACCAAGTGAAATAAGAGTAGATCCCCTTTCCCTTCACATTCCCCTTCCAACAAATTGCCAACTGTTCCCTCCGCGACTCCATTCGCCATGAGGTCGGCTCGGAGAAGAAGGGGGAGGAGCTGCCGACTCCTGGGCGTGCCCGCCCATCGTCATCAAGGGCGGAGCCAGAGGGCCGTGCCGACCAATCAGGGCCGAGGCGAGCTCACCGATGGGGCGTGTCCTGGACACCAGCGGCTTGATCGCCTGAGGCGCTATAAAGAGCGCGCGCAAAAGCCTTGAAGTTGTTGGACTAAGAGAGAGGAAAGAAGTGCGCACGAGGGCGAAGCAAGAAAGCAAGAGAGGAACGTCCTGAGAGAGATACGTCCTAAGATATATGTCCAAAGAGATACATGCAGAGATACGTGCGACGATCAAGTGCAAGCGAGTCAGAGCGGCGAAGTGCGAAGTGCCAAGTAGGGCAAGTGCTGAGTGTGCAGTGCCAAGCGCAAGCGAGTTCTAAGGAGGAGCTTTGGAGAGCGCACGGTGCACCGGAGGGGCTTCGCCGTGCAGTATTGGAACCGTGCCTGTTTTGGCGATCCCAGCTCGGGTATTGACGGCGGCTATCCACTTCCGGCCCGACCGATCCCCGCTGAACCTTCCTCCCCCGCCAAGCCATTCCTCCTTCCGATCCTTCCTGCCTGCAAATTCCCAATTCGTGTGAGTCCGTCTTTCGTTTGTTCTGTCCAGGGTTCTAAGTAAGACTGCCATAGATAAGCTAAGGTTCACTGTGTCCGCTTCTTCTTCTTCTGTTTTTATTTTATTATCCTTCCTTCTCCTTGGTTTCTTTGATTGTGTAAATAGTAGGAATAAATTTAGTAGCATTTCCAACCTTTTTGCTTTGGTGTTCTTCTTCTTCACATCCTTCGCTTTAGTCTTTTCCCCATTGAATATCTGTGGCGCGATTCGGCCAACGTTCAGGAATCGGGTTAGTCGGGGTAACTGTTCGGGCGCGGCGGCCATCCGCTCGGCAAACAACATCCTCGCCGCGGTCCCGTAACAATATGTATTCCTTCCCCCTCCAGGCAATGGAACTGTATAAATGATAAATCTGAGAGGAAACATAAGCAGCTCACATTAATTACACTACGATTGTGCGTGTGTATCTGTGTGTGTGTGTGCGTGTGTGTGTGTGTGTGTGTGTGTGTGTGTGTGCGTGTGTGTGTATGGTTTAACACCACACACACATGTCGAGGATGGTTTAGTGCATGATTCCTCCAGTGTTTCAAGCACTTCCAATCTCATACCATTCCCAACCCTTTAGTACAGCATAAATTGACATGAAAATAGCCCAACCCAGACATTTTCAATAATAACCGTTTTTTGGTGCCAAATGCTTCATATGATTGTCCTGTATCTGCAGAAAGAATTCTCATAACTTCACACATGGGGGACCCTATTTGGAGTTGTTGGAGTTGCACCTATGGTGAAAATTTCCTGTCAATCGGACCAACGGTTGCAGAGAAAATCATATTTATTCTGTGCGGACAAACAGACAGACAAACAGACAAACAAACGGACTCAAATGCAATACCCTCTCCTCAGGCGAGGGTAACAAGCGTCTGGGAACTACTAATTGGTAACCAGTGTTATGGATTCGTCACTTCCGCCTTTGTTGTTATTATATACTTGTAGGATTTTTAGTTTCAGGTAATACTACTGTGTTCAAAAAGTATCCGACCTTTATTTTTCGTGCGTAAAAAAAAGAGAAGCTAGGGGGGCGTTGATTGGTGCACGTATGTAGGCGATCCTAATGCGCATGCGTGAATTTTTTCCCACCTGCAGAAGCTGTCATTCGGCGGCAGACCGCCGATGAGTGAGGAAATGTAAGTGAGCGCCGTCAAATTTTCGTTTTTGACAAAATGACGGAAAAACTTGAACAACGCTACTGCATCAAATTTTGTGTAACTTTGTGTAACAACTTGTTTTGGCCTCGGGGATGTTGGATGCTTCCATTGTGATGACTGCAACTTGGTTTCTGGGTCGTACCCATAAACCCAGGACTCATCGCCAGTGATCACTGTGTTGAGGAAGCTGGGATCGCTGTTCACAGTCTCCAGCATGTCCTGTGCGATCTCCAAACGGAGTTGCTTCTGCTCAATCGTTAGCAGCTTTGGTACGAACTTCGCTGAGATTCTCCTGAAGCCCAAATCCTCCTTCATAATGGAATGAACGGTGTTGAATCTTGCGGATCGTTTCCACTTGGGAATCGCCAAGCTTTACACAAAATTTGATGCAGTAGCGTTGTTCAAGTTTTTCCGTCATTTTGTCAAAAACGAAAATCCGACGGCGCTCACTTACATGTCCTCACTCATCGGCGGTCTGCCGTCGAATGACAGCTTCTGCAGGTGGGAAAAAATTCACGCGTGCGCATTAGGATCGCCTACATACGTGCACCAATCAACGCCTCCCTAGCTTCTTTTTTTTTACGCACGAAAAATAAAGGTCGGATACTTTTTGAACACACTACGTATTGTTGGTAACATTTCTGTGTGAAATGGAGATGACTTTAGTGAAAGGTTAAACAAAAATGTTTGTGAAGGAAAAAGGAAAACGCGGGAAAGAAACCGGAAGAGGAGAGAGGAGATCGGGGGGAGAGGAGACGGCGATGAGAGAGACAGCCGTAAGTCGCATCGAGGTTGCGGGTGGACTTTTTTGATATTGGTCGCGAATGAGTTGAAGCTTCCCATGAAAGGGATTGCCCGCGACATCGTCCTATATTGCGATTGCAATTAAACCTGCGTCTCAGGTTTTATTACCCAGCGTGAGCTATTATTTATATATTTATTACAATATTATATATTGTTGGTGGGAAAGCGAGCGCCTCCATTACAGGCCGATCGGCCATTTTTTCCTCGAAGAGGCCGTCTGCCTGGTGCTTCGTGTTTTGTCATTGGAATTCCCATATCGACATCATCGTGTGGATCGCCATTGGTTCCCATATCGGCTCAATTTCCATATCGACATCATCGTGTGGATCGCCAGTGGTTCCCATATCAGCTCAATTTCCATATCGACCTCTCACCTCGTAGCTCCTCATTCGCAGCCGCACTGATTACTGCCTGTTCTTGTTGTTCTGCACGACTTCAACATTCACCCCGCATGGGGATTCATGCATGGACTTTGGGGAGTGTTACATTCCACTAACATTTGGCGTATCGTGAGTTTATTGCTTTGAGAGCATTGGGGAATGATGGTCCCATCATATGTATTGTTCATTTGATGCAAGCGATATTTTCATGGTACTTTCTTTAAGAGTGTTATTATTGTAGATGTGAGAGTTCTTAATACAATTACTTATTTTGTTCTACACAATTGCATTGGTGTGGTTTTACCATGGTTTATTAGAACAGTCAAAATAACAAATCTTTCTGCCGTGTTCCAGCTCGAGACTCTGAGGGGCACCGTAACCGGAGCTTGGGGAGGTAACACATAACACCAGATAAAAGGTACAAATTAGACTCTTTTGGTTGGTTTTGGCTCACTGCTGCCTAAGGGCCTCAGGAAGTCCACAGGATGAATTACCTACCGTCTGAGGCTATTGGACTGTTCTCTTTCTTGTTAAAAAAAAATCAGTAGAGTATGATCTGGATGACATATCATACGAATCAAAAATAAATAAACAAAAGGGAAAATTACTTTGCAAAACATGTCCCCTAATGGTCACAATGAATGTTCTTCTTCCAATCACTCAGCATTTGTGAGCATTATACAGTAGAACAAATTGTTTTAGGTATGCAAAGCTACAGAATAAGTCGCAGTTTCTGTAACTTATAATAAAGCCATGTACCAAGTTTCAGTTCAATATGTTAAAGGGTAAGGGGAAAAAGTCTGGAAAACTGAGCCATGTATAATATGTGATATTTTCTAAGTCCAAAAAGGGCATAACTGTGAAAAATTGGCAAAACGCCCCAAAAGCAAACTTGTTCTGTAACTTTATCATAATAAAGCAATGCACCAAGTTTCAGTTGAATATGTTAAGGGGTATGGGAAAAAAAAGTCTGGAAAACCACAGGTTGGACGGACAAATGGATGGAACGGTAGGATGGATGGACAGACAGACGGAGAGCAAACCTACAGTCCCCTCCAGTGAAACTGGTAGGGGACTAATGAAGACATTATTCAAATACACTCATTCAGGAAGGATCCATCCAAAATGCCACAGCAAACAACAGCAACAAAGATATCCCACCCAAATAAGCTGCGTGGTTTTTAAGCTCATCCGGTATCTCGCTTTCAAATGCGGAGCGAGATGGCACCATAACGTGATCACCACGCTGTCGCACCACTGTACCCATCCAATCGTATGCCCCAACTGCTCCCAGAAGAACACCATTATTCTAATGGAACACAAAATAGCACTCATATAAACATGGATGTAAGATAGCAGTTCTCATATTAAAAAGATGATGTACATATCAAGTCCACATGAAAAACAAATGAAACTTTGAGGAAAAGGCCGCTCCACTGTGCACACCTAAAACAGCCTCAACCCCCTAATCATCACCTTCGTTCTTAACCCTAGGATACAATTTCTCAAGATAACCCTTATAATGCAATCGGGGGTCTTTTATGGCCTCAGGCTATGTCTCTATAACTTTGTTATAAAAACGTTTTTACCCAAGATCTTTCATATATGCATCAAAGAAAGGGTAATACATACTCCTGTATGTGTACCAACAAAAAAGAACCACCCTTAGAGGCCATTTTTCCCCGCAGAGCGGGGTTGGCCTTTTTTGGGCACCATGGTCCCATTTTTGAAGCAATGTTTTACGGCCGGATGCCCTTCCTGCCGCCAACCCTGTTGGTCGCCTCTTGAGACACACAGGGAATTACCAGTAAACTGGTACTTAATTTGCCGACCTCAGAAGGATGACAGGCTGAGTCAACCCCCCTGGCGTTAATTCAGTGATTGACTGGGATTTGAACCCAGGATTCTAGGATCCCAAGCTTGCACCCTAACCGCTAAGCCAACACCAGGCTATACTCCTGTATGTGTGTGTGTTTTTTGTTTTACTTTCAGGATCGGGGGAATTTATTTTTTAAATTTTTACCCCATCCCATTACCTGGCATGATTGTTTGTTTCACTGTAACTTTGTTATAAAATCGATTTTACACATGATCTTTCATATATGCTTTGAATGAAAGGATCCGGGGATTTGTTTTTCTTTCTTTTTAAGCCGCGCATGCTGTGGTGTTTTGCTATTCGCCCAGTTTCTGCCCTTGGCTCTTTTTCCCGGACTGACTCCAAGCCATCCAATTTGTGCTTCGCAGGCAGGAAGTTGCGTCGTAAAGTTTGCCATCCCACAGATGGACCTTAAACGAGGTGTACTGCCTGGTAGCATTAGTCAGTGGGCATGAAAAATCCCAGGGTGGCCTTTGATGAAGAGTATAGACAGGTTATCGGCAGCAATCTCAACGAAAGTTTTAGCTCTAACTTAGCGCTCAAAACTCCTGCTAGGCGTGTGGGGGGAGGGGGGGAGGGGTCCGGAGAGCATCAGTGAAAAGGATTTCGTCATTAAGCCTCATTGTGACGTCATGTTAGCAGAGGAAACAATGTCCATCAAGACATGCAATATTTGGATGATTATTATATTTTAGTGAATAGCCAGGTGGTATTTGACATTGGGATGTCTTCAGTTGGTTTTTCACCTTTCCAGATTGTGCAAATTACATTCTATATCAGTGTTCAACAGAAACGGAGTCTTGAACTCTAAAGGTGTCATAAAACTGAAGCATGAACCAGAGATCAGAAATAATGGCTTTGATTTCACGAATTGTGATTCGTACCTACTATACGTATGATACCTCACCAACCACACATTCCGCTCCCAAAAAATGCAGGAACATGATTCAGCCTAAACTGCCCCCGTCCTCTTCCTATTCCTCCTCCATCCCTCTGTGTGCACAATATGCCAATGCCTGTAAACCCCAAATAACTCTGCCTTACCTGCACTGCGCATGCCGAAAATCCAACTTGAGACATCTCCATGTCAAACGAATTCTCGTTTACACTGACTGATCCTGCAAATACAAAAGCACTTACAGAATACATAATCGCATAACACCTTGAAAGTGATACACCTTGAACATGCTATAGCCTACTAGCAAGGTAGCTGTGTTTCAACAAAAGTAGTACAATGTAAAATAAAATCTACTCATTTGTTCCAATGTTCTAACATTTGAATATAAATTAAAAATTTGGCAATATGTTTGTAGATACTGCAAAAGAAAGTGCATTAAAAAAAACTCTTTTTCCTTCAGTCATCCACTCAAGGGTCTGTTCCTGGGTTCATTTATTCAGCTCAAGGTGTGATTATGACAGTATGCACCTGAATGGTATTGCTATCAACGATGGCTTACCTTGCAACTTAGAATGACAATGTGGTTACAATGGAGCTACAATTGATCTTAGAATCTACCAGCATAATTCCAGACACGTAGATTCTCCCCTCAAAAAATTGTCATTTTCAGCATTTTCAGCATGACATCATCATCATCAGCAGCAGCAGCAGCAGCATCAATAGATATTGCTTTCTATTTCTATGGGAGGAGAGTGCCAGCGAGTCCCACATAAGTTGGGGGTCGGGAAAATGTGCAGAAAAGAGAACTGATGATGCTTGTGCATGGGAACAGTGAGATGATGTGAGTTGGATGGGGAGAGCATAGGATGTAATTTATGAATGATGAGTAAGAATAATTGACAGGATCTGACACTTTACAAGCAAGAGATGAGTCATGGTGGACCTGAGATCTTATCAAATTTATGAGAGAGCAGGAAGATTGATAAGAAAGATGGCAGAGCATGAGTGAGCAGACAGTAATAATGAATGTGAAAAATGACGAGAGCAGAAAAGCAATCATGTTGGAAGATGTGGAGTCGAGTCCTGTCTGCATATAGTATTAAAAACATCCCACACTGCACAGTTAAGAGATCTTCAACAACCTTTTTTGATCTTTGATCTGTTTCCAACTTTACGTTTTGTACACAGAGTCAAGGCTCATGGAAGAACGAGAACATGGAATGGATCAGGATACAACAGAACAAAAGGGGCAGCATAAAGAGAAGGGGGAAATTCCAACAGCAGGACCGAGGAAGAAAATAGACATGCACGGACAACAAGGGATGAAAGAATGATTGGAGGGGAACAGTGATTCTGGATTTTGGGAGTTTCACGAGAAGGGGGTTGATGGTGGACCATGTGCAGTGCGCCATGTAGAAACCTGTGGTGGAGAGACAAAGCATGGAGAGGACAGACGGTGCAAGACCAGAAAGATGGCAGAAGAAGACAAAGAGAGCAGCGACCTGTCTGCAATGGTGAAGTGATAGCCAATCGTGGGAGATTCCAATGATATTGAAGGCCTTGGTTTTCATGGTGTCATGCTGAGCAAGGTGTAAAGCAGGGGAGCCAGGCCCAGAGGGGAGAACAGTACTCCATAAGGCTGCGATGAAAGCTTTGTAGGTGGATAGGAGTTCAGGTGTGCCAAGAAGGACTTAGTACGACGTAGGATGTCCAGTCGGCAGCTGGCTTTGGAGGCCAATTTTGAAATGTGGTTTGCCCAACAAAGATCATGGCTGATAGTGAGACCCAGGAGTTTGAATGACTGAACTTCCTCAAGAGGATTGTTAAGAAAGTAGACAAGAGGGTTTGCCAGACAGTCGTTTCAGAGACAGATAGTGAGTGTGTGAGATTTGTCAGGATTGAAAGACATATTCCAAGTGTTTGAACAGCTTGCGATTTTGTCAAGGTCTGAAGAGAGGAAAGAGGCCGCTGCCTGCCTAACTGAAAGATGAGAGATTTACGGCAGACAGTGGAGTCAGCAGTAAAAAATATATATATAACGAGGACTTTCCAGAGAGTGCAAGAGATCATTGATGAAGATTAGGACTTCAGTTGGTATTGCTGTAGAGCAATGAAATTCACTGTGGATTCATGTTCGACAGTGAATACGGCCAAAATAATAAGCTGCTGCCTATTTCAACACATTCATTGTTATGGTATCAAATGAAAGGAATTGGACCTCCAACTGACACCCAAAAGAGCAAACTCCAGGCTGCCACCAGTCGACACCTCTGCGTCATCCTGTCAAACAACTGGCATATGTTGGTGAATGGAGTAAAGTACTTAATATAGACCTTATCAAGGTTTGGGCATGCCCTCCAGGTATTGGGATGCCACATAGCACATCACATAAGCAAAGTACAAAACAAAAATGCCATGTTTGAGTGGGAATGTTTGGGAAAGAAAATGAAATAGTATTCAATCAGGTGAAAGGAAGGTTAACAGAGTGTCTTACATGCCACACATGTTTAAATAAAACAAGACAGAAAGTCTAACAGCGGCGTAGCTGGGCTTGTTTGATGCTTTAGTTGACGACGATAGTATGACCTGGGTGGGGCTACAACAACAACAACAACATGCATTTTAAAGGCTATTTTCCCTACTAGATGGCATTTCCCTACTTGTCGGATTGTTGACTTAGGACTCGAGACTGAGAGAAGGAACAACTGATATATTTATTGGATTCGTCAAACACAGGCTGTGGAAAGCAAAGGGTCGAAGAAGAAGCTCACAAAGACCAACTTCCCGATCTGAATGCTCTGGGTGGGGATACCAGTTAGCAAATAATTAAGTATTAAATTATTTTGAAGTACTTTAAGTCTCCAAGCTGTCTGTCACCATGGAAGTAAAGAGATGGCATTGAGATACTGGTTTATTCTATATGTTTAGAGTCAACGATGAACCATACACCACTTCAATCCAGTAACTTTGCAGTCACAACAAAGGGACTGCAGTGTTATGATTATATTTACTATATTGTTATTATTATTAACGATATTATTATTATTACGAAAACGATACGACTGTATTAATAAACCTGGGCTAATTTGTCCGAAGAGGCCTGAAGGTGAGGCATAAAGGAATGAAGCCTAAGGCCTATACGTACTATGTCGTTGGAAGCATGGGCGTCGAAAGGTGGGGGACGGGGGGGGACATGTCCCCCCCCCACTTTTTATACAGGGATACCAGAAGGTGTTTGGTAACATGGTGCCAGAGGTGCGCCGCATGTTTCCTTAAGTAGAACGTCTTCTCAGCTTGCTTCTTGTTTGCCCTGCAAGCTCTTGTGAAGCTTAATTCAACAATTCGTCTGGTTCATGCTTCAGATAGGCAATGTCCCACCCACATTTTCAAAGCATTCGATGCCCATGGTTGGAAGAGCCGTAATGCCCATGCTTTCTATATTTGATGGTCATTTTAACAATCGGTTTGTTTGTGTTTCACACTGAATGAAAAACGTAAAGGTAGAGCATGGCGATTGTGATATTTGACAGGTTCGACGATATGTTCTGCCTGAATGGCATAGGAATCAACATAGCGGTGTGTGGAGTCAGCCATCGTAATGACACCACAGACGTAATCACATTACATCACCCCTGTCATGTGACCAGATCTTCTGCTCTGATTGGTGTACGTTTGTGAGGGACATACATAATAAATACATACATACATACGGACAGACAAACATTGTTCCAGACGGCTTTGGCCTACGGGCTACTCCGTAAAAAATCACATTTACAATATGTGATGTATGCTCAAATATTTAAACCTATGCAACCCACACCTTCCAAGCTGAATATCCGTTCCCCAAGTGTGGCCACAATGTCATTCAGCGCTGCCTCGTCCGCCACATTCAGGAAGTGTTTTTCAAGTGGGAGGCTTGAAATTGACTTGATCTCAGAGATGAACCCAGAGGGATCAATGTTCTTACGCTTATAATATCCAAGCACCTAGAAAACAAACAAATCCATTACTCTCTCAAAAGAAAAGAACGCAACAGTTTTGAACACAACAATTATAATACAGACAAGACTCGTGAAAAAAAAAAACACAGAGGAAGGACCAATACACGTGAGGGCAGTGTGGAAGAAGCAGACTGTTGATACATTAAAACGAGATCTTAGGGGGGAAACTGAAGCTTCAGACAGCCGGTTTGGTCAAGTTGAAGAAAGAATAAACATTTAAAGTGAAACCCTCAGCTCACGTTAATTTGGGGTTTGTCTCTGTGTTTGCTATGTGTTGTATGTTTTATACTTCTATGCAGAGACCTAGAGAAACAGGAAGAACTCATATGATCGACTATAGATCTAAGTAAAGGATATAAGATCTTTGTTTTACCTCCACCACCGAAGGTTATGTTTTCACCCCTGTATGTCTGTGAGCAGGATATCTCAAAAGGTTGTGGATGGGTTTGGACAAAATTTGGTGGACGGGTTGGGTGTGTGACAAAGACGAAATTATCCCATTTTGGTGAAGATCCCGATCCACTTCTGAATTTTTAAAGTGATTCTTCACCATTGAGAAATCTGGACAACTATATATAGCACGATATTTCAAAAAGGTTGTGGGTGGGTTATGACAAAACATGATGAATGAGTTAGATATGTGATAAGAACAAGCCGATTACATTTTGGTTCAGGACTGGATGCAGATCCGGCCTATCAGTGGAATGCAACACGTAAACTTTTCAGCCTGGTGGAGATATGCGCTCCACCGAGCGCTGTTCTAGTTATGTACTGGTTTTGTGCTCGTTTCTGTTCACATCTAATAGACATTAAAGGACAAAGCCTAGTAGACATGAAATGGGCGCTGCTTACAAATGTTTGCTGGCCTCATTAAACAGGTAGCTTCATCGTGGGTTTTTCTTTACAATGCGCATGAATGAAATGTACAGAATCTCAGTAAGGAGAAAACACAGGAATCCCACAAGGAACAAAATAAAGTGGCCACAATCAGTGACAGAAATGAATGTGATTGCATTTTAGTGTAATAGTGTGTCCTGTTCCATGAGCTAGAGCTACATACAGCAATGGCATAGCGAGTGATTCCATCATTCTCACACGCAGCAATAGCTCTCTTCAGATCATCACTGTCATGAGATTCACCATCTGTCACCACTATGAGAACCTTTGAAGCACCTTCTCTTGCCCCAAACGCTGGGCTGAATGCTTCCTCTCTGGGAAACAGGTAAGGAGAGAGGAAAACTTTTCACATTAGTCTTCATAACCCATAACATTACAGCTATACCTTCAATAAACCACACATTTAACTGCTAAGTGTCAATAAACGTTAAATTTTCAGTGTAGATTTCAATCAATTTTGGCAACCTTAAGTAAGGTTGGAAGGAACATGGAACATTCATTACGTAAAGTTTTTTGGAAAATTCATGTCAGAAAATAATTGGGTGGAATTGGGAAAACATGTATATTATGTAAAGAGAACGCAGAAATAGCCAATGGATTTACCGTGTGGACAAAAGCTTGACTCTGTATACAAACAAACAAAAACAATCATTATAGACACATGAATCCCAGGCATGTGCAGGAAATCAAGTGAATACTTAACGAAATATTCTTGACAAAATTAACTTTAATATTTACGCTGAACGAGGAAGTTAGAAAATGTATGAAGAATGGGACTTTTAAAAACATGATTTCCTACATTTCCACTAACATTTGACATTCCTGCAAGGTATATTAATTATTTCGATATCGCACAATTATTGTTATCATAATAGTACTTATTATAATTATTAACACAGTGTTATTTGCATATTGCAATTCCAATTTAAACAAATAAATACAAATGCCTACCGTGCGAAGTTGATGGCGAAGGCAGTACGGGTCTCACGACCTCCTCTCTTTTGGATGTGTCGTGCAGCATATTCCACCTGCTCGGTGGTCTGGTAGTCACTCAAAGAAAATTCATGAACGGCTATTTCTCCATATTGCACCAGGCCTACCTGCAAAAGCCCATCAGTGAGAAAAAGAAACTTTCACAAAGCCATTTTTACAGATGGCGGTTGATTTTATCTGTTGTATCTGTTGATTTTTAAAGTCTGTAGAGAAACACATTATAATAACACCCTTGAATATGAACATCGGGTTTACAATATACATTGAAAGTGTACATTTATTTTACAAGGAATTTATTTATTTAATATTTATTTATTTAAAGTGGGTTTACAAGGAAAGTGTACATTTATTTTGATCTTTTTAAACATGTCCACCACTCTGTTCAAGTCATAAAATGTACATTTTCTCATTTGGTCTTTACACTGTGGACTGGTATAAATTCAAGCATCGTTGAACTCCATTGATAAATAATTTGGATCATTTTCTCCATTTATTCAATAATTTGGATCATTTTCTCCATTGATCAATAATTTAGATCACCGCCATTTTGGACCACTTCCCGCATGAGTGGCTACCCCAGTTTCAACAGCCGCCAAGCTCCTGAAAGTACTCTTTGGGACGCCAAGCTAAATGCCGGCTGAAGGGGTTTATTTTCATTTTATCTTTCCCTTGACGCCGAGGAGTTCTGGAAATCTCGCAGGATTGTGAAAGAAAACAACTGTCATTATTTACTTTTAACAATGCGTATAAAGCAAGTTGTATAAAGCATCGGGGCCTGGCGAAGCGTGCGGGCGGACGGAGGGCTTCCTCATGCCGGAGCTTGGAGCCGCGTGTGGACGGTGGACAAGACGACGGACAGATACCACATTTCCCCACACGAGGTTTTGGACAACTGCTGGGCTCTTGGAAGCTGAAGGCCGCATTTGGACTTGACGGTAGAGAATCGAAAGGAGGCCGTCTAATCTGCTCACCTCACGCTTGTTGTGTCTTCGACGCGCGGTGTTCGACACCGCCATTTTGGACCACTTCCCACATGAGTGGCTACCCCAGTTTCAACAGCCGCCAAGCTCCTGAAAGTACTCTTTGGGACGCCAAGCTAAGTGCCGGCTGAAGGGGTTTATTTTCATTTTATCTTTCCCTTGACACCACCCCCCCCCCCTCCCCAACCCCCAGAATTTCCATGTTTTTAACGTTTCCCGGTGTGTACCCTGGATAAGAATAGGTACACCGTATCCCTGCGTGTCGTAAAAGACGACTAAGAGGGTTGGCATCAGGAAGGGCACGGCCATAAAAACATTGCCTCAAAAAGGGAACCATGACAATTACAACTACATATGGGCAGGGTACAGCCCAAAGTGGAGATCGGTTTCTGAGGTTTGGGACATGGAATGTAGGGACAATGACAGGGAGATCAGGAGAAGTGGTGGAAGTATTGGTCAGAAGAAGAGTAGACATATGTTGTGTGCAAGAGACGAGATGGAAGGGAAGTGGTGTGAGAATGGTGAAGGGTAGGCAGGGACAGAAATACAAGTTTGTGTGGCAAGGGTGCCCGGAGGGCGTGAATGGTGTTGGTGTCCTGTTTTCTGAGGAGTTTGTAGACAGTGTGGTGAGTGTGACTAGAGTGAGTGATAGGTTGATGATGGTGAAAATGATGATTGGAAAGCTCTTGGTGAACGTCATCTTGGGATATGCTCCGCAGGTTGGTCGAAGTGATGAGGAAAATGACACGTTCTGGTGTGCGTTAGAGAAGCTGATGGAAAACGTGAAAGATGAGGAAGTTGTTGTGGTAGGAGGAGACCTAAATGGACATGTGGGAAGGAGTATTGATGGTTTTGAGGGAGTTCATGGGGGTTACGGATATGGTGTGAGAAATTGAGAAGGTGAAAGGATTTTGGAGTTTGCTGATGGAGCTGATTTGTTGATTTGTAATACTCAGTTCCAGAAAGAGGATAATAAGCTTGTTACATACACGTCAGGTGGGTCGACGACAACCGTTGACTACCTGATGGTGCGTAGGCAAGATAGGGGGCACCTCCGGGACACAAAGGTGATCCCGGGGGAGGAGGCTGTTTCACAGCACCACTTGGTTATCTGCGACGTAAGGGTGAAAGGTGTGGGGAGAGCTCGGCGGGTGAAGTACCAACCGAGAATGAGGGTGTGGAGGTTGAAAGAGGTGACAGTAAGGGAGGCATTAAAAGAGAGGCTGAGTAGGGTCGAGGATGATGTGGTTGAGCTTGAAAGTGTTGGATGTCAATGAAAGCTAGTCTGTTGGGAGCCGTTGGTGAGGTATGTGGATGGACAAAAGGACCACCGAGGCACTCGGAAACAAGGTGGTGGGATGATGAAGTTGGAAAGAGGATTGACGTGAAGAGGAAGAAGTTCAAGGAGTGGCAGAAGGCGAAGGGTACGGGAGCAGAAACAGCAGAGCATGAAAGTTATAAGGCAGCCAGGAAGGCTGCAAAGAAAGAGGTAGCAAAGGCGCAGGAGGCATGTAGGAAAATGTTCGGAGAACGCTTGGATTCGGAAGAGGGTCAGAGAGCAGTATTCAGGATTGCAAAGCAGATAGCGAAAGAGAGGTGTGATGTGATGGGGGTGAGTTGCTTGAAGGATGAAGTGGGACAAATCGTTGTCGACCCAGATGGAATTAAAGGAAGATGGAAAAGATATATGGAAATGCTGTTGAATACAGAGAATGAATGGGATGGCAACATAGAGAGTAACCCAGTTTTAGGACCGGAAGAGAAGATAACTGAGAAGGAAGTTGAGGCAGCGAAAAAAGCAATGAAGGGTAGAAAAGCGGGAGGGCCGACGGGAGTTGTGGGAGATATGTTGAAAGCAGCAGGAAGTTGGGGTGTGAAGAGAATGACAGATATCTGTAATCTGGTGGTGAAAGAAGGCCGCATTCCAGTGGCTTGGGAACTGAGTACCCTCGTCCCTCTATACAAGGGGAAAGGTGACCCTCTGGAGTGTGGCTCGTACCGAGCGATAAAGTTTTTGGAGCATGGAATGAAGGTATTGGAAAGGGTGTTGGAGAGGAGGATAAGGAAGAAAGTGAAGATCGACGAAATGCAGTTTGGATTCATGCCAGGAAGAAGAATGACAGACGCACTTTTCATTGTGAGGCAGTTGCAGGAGAAGTACATGGAGAAGAGGAAGAAGTTGTTTCTTGGGTTTGTTGATCTGGAGAAAGCATTCGATAGGGTACCACGCAAAGTATTGACATGGGCATTGAGGAAGTTAGGAGTGGAGGAATGGTTGATCAGAGTAGTGATGGCAATGTACAAAAGAGCGCGCACAGCTGTAAGGACGAAGGACGGGAACAGTGGTGAGTTTGAGGTGAAGGTGGGAGTGCATCAGGGGTCGGTACTAAGTCCACTACTATTTGTAGCTGTGATGGAGGTGCTGGCTCAGAACGTAAAGGAGGGTTTACCGTGGGAGTTGTTGTATGCAGATGATCTGGTGTTGATTGCGGAAAGTATGGATGGACTGAAGGAAAAGATGAACACGTGGAAGGAATGTATGGAGACAAAAGGTCTGAAGGTGAATATCGGAAAGACGAAGGTGATGACAAGTGGTAAAGCATGTGGTGAGGTGGAAAGAACTGGGAAGTGGCCCTGTGCTGTGTGTAGGAAGGGTGTCAGAGTGAACTCCATTCAATGTACAATGTGCGCTGAGTGGGTTCATCAAAAATGTAGTGGTCTGAGAGGGTCATTAACCAGTGTGGCAGCTACATTCAAGTGTCAGGTGTGCACAGAGGGAGCTGCAGATGGAGGAGATGTTGAGTTGGATCTTGGAGACGGCGTGAAGCTGGAAGGTGTGAAAACATTTTGCTACCTCGGAGACATGCTGAATGGAGAAGGTGGATCAGACTCGGCAACGGTTGCTCGAGTGAGATGTGCATGGAAGAAGTTTGGGGAACTAAGTGGCGTGCTGATGATGAGGGGAGTGTCGTTGAAGCTGAAGGGAAAGGTGTATGCTGCATGTGTGAGAAGTGTTATGATTTATGGGAGCGAGACATGGGTAATGAACGTAGAGCAGCAACGAAGGTTGGAAAGGGTGGAAATGCGAATGGTTCGACGGATGTGTGGAGTATCGTTGAGAGAGAGGAAGACAAATGATGAATTGCGAAAGATGATGGGAATAGAGCCTGTGATTGATGCTGTGAAGAGGAACAGGTTGAGATGGTTTGGTCATGTGTTGAGGAAGGATGAGGGTGACTGGTTGAGAAGAGTGATGGAAATGAATGTAGAAGGAAGCAGAGGACGGGGAAGACCGAGAAAGACTTGGCTAAAGATGGTGGAAGAAGAAATGCAGGCAAGGGGGTTAACAAGGAGAGATGCAGAAAATAGGGCAAAATGGAGAAGATTGTCATGGGGACCGCAAGGCTAACCCCCGCTCTAGCAGGGAAAATGGCCTTTAAAATGCATGTTGTTGTTTGTTTGATCAATAATTTCGATCATTTTCTCCATTTATTCAATAAATTAGGATCATTTTCTCCATTTATTCAATAATTTGGATCATTTTTCCATTTATTCAATAATTTATCCATTGATCAAAAATTTGGATCATTTTTTTCCATTGATCAATAATTATTTGGAGCCTTCTCCATTGATCAATAATTTCTCCGTTGATCAATAATTTGGATCATTTTTTCCGTTGATCAATAATTATTTGGATCCTTCTCCATTGATCAATAATTTGGATCATTGTCTCCATTTATTCAATAATTTGGATCATTTTCTCCATTTATTCAATAATTTCTCCATTGATCAATAATTTGGAGAATTTTTTCCATTGGTCAATATTTTGGATCATTTTTCCATTGATCAATAATTATTTGGATCTTCCTGCATTGATCAATAATTTGGATCATTTTCTCAATTGATCAATAATTTGGATCATTTTTTCCATTGATCAATTATAATTTAGATCATTTTTCTCCATTGATCAATAATTTGGATCATTTTTTCCATTTGAGTATTAGCTCCATTGATTGGCTAAGAGCTCTGTGCAATGGCTGTGATGTATCGCTCAATGCGACCCACTTACACTTGCGACGGGTCTTAAGACACCAGAGGTTGGCAGTGGTTAATTTCACAAGAGATTACATTGCTGAATTGAGTTGTTGGACACTATCAAGTCATGTGGTCAAATAAACAAGTTTCAGGCCTTTCTGAAAATGAATTTGGGTTTTTGATGAAAAACAAAACAGGTGAGCTAAGTTCTGGACTCTATTATTTAATTAGGAGATTGAAGCGCGGTGCTACGCGCGCTTACTTGTACAACAAGAAGGAAGCGGACAACGCGGTAAGTTTAAGTGTCTTTATTAAAAGAGCTCACTGTAGTACTGGAGTGCTCCGGGCTGCGCACCCGGTGTATATCCCGCGGCTACGCCTACCCCTCGGGCGTGGCCGCCGCCCACTTGGTGCGTGGAATGATGCCCTCACGCCAGTGAGCTTTCGTGTCCGCCACACGCGCCCCCCCAGAATTCCCGCGCACCTGGAGGGCCAGTTTGCGGGGCAAACGGATGACCCGGCCGAAGCGCCCTCTGGCGACCGGCGGCGTCCGGGGTGCAGGGATGCCAGCTGGGATGCCTCCGGCTGCACCCGGGATGGGTGCAGGACCGGGGGGCGGCGTGCCGGCGGTCCGCCCGCAGGGGGGCGTCCCCGACGCGGGGGCCGAGCCACCGGCGGTGGGTGGTCCACGTCGAGGTGGGCCGGCTTGAGGCGATCCACCGAGACGCGGTCGGGAGTACCGCCGATGTCCAAGGTGAAGTGCTTCGCCCCGGTCTCCAGCACGCGGAAAGGCCCGTCGTACGGGGGCTGCAGTGGTGTCCGGTGGGCGTCGTGCCGGACGAAGACGTACTCCAAGGTGCGAAGCTCCGGGGCGACGTGCGTAGGCGGGTGCCCGTGGTACGCCGTCGGCACCGGGGCGAATCTCCGGGCTGTCTCCTGCAGCGCAGAGCGCTCCTGCGCCGCGGACCATGGTGCCGTGGGGTCGGGGAGGAACTCGCCCGGCACCCGCAGCGGTTGTCCGAAGACCAACTCCGCCGCGGATGCACGCAGGTCGTCCTTGGGCGTCGTCCGGAGGCCCAGCAGGACCCAGGGGAGCCTGTCGACCCAGCCGCCGTCGCGGAGGGTGGCCCGGAGCGCGGCCTTCATTCAACGAGCGGTGGAACCGCTCGCACAGGCCATTGGCCTGGGGGTGGTAGGCCGTGGTTCGGTGCAGCTGGACCCCGAGCCCCCGTGCGACCGGCCCCCCAGAGCTCCGAGGTGAACTGGGGGCCGCGGTCGGACGAGATGTCCGAGGGGGCGCCGAACCGGGCGACCCAGGTGATGATGAACGCCTGTGCGATGTCCGCCGCCGTCGTCGCCGCCAAAGGCACGGCCTCCGGCCACCGGGTGGTGCGGTCCACCATTGTCAGGACATGGGTGAAACCCCGCGAGGGGGACAGAGGTCCCACCAGGTCCACGTGTACGTGGTCGAACCTTCGTTCTGGCACCGTGAACGGGGCCAATGGGGCCTGGGTGTGCCGGTGCACCTTCGCGCACTGGCACGTGAGGCACGTCCTGGTCCAGCCGCGGACGGCCTTCCGGAGGCCATGCCAGACAAACTTGTCGGCGACCAACCTCTGGGAGGCCTTCGTGCCCGGGTGGGACAGGCCGTGGATGGCGTCAAAAACCTGGCGCTGCCAGCCCGCGGGCACGATGGGGCGAGGCCGCCCGAGGGAGACGTCGCACAAGAGGGCCGCGCCGTCGAACGGCACCTCGGTGACGCGGAGGCCCGTGACGGCGGTCCGCAAGGCCTGGACGCCGGGGTCGGCGGCCTGGTCCGCCGCCATCCGGGCATAGTCGATGCCAAGGTGGACTGCGTGGGCGACGGACCGGGAAAGGCAATCCGCCATCGGGTTGTCCTTCCCCGCGACGTGCCGGATGTCCGTTGTATATTCAGACACGGCCGAGAGGAGACGCTGCTGCCGGGCCGACCACGGCTCGGCGACCTTGCCCATCGCGAAGACCAGTGGCTTGTGGTCGACGAAGGCCGTGAACGCACGGCCCTCGAGCAGATGGCGGAAGTGCCTGACCGCCAGGTGAAGCCCGAGCAACTCTCAGTCGAAGGTACTATAACGGCGTTCGGGCGGGCGAAGCTGCCGGCTGAAGAACGCCAGCGGTTGCCAAGCACCACGCACCCAATGCTCGTGCAACCGCGTAGTCCGAGGCGTCGGTGGTGAGGGCGATCGGTGCATCGGGCGCCGGGTGCGCGAGCATGGTGGCGTTGGCCAAGGCGAGCTTCGCGCCGACGAACGCCGCATCCATCTGCTCGGTCCAGGTAACGTCACCTTTGCCCGGCTTCCCCCGGAGGGCCTCGTGCAAGGGGCGCAGGAGCTGGGCGATGCGGGGCAGGAACCGATGGTAAAAGTTCACCATGCCCAGGAACTCCTGGAGCCCCTTGATCGTGCGGGGACGCGGAAACCCCTTCACCGCCTCCACCTTGGCCGGTAGGGGACGGCCCCGTGCCTGGTGACGCGGTGCCCCAAAAAGTCGATGTCGGCGACGCCGAACCGGCACTTGGCGGGGTTCACGATGAGGCCATGCTGGCCCAGACGTTCGAAGAGCGTGCGGAGATGGTGAAGGTGCTCTTCGCGGGACGCGCTGGCGACGAGGATGTCGTCCAGGTAGACGTAGACAAAATCCAAGTCGTGAAAGACGCTGTCCATTAGTCGCTGGAACGCCTGGGCCGCATTCATCAACCCGAAAGGCATTCTCAGAAATTCGAAAAGCCTGAACGGCGTGATGACCGCCGTCTTCGGGATGTCCTCCGGCCTGACGGGGACCTGATGGTAGCCCCGGATGAGGTCCACCTTGGAAAACACGGTCGTGTTTGCCAACCGGGCGGAAAAGTCCTGGATATGCGGGACCGGGTAGCGGTCGGGGGTGGTGGCATCATTGAGCCGGCGGTAGTCCCCGCACTGCCGCCATCCCCCGCCGGGCTTCGGCACAATGTGCAGAGGGGAAGCCCAAGCGCTGTTGGAGCGCCGTACGATCCCCAGCCGCTCCAGCGTGGCGAACTCCGCTTTCGCCACCGCGAGCTTCGACCCGACCGTGGGCATAGACCGGCGACCCGACCATGGGTATATGGTGCTCCACCCCGTGTTTAACGGCCACCGCTGAGAAGGTGGGCCGCGTGAGGGCCGGGAAACTGGCGACGAAGCGGGTAAAGTCGTCCGCTGCCAGAAGCGTGCAAACTAAACTCGCCGGGACGGAACCTTCCAGCAAGCCACTTGGCAAGCTGCTCGGTGAGCCGCTCAGTGAGCCGCTCAACGAGCCGCTCAGCGAACAAGCGAGCGAGCTAAAGGTTTCGGCCTGGACGAGCCGTCTGCGCTTCACGTCGACCAACAACCCATTCGCACATAGGAAGTCCGCACCGAGCAGTGCCATTGGCACGCTGGCGGTCACGAACGACCATTGAAAGTGCTGCCCTCCGAACCGCAGGGAGAGGCAATGCTTCCCGAATGTGCGGATGGGTGTACCGTTGGCGGCAAGCAAAGCGGGGCCCTGGCCCGCGGTTTGCTTGTCGGACGTGGAGGCGGGGAGGACGCTTACCTGCGCTCCTGTGTCACAAAGAAAACGGTGCCCGGACAAGGTGTCCGTGATGAAAAGGAGGCTGCCGGAATGACCGGCGCTCATGGCCGCAAGTGAGCGCCGGGCGTTTCCCGACCCGTCAAAAGAGCACGGCGGGCGACACGATTTAGCCTGGCGGCCGAACCTGGCATGGTAGTAGCACCAGGTTTGCGGCGGTGACGGCCGCGGCAGCCGTGCCGGCAGCGGTGGTGGTGGCGGTGGTGGTGGCGGCGGCGGTAGTGGACGGGCGTAGCAGCGGCCATGAGGGAAACCGGGGGCGCTGGAGCCTCCGCACCGGGATCCACTACGGCAGCACCGTACACCAACCGCGTGTCGCAGGCCGCGAAATACTTGTCGGCCTCTATGGCCAGGGCGCGGGGTTCCTTTATTTTGGAACCGGCCAGTGCGAGGCATACCTGTGCAGGTAGCTGGTGTAGGAAAAGTGCTAGGAATAAGAAATCCGGGGGCTGGTCGCCAAGCAGGGACAGCATGGAATCCATCCGGACGGATGGTCGTGTGTCGCCGAGGGCGGGAAGGTCCAGGAGGCGGTCGGACCGTTCGATCTCCGTGAGCCCGAACGTGACGATGAGGAGACGTTTGAGCGCCTCGTACTTGTTGTCGCCCGGCGGGCGCCGAAGGATGGACACGACTCGGGCGGCAGTGCCGGGCCCGAGGGCGGCGACCATGTGGTAGTACCGGGTCTCGTCCGCTGTTATGCCTCGGAGTTGGAATTGAGCTTCGGCCTGCAAAAACCAAATGTCGGCTTGCGCTTCCCAGAACTCCGGGAGTTGGACTGCGACGGCGTTGGTGGCCATGGTGCGTTCGGTGGTCAGCAACGGCTGAACCAATCGGGGTCACCAGTGTGGTGCTGCGCACACACGACTTGATTGCCAGAGAGGTAGGCCACAACGCGTTTGTATAACAAAGAGTCTTTATTCAAAGCTCGTACTTCAGCACTGGGCGGGCTCGAGCTTAGAGCCCGCATATATGTGCCGAGGCCACGCCTAGTCCACGGGCGTGGCCGATCGGTCGAAAGGCGGGGCATGTGCTTTCGTCCCCCGCCTGGACGCTCGCGCCACCCACTGGTGCGCGGAATTATTGCCCCTTGTGCCCACCACAATACTAAAGTGAGACATGGGGGTGGACAAGCGAATGGTTGGATGGAAATTGGATAATTAAACAGGCTCGGAATCAGTTTCAGTCGGTCTCATTATGCGACCAGGATCAATGAAGGTTTTCAAAATAAAAATAGATGAAAATAAAAAGAACAAAATCTAGCTTACACGTGTCTGTCCAGGAGCAATGTGGAACCTCTTCAGGATGTTGATGAGAAAACTCTGAACCTCGTGCCATGGATAAATACTGTTTGAACCATCAAGGACAATAACGATGTCTCTGTAGAGGCCACACTCTGAAAATATTTGCAAAAACAAAAAGGAAATTAGACAAAGGAGGAAGCCATTCGGCCCATCGTGCTTGTGCCACACCAATACCAGATTAAATAAATCTGTCAAAACAACTTAATTTCATTGGGGAAATGAGGGGACTCCTGAGGTTGAGAATATAATATTGTGGCAAGATCAGGGATATCACAAGTGGAAAAAAAAATGGTATATAATTATATATATGTTCGATGTGTCACCATGTGTGTCATTGTGTCACCCAAAGTGTTCTTTGTGTCACCTGTGTATTTTGTGTGTCACCATGTGTGTTCTGTGTATCACCTGTGTGTTCTGTATGTCACCATGTGTATTCTGTGTGTCACCTGTGTGTCTCCCTGTGTGTTGCCCTGTGTTACCCTTTGTATCTCCCTGTGTGTTCTGTGTGTTACCCTGTGTGGTCTGTGTGTCACCTGCGTGTCTCCCTGTGTATTTTGTGTGTCACCATGTGTGTTACCCTGTGTGTCACCATGTGTGTTCTGTATGTCACCTGTGTGTCTTCCAGTGTCACCCTGTGTGTCTGTCACCCTTTGTGTGACCCTGTGTGTTACCCTGTATGTCTCCACGTGTCAGTCACCATGTGTGTTCTGTGTGTCACCTGTGTGTCTCCCTGTGTGTTACCTTGTGTCACCCTTTGTGTTACCATGTGTGTTACCGTGTGTGTCACCCTGTGTGTTTTGTGTGTTACCCTGTGTTACCATGTGTGTTCTGTCGGCCTGCAATAATAACTTGAAGAAGAAAAAAAAAAGAAAAAAAAAGTGGAAGGTTCAAATAATAACTAATGTAATAACTAACTAACTAATAATAATAAATAATAACTAATAACTAATCAAATAATGCAATAATAACTTGAAGGAAGGTTCAAAATTGGAATAATCCTATGCCCTGGAGAAAACCTAAGGAATAGATCACAAAGATGTTGTGACACAGAATAGCAATTATGCTAACAATACACAACTGGATGAAAATGTGATGGTAAAACAGAAATTACAATACAAATCCTGACATGAAATATTCACATTTATCGGGGGAATAGTGAAGTCATCGAAGGATACAGTATCATAAAAGGGCCAAGAATCATCATATGTAAAAAGATGATAAGATGAAGAAAAAAACTATTCATTCGGACAACTAATCTGCTGAAATGTGAAATTCTTCTTCTGA
Source organism: Myxine glutinosa (assembly GCF_964187855.1). Classification (NCBI taxonomy): domain Eukaryota; kingdom Metazoa; phylum Chordata; class Myxini; order Myxiniformes; family Myxinidae; genus Myxine; species Myxine glutinosa. The sequence continues at coordinate 177,171,302 of NC_136262.1, forward strand.
TTCTTGTTCTCTCTCTGTGTTAAAGGATGGGTTTATACAACAGGCAATTTAAGTCCATTTTCCCTGCAAGACCGGGGGTGAGCCTTGTGGTCCCCATGACAATCTTCTCCATTTTGCCCTATTCTCTGCATCTCCCCTTGTTAACCCCCTTGCCCGCATTTCTTCTTCGACCATCTTTAGCCAAGTCTTTCTCGGTCTTCCCCGTCCTCTACTTCCTTCTACATTCATTTCCATCACTCTTCTCAACCAGTCACTTTCATCCTTCCTCAACACATGACCAAACCATCTCAACCTGTTCCTCTTCACAGCATCAATCACAGGCTCTATTCCCATCATCTTTCGCAATTCATCATTTGTCTTCCTCTCTCTCAACGATACTCCGCACATCCATCGAACCATTCGCATTTCCACCCTTTCCAACCTTCGTGGCTGCTCCACGTTCATTACCCATGTCTCGCACCCATAAATCATAACACTTCTCACACATGCAGCATACACCTTTCCCTTCAGCTTCAACGACACTCCCCTCCTCATCAGCATGCCACTGAGTTCCCGAAACTTCTTCCATGCACACCTCACTCTAGCAACCGTTGCTGACTCTGATCCACCTTCTCCATTCAGCATGTCTCCGAGGTAGCAAAATGTTTTCACACCTTCCAGCTTCACGCCGTCTCCAAGATCCAACTCAACCTTTCCTCCATCTGCAGCTCCCTCTGTGCACACCTTACACTTGAATGTAGCTGCCACACTGGTTAATGACCCTCTCAAACCACTACATTTTTGATGAACCCACTCAGCGCACATTGTACATTGAATGGAGTTCACTCCGACACCCTTCCTGCACACAGCACACGGCCACTTCCCAGTTCTTTCCACCTCACCACATGCTTTACCACTTGCCATCACCTTCGTCTTTCCAATATTCACCTTCAGACCTTTTGTCTCCATACATTCCTTCCACTTGTTCATCTTTTCCTTCAGTCCATCCATACTTTCTGCAATCAACACCAGATCATCTGCATACAACAACTCCCACGGTAAACCCTCCTTTACATTCCGAGCCAGCACCCCAATCACAGCTACAAATAGTAGTGAACTTAGTACCGACCCCTGATGCACTCCCACCTTCACCTCAAACTCACCACTGTTCCCGTCCTTCGTCCTTACAGCTGTGCACGCTCTTTTGTACATTGCCATCACTACTCTGATCAACCATTCCTCCACTCCTAACTTCCTCAATGCCCATGTCACTACTTCACGTGGAACCCTATCGAATGCTTTCTCCAGATCAACAAACCCAAGAAACAACTTCTTCTTCTTATCCGTGTACTTCTCCTGCAACTGCCTCACAATAAAAAGCGCGTCTGTCGTTCCTCTTCCTGGCATAAATCCAAACTGCATTTCGTCAATCTTCACTTTCTTCCTTATCCTCCTCTCCAACACCCTTTCCAATACCTTCATTCCATGCTCCAATAACTTTATCGCTCGATACGAGCCACAGTCCAGAGGGTCACATTTCCCCTTGCATAGAGGGACGAGGGTACTCAGTTCCAAATCCACTGGAATGCGGCCTTCTTTCACCACCAGATTGCAGATCTCTGTCATTCTCTTCACACCCCAATTTCCCGCTGCCATCAACATATCTCCCACAACTCCCGTCGGCCCTCCTGCTTTTCTACTCTTCATTGCTTTTATCGCTTCCTCAACTTCCTTCTCGGTTATCTTCTCTGCCGGTCCTAAAACTGGGTTACTCTCTATGCTGCCATCCCATTCATTCTCTGCATTCAACAGTATTTCCATATATCTCTTCCATCTTCCTTTAATTCCATCTGGGTCCACAACGATTTGTCCCACTTCATCCTTCAAGCAACTCACCCCCATCACATCACACATCTCTTTCGTTATCTGCTTTGCAATCCTGAATACCGGACCGCTCTCTGACCCTCTTCCAAATCCAAGCGTTCTCCGAACATTTTCCTGCATGCCTCCTGCGCCTTTGCTACCTCTTTCTTTGCAGCCTTCTTGGCTGCCTTATAACTTTCATGCTCTGCCTTTTCTGCCCCCATACCCTTCGCCTTCTGCCACTCCTTGAACTTCTTCCTCTTCTCGTCAATCTTCTTTCCAACTTCATCATCCCCCCACCATGTTTCTGAGTGCGGTGGTCCTTTTATCCATCCACATACCTCACCAACGGCTCCCAAAAGACTATCTTTCATTGACATCCAACCACTTTCAAACAAAACCACATCATCCTCGACCATACTCAGCCTATCTTTTAATGCCTCCCTCACTGTCACCTCTTTCAACCTCCACACCTTCATTCTCGGTTGGTACTTCACCCGCCGAGCTCTCCTCATACCTTTCACCCTCATGTCGCAGACAACCAAGTGGTGCTGTGAAACAGCCTCCTCCCCCGGGATCAACTTTGTGTCCCGGAGGTGCCCATCTCGCCTACGAACCAGCAGGTAGTCAACGGTTGTCGTTGACCCACCTGACGTGTATGTAACAAGCTTATTATCCTCTTTCTGGAACTGAGTATTACAAATCAACAAATCAGCTCCATCAGCAAACTCCAAAATCCTTTCACCTTCTCCATTTCTCACACCATATCCGTAACCCCCATGAACTCCCTCAAAATCGTCCATACTCCTTCCCACATGTCCATTTAGGTCTCCTCCTGCCACAACAACTTCCTTATCTTTCACGTTTTCCATCAGCTTCTCTATTGCACACCAGAACTTGTCCTTCTCTTCATCGCTCCGACCAACCTGCGGAGCATATCCCAAGATGACGTTCACCAAGAGCTTTCCAATCACTATTTTCACCATCATCAACCTTTCACTCACTCTAGTCACACTCACCACACTGTCTACAAACTCCTCAGAAAACAGGACACCAACACCATTCACGCCTTCTGGGCACCCTTGCCACACAAACTTGTATTTCTGTCCCTGCCTACCCTTCACCATTCTCACACCACTTCCCTTCCATCTCGTCTCCTGCACACAACATATGCCTACTCTTCTTCAAACCAATACTTCCACCACTTCTCCTGATCTCCCTGTCATTGTCCCTACATTCCATGTCCCAAACCTCAGAAACCGATCTCCACGTCGGGCATCAGACGTTTCGTCGTCATAAATGGAGTGATTTCCACCGTTGCTTCGATCGGGTTCCCCTCCTTGAGTTTTGACGAGAGGGAGTGGGGTCCCCCACGGGGTACTTCGGGCTGTACCCTGCCCATATGTAGTTGTAATTGTCATGGTTCTCTTTTTGAGGCAAATGTTTTTTTTTTTTAATGGCCGGATGCCCTTCCTGATGCCAACCCTTTTCGTCGCCTCTTACGACACACAGGTATACGGTGTACCTATTCTAAACCGGGGTACACACCGGGGTACACACACATCGTTTATGAACAAGAAAAATGGCATCTGGAAGTGAACAGTAAAGCCACCTGTGGTCAATCTCTGTCACTTCCTTAACCTTTACAGTCAAAGCATCCCAGTACAAGAGAACCATCTTGCAGTTCCGAATATCACTTCTGGAAAGACACCCTCCCCTTCCAATAGCCCAGTCCGCCAGCCTTATGCGCCCTACTGCAAGGAAACTCCTGCTTTAAGAATTGCAGTCTTTGATGAACACTGATGTTGCACACTTTATGTCTGCATGCAAATCCCCCACCTCCCACCCACTCACCCTGACACCTCCCTAACCAAGCACTGTTGCATACTTTTATGTCTGCACCCACACTGCATAACCTCTCACCATCCATCCCACATCCGACATGAACCAAACCAACACATTCGCCAAACGAACATATGTGCCAAACCAACACATTCGCCAAACTAACACATGCGACAGACTATCACATGCGCCAAACCAACACATTCGCCAAACCAACACTTGCGCCAAACCAACACATCCGCCAAACCAACACAAGCGCCAAACCAACATATGCGCCAAGCCAACACATTCGCCAAACTAACACATGCACCAAACCAACACATCCGCCAAACCAACACAAGCGCCAAACCAACACATTCGCCAAACCAACACATTCGCCAAACTAACACATGCACCAAACCAACACATTCGCCAAACTAACACATGCGCCAAACCAACACATCCGCCAAACTTACACAAGCGCCAAACCAACACATGCCCCAAACTAGCACATGTGCCAAACTAACACATTCGCCAAACTAACACATGTGCCAAACCAACACATTCGCCAAACCAACACATGCGCCAAACCAACACATTCACCAAACCAACACATGCGCCAAACTAGCACATGCGCCAAACTAGCACAGGCACCAAACCAACACATTCGCCAAACCAAGACATGTGCCAAACCAATACATTCGCCAAACTAACACATTCGCCAAACTAACACATGCGCCAAACCAACACATGTGCCAAACCAACACATTCGCCAAACTAGCACACGCGCCAAACCAACACATTCGCCAAACTAACACATGCGACAAACTAACACATGCGCCAAAGCAACACATGCGCCAAATCAACACATTCGCCAAACCAACACATTCGCCAAACTAACACATGTGCCAAACCAACACATTCGCCAAACTAACACATGTGCCAAACCAACACATTCGCCAAACGAGCACATGCGACAATCTAACACATGTGTCAAACGAGCACATGCACCAAACCAACACATTCACCAAACTAACACATGTGCCAAACTAACACATGCGCCAAACCAAGACAAGTGCCAAACTAACACATGCGCCAAACTAACACATGCGCCAAACCAACACATTCGCCAAACTTACATATGCGCCAAACCAACACATCCGCCAAACCTACACATGTGCCAAACCAATACATTCGCCAAACTAACACATTCACCAAACTAACACATGCGCCAAACCAACACATGTTCCAAACCAACACATTCGCCAAACTAACACATTCACCAAACTAACACATGCACCAAACCAACACATTCGCCAAACCAACACAAGCGCCAAACTAACACATGTGCCAAACCAACACATTCGCCAAACTAACACATGCGACAAACTATCACATGCGCCAAACCAACACATTCGCCAAACCAACACATGCGCCAAACCAACATATCCGCCAAACCAACACATCCGCCAAACCAACACAAGCGCCAAACCAACACATGCGCCAAGCCAACACATTCGCCAAACTAACACATGCACAAAACCAACACATTCGCCAAACCAACACATTCGCCAAACTAACACATGCGCCAAACCAACACATCCGCCAAACTTGCACAAGCGCCAAACCAACACTTGCGCCAAACTAACACATGTGCCAAACTAACACATGCACCAAACCAACACATTCGCCAAAATAACACATGCACCAAACCAAGACCTTCGCCAAACGAACACTTCCGCCAAAGTAACACAAGTGCCAAACCAACACATTTGCCAAAGTAACACATGTGCCAAACCGACACATTCGCCAAACTAACACATGTTACGGGTGTTTCAATCCACGGATGTTTCAATCCACGAATCCACGGAATCAATCCACGGATGTTTCATAGATTAAATTGATTGCATAAAGCTATTTGACTGGAATGTCAATGCCACAAAATGTAGAAATACTTCATGTTCTTTCAACTTGCTAAATCCAAGGTTCGGGATTTAAAGCCCTTGTACCCTTAAATAAATCTCGAATAACTTATCATGAGAGATGACAAAGTTGATGAGAATTTTTTTACCATATCTCATGGGAAGTTCTTGGAAAGAATCCAATACTTATCAGATTTTCCCACGACTTCTGCCAGTTTTGCTTAAATTGCTTATGTGTGGGGAGAGGGATGTGCCATGACACAACTTCAAGACTTCTTACTCTGAACAGCTGGTTTGATACTGCCAGAAATCTTCAAGTCTGCCGTGATATTGCTGCAAACCCCAACTGTAAAGTAAGAGTTGCCACAGTGCTGGGACCAAAGGGGTCCACATGCCTGCAAAAATGACAAAGAAAAACTTGAGTATTTTGACAATCACTTTTTCTAAATGATATATAGTCATCTATATTATAAAAGGAGCCTGGTGTTGGCTTAGCGGATGGGGTGCAGGCTTGGGATCCTAGGACCCTGAGTTCGAATCCTGGTCGATTGTTGATTCAACGCCAGGGGGGTTGACTCAGCCTGTCATCCTTCTGAGGTTAGCAAATTGAGTACCAGCTTGCTGGGATGAATGTGCTAGTGTATGCCCCGGTTTAGAATAGGTACACAATATCCTTGTGTGTTGTAAGAGGCGACTAAAAAATTGGCGTCAGGAAGGGCATCCGGCCAAAAAAAAAATGCCTCAGAAAGTGAACCATGATGATTGTTATGGGTCCGGCAAGGCTAACCCCTGCTCTAGAAGGAAAAATGGCCTTAAATAGGGAATTTATTTGTGATATTATAAAAGGAGCCGTGTCTGTCTGTCTGTCTGTCTGTTTGTTGTGTTTTAGCTTGGAGCGGATTAACGGATTTCAATAATTCCAACTACGGTGTATTTGGGTAACTCCCAGAGGTGTTTGCGATCCAAAAATATATTATTATTTTTTACTATTTTTTTTTTGGTATGTGACGCGCGTGTCAAAACTGCAAATGCCAACAAGTGACATTGGTTATCCCTGCACGGAGAGCAAGATCTCACAGGAATCCTTTTTTTTTCTTACCCCATAGATTAGCCATCACAGCAAAGATTGGTATTTCCGTCAGCAAAGCGACGGGTCTTATCTATATAATAATAGCGTAAGGACTCGACTTTGTTATCCCTTTTACGCCGCACCCAGTGACCCGATGCCCACGGCACTAATGGATTACGATCTACAAACCGCGCTCTTTGTTTATTACGTACAGCCATACTCGAAAAATCGGAATTAGCCGACGTTGGGGCCCAAAAGCATCCGATTAACTGCCGATACGACGCCATCTTATTGGCGTCTGCTGGGTGAAGGCGAAGCAAGCCGTCCGCTGATTGGACAGTCGAAGGCGACAGCAAGCCGTCCACTGAGTGGACAATCCTGAGCATGCATTTGTGCCGGTGTCGTCGATCACGGTGTGCGCTAACCTCATCAGGTGGGTTTACCATAATTTCTTCCAACCGCGCTCTTTGTTTATCACGTACAGCCATACTCGAAAAATCTGAATTAGTCGACTTTGGGGCCCAAAAGCATCCGATTAACTGCCGATAATATGCGTCAAGTTGAACAGGCGCAAGCAAGAGAGGCCGCTGAACGTGGTACCCCTCCAACAAGCGTCACCATGTACATGAAGCTGGGTGGTGACCAGCGCCGCTACAACGAGCCCCGTCATGACGAAGTGGCTGTTATTGTCGTCGGTGACAATGGTGCTCCACCTCCCAACAGAGACATTGTTGTGTACCCACGTGGTGATGCTCCTCGCAATATTTCTTACATGTCTTCTAATATGGACCCCATGGTGTATCCTCTTTTATTTCCGCGAGAAGACCTTGGCTGGACTAACAGGTGCCCACCAGGGACAACGAGCTCTTATACCCCGTATCAGACTCGCCCCATCTGATGCCAGTTTACCCTTCGTTCTACAGCGAACTCAGTTTCCTGTTCGCCTGGCATATTCAATGACCATAAATAAAGCCCAGGGCCAAACATTCCGTAAACTGGGTATCTATTTGCCTGCTCCTGTCTTCTCCCACGGCCAGTTATATGTGGCATGTTCAAGAGCACGGTCGTTCAAAGATGTGTATATCAAGGTTGATAATACGAGTACGCAAGGAGTCGTCAGAGGCTTGACTATTACCCCCAAACATTGTTTATCCAGAAGTTTTAAAATAATTTCAACCTCTGATACTGCGTTCATTGTATTATATTCCTACTGCTCTGCCTTGACATTGACGCTTACCAATGCGCCAGTATGGGGCTAATTCCAGTCGATTTACTAATCCGTTCATTTTTTTTTAAGTCTATGGTTCTACTGCTGTTCCTTTCCATTGACACATACCACTGCGCCAGTGTGGCCAGAGTGGTGCTATGCCGATTCCTATTACGAATCCATTCATTTTTCAAAAGTATATCGTCGCGTTGTCATTTACGTAGATTGCAATAAATACGTTGTTCATATACGCACTCTTCATTCTCATCTTTCTTCCTAACTCTTACTCGGACAAGCAAATCCCCTATGCCATCCATAATGGTACACTCTATCCATACACCACATCCTCCCTTCCGTGGATGTTCCATGGGTTTCGGCTAGTATTCTAGTATTAATAATAATAATAATAATAACAATAATAGTAATAATAAAAAATAATAATTGTATTTATATAGCGTATTTTTCCTATGAATAAAAGGTGCTGACTCATACAGTATGCACATAACAAAGTTCTCCAGCTTTAGATTATTTTTTTAGCAAGGTCCATAGTGGAGTAAATACACATGCAAGCACGCACAGATGCACACACAGATACACACACAGATATACACACAGATACACACACAGATACACACACACACACACACACACACACACACACACACACACACACACACACACACACATATATATATGTCAACATTAAATGGGCAAACCAACTCAGTTGCAGTCTGTGAAAAACACAAACGTCAACTGCCTAAAGCAATGTCAAGTGCTACACTGCTAACCGCCACATTAGTGAGCTGACATTGGCTTGAGGAAGCTTTATTTTGCCAAGACCAAAGGCCAACCCCCTGGGGAAAGGAATCAATCCACGGATGTGTTTCTGACTCTTTGGCAGTCATCAGCATGGAGTGGTTTCCCCCCAGAAAGTAATGACATGCCTTTCCTTGAGGGAGTATATACCTTTAGCTGTTTAGCACTCCTTAACTGGAAAGGTGACCATGAAACTCTGTGTCACACCAAAACTTGCTGCAAGGGTTCTGATCAACAGAGGGTACCAACCACACAAAAACCCTGTTTACCAGCAGTTAATTAGGATTTAAAGTTGTAACCAGCAGGATAAATATAAACACAATACATTATCAAACTGGCTTAAGTTAAACAAAGTTCTCATTAACTGGTAATGTGCACTTGAGTGGTTGATCTTAGAATAGAGAAATGCTTTGGGTTCGATTTAAAGAGAATCAATTATGCTATCCTCATATCATCCACTGTAATAACAATTGTTATTGTTATTGTTATGCAAATCTGTTGTTAACACACGACTGGTAAAGATAAAACGCAGATAAACAAAAGCAAACATACCAGAAAGCCATTAGTGGAAGGTTCTTGGATCAGAGTAAGTCCCATGGTCATGTTGTCACCCATCTCAGTGGCATTGGGAACGGAAATGGAGTCTAGTTGAAGTAAAATAAAATTATAACATGAATCACAAAATTCACTTTAATAAACTAAGTCTCGCAATGACAACCAAAATATGCAGCCATAAACAACAACCCAACAACAACACTCCCTCTTGCACCACCCCCCCCCCCCACCAGCCCCCCTCACCCCCACCACCCCCCCCCCTCCCCACCCCCACCACCCCACCACCCTTCCACCTCCCCCACAACCCCAGAAAGACAAGTTTGACCCTCAATGTCAAAACTTAGTAAGTCACAATATCCTTAAGAAATGAATTCCACGTTTTTAACTGAGGACTGAGCACATTTTTAATGAGAAGCAAAACCTCAAAGCACTTTACAAAGTAGAGGTAAGAAAAGGTAAAATGAGGAAAGCACAATGATAAAATGATGAGATTTTGGGAAGAATCTTTAAACCATAATTGAGGAGGATGGGGCAGCAAATTCCAAAAAATAATGCTCAATCACCAGAAATAATCCCAAGTTGAAGTAATCACGAATCTATCACTAATCACTAAACTAATCACGAATCTATAACTAAATTGCTTCCTTCAGGTTCTCCCATCTCAGCCAAGGAACTCTGTAGATCTGTCAGTGGCCAGTGCCCCCCCCCCCCACCCCCGCCTTCCCATGCCTCCTCCCCCCAAGCCCTCTCCCTCCCACAGATCTTCCGATGTCCCTGTTCTCTGCTGTTGTACTTGTGTGCTTCCCTCTCTCTCCCCATCTTGTCCCCCGCTCCCTTTATTGTATGTTTTTGTTTTGCATGTGTCCGTTTGTTTTATTTGCGATTGATGTTAGCTCTTACACGAGCCTCGATCTTGTATAGAAAAAGAAAGAAAGAAAAAGCTGGGTTTCTCCGTAATGCTTTCCGAGATTGAAGAATGTTACATATTTATGTGAATGTATGTGAATTACGATTCAGGTCTTTGCTTATCAATGTGTAGTCGATTAAAGGTTGTTGTGATTAAAGGGTCAGGAGCTCTTCTGGGAAAAAGGAGACCGGAAACGGAAGGAGAAAAGACACGAGGTCCTGGAGAGAAGCGACGATTCTTCTTCTTCCTCGCCAAGCTCGGACGCGAGCGGTATCGCTATTGAGCAACGTAACCGAATCGGCGTGTAAAAGCCCGTCTGGCGAGAGGAGTTACCGGGACGTGTAACTACCCTTTGACACGTCAAGTCACTGTGGGTTCGTGCACGGAACCAAGCGTCTGGCACAGTTCGCCTCACCGTCTACAAGGCCGCGTACGGATCGCACGTTGGGCCTCGCGCGCTGGGCAAGCCGCGTGTTGCTTTGCCGGCTTTGCTTTACCCACTTTGCTTGGCCAGGAGGTGTGCGCTGCAGCCATTGTTCCCGGTACAGGACGTGCCCGGTGGAAGCACGTCAGGAAGGGTCCGTTCAACTGCCCACGTGCGGAGATCGAACTACAGGAGCACGGAGACATTGAGAGAGACATTGACCATGGAGGGAGTCGGGAATGGGGCTCACGTGAGGAATGTATAAGATGGCCATCTTAGAGTTATGGTAGATGAGTTTACATCTTTGTACTATTGATTGCTGATTGTTGATGGTTGTTGATTGCTCGGGGAATATATCCTTGATTATTCCGGATCCTTGGTGTGGGGTTTTTTCTTGATTGGAATTCATATTGATTGCGTTACGAAAGCGCATACATAATAGATCTTTCTGGCGGAGTTCCTCTCACGGTTCCTCTCACGGTCCGGGGGTCACCGAGACCAGGTAGTCACCGGGAGGACCACGTAACAGAATTGGGGGCTCGTCCGGGATTTAAAATTGTATAACATAATAAAATAATAGTTTTTATTAATTAAAATTTATTAATTAATTATTAATTGGTAAATTTTTGAGAAATTGTGGTAAAGTCTTGGGTGAAGGTTAACAGGTGTTAACGATAGTCACCATGGCGTTTGTTGCACAGAACTTTGCGGTAACACCTAGTGAGGCTGGTTCCACCCTTCAGTGAAAAGGAAGTCGCTAAATTTTTTCCACACTTTGAGAAAGTGGCTCGACAGTTAAACTGGCCGGAGGAGGCCTGGACCATACTAGTGCAAAGTGTGCTGGTGGGAAAAGCTCAAGAGATTTATTCGGCGCTACCAATGGACCAATGTGCAGATTATGAGGTATTGAAGAAGCACATCCTCAAAGCCTATGAGTTGGTTCCGGAAGCTTACCGGCAAAAATTCAGGAATGCCAGGAAGAGGGAGAGCGAGACCCATGTGGAGTTTGCCAGAGTGAAAGAAAACATGTTTGATCGGTGGTGTGAGTCAAAAGGAGTCGGGAAAGACTTCGAAACATTGCGTGACTTGATCCTGGTGGAGGAATTTCAACAGTGTGTCCACGAGGACATCAAAGTGTACTTGCAGGAAAAGAAAGTACCAAAGTTGTGGGACGCAGCCACCATGGCAGATGATTATGCCTTAACACACCGGATAGGGGTCCACGAACCTAACTCCTCGCCTAGATCTCCGCAGGGAAGGTGTGGAACAGCAGGTGCGGGGAACGACAATACATGGCGGCGGCCTCGAGATGATTATGGGGACAACGCTGATACCCGAACTGTTCGAAATCAGGGGGCTACGGGCCCAAGACAAACTTATTTTTCGGGGGGCCCGAGGCAGACCACGAGTTTTTCCTCCGGGCCTACTTGCGCTTTTTGCAAGAAACCTGGACACTTGATGTCCAGTTGTTACCTCATGAAAAGGGAAAACCCAGAGCGGAGTCCGACTATTACCACTCCGAATGCGATGGCAAGTGTAAGAAATCGCCCACAGAAGAGTTACCAACCATTTATTTATGAGGGGTTGGTCTCACTCAAGGGAGACTTGACTAACTCAAGACCGGTTAGGGTTTTGAGGGACACAGGAGCCCATCAATCCTTAATGCTTGAAGGCATTTTGCCATTGTCAAAGAGTACCGCAACTGGTGATAGTGTTCGGTTACAAGGGATCGGTGGCTGTGTTAGTGCCCCACTTCATGTCATCCATTTGGAATCCGATTTGGTGTCAGGACCGGTCACCGTCGGTTTACAAGCCACGCTTCCTGTAGAGGGAGTATCTGTGATTATTGGGAATGATTTGGCCGGGGGGCAAATTTATGGTAACCCGAGGGTTGGTAAAGAGCACAGCAGGGAGAATAACACCCCACCAGCTCGGGATGGCGACAAAAGTTACAAGTTATTTGTAGGGGGACTGAACTTCAACACAGAGGAAGAAGTTCTGACCTCTGTCTTCAACAGATATGGGCCGCTGGTGGAAGTGCGGGTGGTAAAAGACAGGGAAACGCAACGGTCAAGAGGGTTCGGCTTTGTCACGTTTGCAAGCACAAGAGACGCCAGGGAGGCAGAGAAGAATTGGATTGGTAAGGATTTGGAGGGTCGGACCATAACAGTAGGGAAGGCATTTCGTAGGCGTCGAGAGGTCTACAGAAGAGGACAACTTGGCAGTAGTTTTGGGGTTGGCAGCAGCCGATATTACTATGGAGGCTCCCAGAGTTACGGCACCTCCCGAAAGAATGAATGTCAGAGCACTGGCCGAGAAGGAGACCGCCAGTCAGGTAAAGGCTGGGACAAGGGGTCCCACCGTAACTGTTAGGAGTCTGGAGAAGTTGAAGCCCTATATACGGGGGAGCCGCCGAGCCGGGGCTCCTACACGGACTAACCGTGAACGCCACGTTCTTAAAGGCGTCCAGGTAGTGAACTTTCCTGCACGGACTAACCGTGAACTCCACGTTCTTAAAGGCGTCCATATAATGAACTTTCCTCCCCGGACTAACCGTGAACTCCACATTCCTTAAGGCGTCCATGTAGGGAATACTCCGCTGGGCCTCCCGAAAAAGTGCTATAGAGAGGGTTAAATTTGGGGGCTTTGGTCACCACCTCTTAACCGTCATTCAAGAGAAACTAGAAGTGGTTGACGCTTGGTCCAGAGGGAATTAATCTAGGGGATTGTGTGAAATTTTGTTGCCTTATTTTTAAGTGATGACTGTGCCCGGGGGGAACTGATGAGTTGGGGGGGGGGTGAGTTATCTGGTTTGTTTATCCAAGTTGGCCGGCAAAGAAAGTTTTCGCTGGGTTCAAACTTTCTTTCTTGAAGGGGGGGAGTGTTACATATTTATGTGAATGTATGTGAATTACGATTCAGGTCTTTGCTTATCAATGTGTAGTCGATTAAAGGTTGTTGTGATTAAAGGGTCAGGAGCCCTTCTGGGAAAAAGGAGACCGGAAACGGAAGGAGAAAAGACACGAGGTCCTGGAGAGAAGCGACGATTCTTCTTCTTCCTCGCCGAGCTCGGACGCGAGCGGTATCGCTATTGAGCAACGTAACCGAATCGGCGTGTAAAAGCCCGTCTGGCGAGAGGAGTTACCGGGACGTGTAACTACCCTTTGACACGTCAAGTCACTGTGGGTTCATGCACGGAACCAAGCATCCGGCACAGTTCACCTCACCGTCTACAAGGCCGCGTACGGATCGCACGTTGGGCCTCGCGCGCTGGGCAAGCCGCATGTTGCTTTGCCGGCTTTGCTTTACCCGCTTTGCTTGGCCAGGAGGTGTGCGCTGCAGCCGTTGTTCCCGGTACAGGACGTGCCCGGTGGAAGCATGTCAGGAAGGGTCCGTTCAACCGCCCACGTGCGGAGATCGAACTACAGGAGCACGGAGACATTGAGAGAGACATTGACCATGGAGGGAGTCGGGAGTGGGGCTCACGTGAGGAATGTATAAGATGGCCATCTTAGAGTTATGGTAGATGAGTTTACATCTTTGTACTATTGATTGCTGATTGTTGATGGTTGTTGATTGCTCGGGGAATATATCCTTGATTATTCCGGATCCTTGGTGTGGGGTTTTTTCTTGATTGGAATTCATATTGATTGCGTTATGAAAGCGCATACATAATAGATCTTTCTGGCGGAGTTCCTCTCACGGTTCCTCTCACGGTCCGGGGGTCACCGAGACCAGGTAGTCACCGGGAGGACCACGTAACAAGAAGAAGAAGTAATCAATCATTAGCTGAGTTAGTAGCTAATCAGTAGCTGAGTTTCTCCGCAATGCTTTCCGAGTTTGAAGAAGAAAAAAGTTTCTCGCTGAGTTTGAAGAAGATCTGGGCGCTGTATTTTGGCAAAAAATACAGGGAATAATAAAATGATCGGTTATGTTGATGTTTTGCCAATCCCATGAGGCCAAGTTAAAAAAAACAAGTACAAAAAGTTTTAATTAAAACAAAAGCCGCGTCGATGTTACACAATGCCTAGATGCAGCTGTGCCTATGACGTCGATGTTATAGGCACAGGACATTCCTATTGATTCGATTACTTGATGTTATTTTTGTGCAAAGTGAAAATATATCTCGGCAATTTCCCGTGTGTGGCGACGAATTTTTAATATATCTCGGCATTTTCCCGTCTGTTATTTCAGGCGGTGTATGACTGACCATGCCGCAATTTAAAAAAAATATATCTCAATGGACTTGAAGTTACAGGCCTTTGAGAATTCATTTCGTTCTATAAAGGGCAACTTTCATCAGATTTTCTTCCCGTTTTTTTTCAACCGAGTCTAAAACTATGTTAGTGACTGTGAAAAATGAAATGATATATCGAATTTGATTTAAAATAAAACTGTGTGAGAGAGGAAGACACCACGGGCCTACAAAACGCCTCAAAGCTATGCGAGTTAATAAAATGGTGGATATTTGTTTATATGAAGGCTCTCCCAGAATGGGTGGAGCTATGGTTCCCAGAATGGGTGGAGCTTTGAGGTTTTGTCTTCTCTGCAAGAACAAGAACAAGAAGAAGAACAACAACAACAACAGCAGAGGGCACTCTATGAGCAGCGTCTGCGACGCGGCTAAAAATGTTTCTCGTCCGGACTTTTTGGAAAAAAGGAGGGAGGCCCTTACTATTTACTATTTTCATTTTTTTTGCTATTTTTTTCCAAGATGGCTGCCATGAATTGAATGACTACTGTGGCTGACTTAAAGACTCTATAGTTTGTCCAATGTAATGTGAAACATGCCAGTGTTGATTGTTACCGAAAGGCCTGCAATTTCATTTCCAAATTAGCAAATAAATATATGTTTTAACTGAAATGGCATATGAATAGAATCCATCAATGGAACATGTCATGTGTTACACCGACAAACTATATTTGAATAACCATCCAAGTATAGCGTTACAGCTACATATGGATTTTTTAATGCACCAAGTATTTAAAAACAAGTACACTAGAAAATGTATGTCTTGATATGGCTTAAATATTTACGCTATATCACGACGCCAACTTACTTTCGTTGTTTGGTATCCATCACCAATGTCATCTCCATCGTCAAATTCTCCACTGGCAAATTTAGCGAAGAGATCGTTCAACGTTCGCTTCTCATCTACAACTGATCTCGCGAACCAAGACTTCAAAACTTTTGTCGACGAACGTATGCTTGCACACACGAATATCGTCATATTCCCTACTCAAATTTGTACCATTAAAAGTATGAAATGCAAGATTTTTACACGTAAATTGCACTTGCCCAGTGCACAACCGCTGCGAGAATTGACCGTCTTTAGCACAAAGTGTCTGCGTTAAGCCTGGCATGTATTAACCAGGAAGTTCCGTTAGACGGAACTTATATCATCCATAATAGTTCCATAATAGTTCCATAATAGTGTATCCATAATAGTTCAGATCATCAATGCACAAGATACGATCAGCAAACGCCCGGAAACGGAAAGTTTTAGACCGAGTTTCTTCACAAAACGATTTTTTTTTTAAACAAGTATATATTTTTTAAAAATAGTATTAAATAGTAAATAAAAGTAGGCGGCGACCAAAAAGGAAGCGGGCGGGGACGAGAAACATTTTTTTTTTTTTTACTTGGCCTTAGTAGCTGAGTTTCTCCATCATACTTTGAAGAAGAAGACGCACTAATGCTTTGTTCATGCTGTTTCTCCATATTCTGTTTGTTTGCAATCACAATAATGAAATATTTACAAATGGGAATAAAGTTGAAGCATTTTGCAACATGAAAAAACATCTGATGTATCGTCTCATCCATATAGCGTATATTATTAAAGTGTATTGCTGTATATACGTTCTGTTGTTCAAATACCGTTTAAAAGAAGAAGTAAAAAAGTCGGATATTTCCCCCACCTCCAAACTAATTAATTACGTTTTTGTATTATCTTGTGCAAATATGGAGGAGGTGTGTCAGCTTTTACATATTCAGCAAAGCGACGGGTGGACCTTTTCGTTGGAGTGCTTGTTACTTGGAAAATTGAAGATCGGTTGCGTTTGTTATTTGTCGGTTGCATTGGTTATTCTGTCTGTCTGTCTGTCTGTCTGTCTGTCTGTTTGTTTGTCACCGGCCTACAGGTCACAATTCTAAACCGATCGTCATGAAACTTCACCAACTTGTAGGGGTTGTCACAATTGAGAAGCCCATTGATTTTGAGATTAAAGGTCATCTGGAGGTCAAATTTCTAAAATCGTCAATTTTCATCCAATTGACTTGGAAATTAAATAGCATTTGCACATTGAGTCATTAAATTGGGAAACCAACTATTTAATTATTGAGGTAAAAAGGTCATAGGTCAACTCAAGGTCAAATTTCCAAAATCATCAATTTTCATCCGATTGCCTTGAAAATTTAACAGCATTTGCATAGTACCACACTGAATTGGGAAACCAACTATTTTTTGAGGTCAAGAGGTCAAAGGTAAACTTGAGGTCATACTTTTAACATCATCAATTTTCAGCTAAAATCGTCACTTTTCGTCCGATTGACCCGAGCTTTGATCAAGATCGTGAATTTTGATCTTGATGAAATGGACAATTTGCTGAATCAATTGCAACCTTTTTTCGGGGGGGGGGGGGGGCTGGTGTATTTTTCAAGTATCGTGCTCTGCATGACGTCTGCTTGTTTTTGTATTTTCTTGTGTAAATGTGGAGGAGGTATGACATAAATAAATAAATAAATAAATAGCCTTAGTTATAGTAATTGCTGATTTCTTAATAATTTGCAGATTTCACTCCAGATTTCAACAGTTATTTGGTCTACGAGATGTGATCCTCAAATCCAAAATCATATTTTGATTATATACTTTAATTAGTCCGTGACAGTCCATTCTGGAAAATGACATCACATAATGCATGAAATCACTCCAAGCTCCTAATTTGAAAACTATAGCACCCACAAAAGTGATGTATACAGAATTTTGTAGGTATGAGCATTAGGTATGAGCATATTTGTGAGGAAAGTGAAAATTTTTAATTATGAACACTTTATCGTTTATCGAAACCATTTCGGCCTGTTCCAAGTTAAGCCATTTTTATTGGACTGAAACAAAATGGTGGATTAAGATCCCTATGAGGTGAGTGTGAGCTAACCAAGGATAAAGCCTATTTTTGTTTTAATTTAATAAGGCAGTAAATTATCTTCAATAGAGATGTTTACATTTACCCAAACACCCAGTTTTCATTCATGCGCACTCCTTTGGAGTTCCCTTAGTGTACATGCAGTTTTGAGCTTCTATGTTTCATGGTGTTTGGGTTATGAAGAACACACACACACACACACATACACACACACTAAGTGACTGACTGACTGACACATTCTCTTATTATTACAGATGTATGTATGTATGTATGTATGTATGTATGCATGTACGTATGTATGCTTGCTTCGATGAAAGTTTATTGCAATTTAAAGAAGAAAAATTGCAGTTTTTTAAAAATTAAGTACACCTCTTCACAATTAAGATTCTGATAAAGAAGAAGAGAAAGGCGAGCCAAGCAAACAATAAATTCTAAATCATTAAATATCTATGAAACTGACCAAACAGTTGTACCATGATCATAAAAAAGAATTCAATAAATGATTGATGGTTGCAAATTGCAAAATTTTCATATCAAGGACACTGAGATAGTTGCAAATTGCAAAAAATCCAACACTTTTGAGGATAAGGACCTTTCAACTGACATCACCGAGCAGCAACCGACACTGAAGCAGAAAACTGCAAAACACACTTTTATCTCGGAATTTTTAGCATCAACACGCAGGCAGAACTTCCTCGTATTCGTCCTCAGAATGTAAAAGCACTTTGGCTCTTTCTAATTCATTGTATTTCTCGTGAAGACTCAATTGAAGGTGTTAGATGATGCATGGCAGACTGTCCAAAAAAGCATCTGCTCGAGTTGAGATGATTAGTCCAAGCCCCAAGGCCCAAGTTGGAAGCCCTTTTCTTCCTGTAATTTATTTGATGCATTGTAATGTACATTATTTTAATGCAACACATGTGCAGGCCCTTTGGTGAGCCATATAGTGCTTCTTCGACTCCCATATGCTTTTGAGTTGAGAGGGCCAAGAATATTCTTGCACATTTGCAGGCTATGTATACACATCAGGAGTTAGGGGAATGTGGCCAGGACATCATCAGTGGCCAGATTAAAAAATGTGCTTCAAGTAAGCTTTGTATTCCCACTCATGTCATCTTTTGATATTACAATTCACAAACTCTAACCAGAGGAAGTTCTGAGAGAACCCGAACCTCGCTTATCCTGACCCGAAAAAGGTGCTGACTATTGCAAATAACGCTTTGCAATACAATCGATCAAATGCAGTTATTGCCACTCTTTGTGATAGACAATATAATAGAAACAATAAAAAGGAATAAACAACTCGGCTACTTTGACAAGCAGCAACATGGATTGCACAATGCGATTCCAGACTGCATTCAATGAGGAAACAGGAGGTAGGGGAAAAGCAATTCTGCACAATCGGTTGACACCACAATCCAACACAACATCTAACACTTCAACATCTGACAGCTGAATGTAGTGGGAGACAACCAGTAAAAGTTCACCAATATAATTGTACAAAAGAAGACATTGTGAGTTCCTTTTTTCAAAGAAAAGTGAGTGGGTGGGTGAAGGAAGCATTTAGATAAGAAATGAGGAACATAATCATTTATCCTGCCAGACTTTATTACTATAATTATTTTCTAACTATTTAAACACCGATAAGCTCGTCAACAATTGTGTGACACACTCTGCAATGCATGATCATGGAGTAAGTTTCTCGCACATTGCTCCAATTACATTACAGCTCATAACAATATTTGAGAGAAAACATACAAAGAACAAGTACAGATACATTCAAAGTACACCGCCCCCATGCCAAATAAATAAATATCCTCCAGCGCGGCATTGCTGGGGCACGTTCGGCGCCTGGCAATAATGCCGTGCAGCTGATAGAGACTGCATTGGGAGGGAGAAGTGTACAATAATTGATTGATTAATTGCATAATTAAAATCAACAAATAATGATCATACAATATTTTCTTAATCAATTGGCTAATAGCATACCAAAACCACCAGTGCTTCATCCGAAGCTGTAACTTTTTGAAAATGAATTTAATAAGTCATTAATCAAAAAAATTGAATAATTGATTGATAAATAAATAAGTCATCGATTAATTGATTAATCAATAAATCAAAAACATACTTTATAGCCACATCACTTGGTCACTGTTGTGTCCAAGTATCAGCTTCCTAGCTCAAAAGGTGCCGGAGATATTGCCCAGATGAGAAAGAAAATAAATAAATAAGAATCATAAAATAATTAAATAATTAATCAATTGGCAAATAGAATACCTAAACCACCACCGTTTCATCTGAATCTGTAACTTAAAAAAAAAAATCATTAAGTCATTACTCGAATAATTAAATAATTAATCGACTAATCAATAAATAGTTGTTTGATTAATTGATTAATCAATAAATAAAAAATATCCTTCATAGCCACATTACTTAGTCACTATCGTGGCCGAATATCAGCTTCCTAGTTCAAAAGGTGCCTGAGATATCGCCCAGATGAGAAAGGAAATAAATAAGTAGTTACAACAAACAAGAACAGCATGCATTTTAAGGCTATTTTCCCTGCTAGAGCGGGGGTTAGCCTTGCGGTCCCCATGACAATCTTCTCCATTTTGACCTATTTTCTGCATCTCTCCTTGTTAACCCCCTTGCCCGCATTTCTTCTTCCACCATAATAATCACCATAAACACCACCATAATCTTCCATTCCAAATAAGTACTTAATTAATCGATAATTAAAGAACTAATCAATTAATAGATTAATCAAAAAAAAAATGCCGTTTTTGCCAAATCACCCAACTTTTTTGTGCTGAAATTTCAGCTTCCTAGTTCAAAGGATGGCTGAGATATCTCCCGGACAAACAAACAAGAAAACAAACAACCAGAGTGAAAACCGAGTCCTCCCTTTCAGCCCCCTTTGGTGCCCCACAATGACGTTATGCAGCGCCTGGAGATGGCATAGGAAAGGAGCGGTGTACAATAAATAAGTACTTAATGAATCAATAATACTTAAGTAACGAATCAAATAATTGATTAATGAAAAAACAAAACATACCGTTTTTGCCAAAGCGCTTGCTCACTATATTGTGCCGTAATTTCAGCTTCCTAGCTCCTAGCTTTCCTCGCTCGTGTATTCCTGTTAAGGCTGGAGTTCCTCAAGGCAGTGTTCTGGGCCCTTTGCTTTTTCTGGTCTTCATTAATGATCTATCTGACTCTCCAGAAAATCCTCTCTATCTCTTTGCTGATTACTCCACTCACTGCTGCTCCATATCCCAACCCTCAGATTGGCAGGCAGCAGCCTCTTCACTCTCTACAGACCTGGACAATATCACAAACTGGTCAAACAAGTGAAACATGTCCTTCAATCCTGACAAATCTCGCATTCTTACTATGTATCTCCGAAAAGACCGACTGGACAACCCTCCCATCTACTTTCTGAACAATCCTCTCCAAGAAGTTCTGTCACTCAAACTTTTGGGTCTCAATATCTGCCATGATCTTTCCTGGGAAAACCACATTTCCAAGCTGGCATCCAAAGCCAACTGTGAAGTCCTTTCTGGGCACTTCTGAGCTCCTCACCACATACAAAGCCTTCATCCACAGCTCAATGGAATACTGCTCTCACCTCTGGGCTGGTGCTCCTACCTCACACCTAGCTAGGCTTCACACGGTTGAAACCAAAGCATTTAGAATCATTGGAATCTCCCGCAATGAAGCTGATTCTGAGGGCCTTTCTCTCTCTCACCGCAGGCAGGTTGGTGGTCTTTCTGTCTTCTCCCGACTCCTCTCCGGCCCTGCTCCCCCTGCTCTGTCTGCGCTCTGTCCCACAAATATTCCTGCAGGACACACATGATCTGCCAGCAACCCTCTTCTGGTGCAACTGCCAAAATCAAGACTCTCTGCTCAGATTCACTCTTTCATTCCTCTTTTCTCCCACCTCTGGAACAAACTCCGACACTCTTCAATCCCTCTCCTCCCTTCAGGTCTTTAAAACTGCTGTTCACCACCATCCCTTATCTCCCCCCATCCAAAACCTTGATCTTTTCTACCCCCGTTAAAACGCCCCAAATCCGCCTCTTTGAATCCCCAGCTTATTTCCCGGGGTTCCCAGAATTGTTCCTTTGCTTTATACCGTGTACCCCTCCCTCCTCCCCCAACCCTTCCCCTTCCACAGATTTACCAACGTCCCTGTTCTCTTCTGTTGTTGTATTTGTGTGCTTCCCTCTCTCTCCTCTTGTCTCCCGCTCCCTTCATTGCATGTTCTGTGTGTCTGTGCATGTTTTCATGTTCAATGTGTGAGCTCTTACACGAGCCTGGATTCTGTATACAAAAAAAAGAAGAAAAAAAGGGATGGCTGAGATATCGCCCGGACAAACAAACAAACTAAAACGGCACTCACGAGAGAGCTTACCTCCACCTGGTTGGCTATATCACTCAATGGTGAAGAATCACTGTAAAAATTCTACTAGCTGGATCTGGATCTTCACCAAAATTGAATCGATTCACCTTGTCACACACACAACCTGTCCAACAAGTTTCGTCCAAATCCATCCATAACGTTTTGAGATATCCCGCTATGTATCGTTTGGCCCCATCTCCCAATGGTGAAGAATCACTTTAAAAATTAAATAATTCTCATATCCGAATCCATATTCAGATCTTCACCAAAATTGAATCGATTCTTCCTAGTCCCACACACAACCTGTCCAACAAGTTTCATCCAAATCCATCCATAACATTTTGAGATATCCTGCTATGTATTGTTTTTGGCCCTATCTCCCAATGGTGAAGAATCACCTTAGAAATTCTAGTAGCCGGATCCGGATCGTTATCAAAATCTAATCATTTTGTCCTTGTCACATACGCTACATCTCTGCCAAATTTCGTCTGAATCCATCCACAACTTTTTGAGATCTTTTGTTCACAGACAAACGGACAGATAAACAGACAGGGGTGAAAACATAACCTTCATCCACCTTTGGTGGCGGAGGTAACAAGAAAGAAACCGGAGTGAAAACTGAGTACTCCTTTCAGCGCGCGTCATTGCCGGGTCCCCTTCGGTGCCAGGCAACGACGTCATGCAGCGCCTGGAGATGGCATAGGAAAAGAGCGGTGCACAAAAATTATATTTTGATGGAATATACACTTTACCATCTGCAGTATCAACATAGCAGCTTTAATTGTTTATTGATATACACTTTAACATCTCCACTACTAGTGAGGTTCACTATGTTTTTTCGTTCAAAATCATGGTAGATTAGCAAACCTATACATTTTTGGAAACGTTATTACATGGAAAATCTGAAAATCAATGTTTACATTTGCCAATTCCGACCAATTCGATTCGACCAATTCGACCAATCGACCAATTCCATTCGACCAATTCGACCATTCGACCATTCGACCAATCGCTTCGATCGACCATTCGACCATTCGACCAATTCGATCGATTCGATTCGATTCGATTCATCGAATTCGATTCGATCGACCATTCGACCAATTCGATTTGCCAATCAATTTGACCGACCTTTGCTTGTGTGGAACGGACTGTGAAAACGATGCGGACTATATTGTCGGATACGACACACAGGACAGTGATGACGAACTCTAAATGGCATATTCTGTAATCGAGTATGTTTGATGCCATTGACTGCCTGTGTATATTTTGTCATTGACTGCCTGTGTAGATGTGAAGTTATACTGACTGCATGTGTATATATGATTTTGCTGACTGCCTGTGTATGTTTGGTGATATGAATTATTGTGACACATTTTGATGTTATTAACTGCCTGTACAAAATGATAACATGTATTTGATTATGCAACTTATCGCGAATATAAAGACAGTATTTTGCAATTCAAAACCTTTGATTCGTGTCTTACCATTCCCCATAGCACTAATTTGATACTTTCATTGGATTCCTTGTCCCTGAAAATATAGGTTTAGTATATTTTTTAACGTTTTTAGGGTAATTAGAGGCAGAAATAGAACAAAATATGTATTTTACAGTGGCCATTTTGAAAATACAAAATGGCCGCCATACAGGTATCTCTCCAAATGTAAACATTGATTTTTAGTTTCCTTATGCTATAACCTTTCCAAAAATGTATAGGTTTGCTAATCTACCATGATTTTGAACGAAATATAATTTATTGACATAGTGAACCTGACTATACCTACATATCCATTGTTATTCAATGTAAAATCGTCATATTGTGGCGGACACAAAAGCCCACTGGCGTGGTGACATCATTCCACGCACCGAGTGGGCGGTGGCCACGCCCGAGGGGTAGGCGTGGCCTCATGATATACCCCGGGCGACCAGCCCGGAGGAGTTTAGTGTTACAGTGTAGTCTTACAATAAAGACGTTTATATGTTACCGCTTGTCCGCTTCCTCCTTGCTCACAAGCAGCGCGCGTAACGCCGCGCTTTACTGGTGACCCTCGACGTTGGATCTGCCGAAGCGATCCTTCCACACGCGACGCCATCGCCATGGCCGCCTTCGTCAAACTTCCGGAATTTTGGGAGGCTCAGGCCGAAGTCTGGTTCGTCCAGGCCGAAGCCCAATTTCAGCTTCGGCACCTCACCGGCGATGACACGCGCTACTGCCACGTCGTCGCCTCCCTCGGGCCCGGCACGGCCGCTCGAGTTGCGTCCGTCCTTCGCCACCCACCGGACGGCCACAAGTACGAGGCACTCAAGCGGCTACTCCTAGCCACGTTCAGCCTCACGGACGACGCACGGGCCGACCGCCTCCTGGATCTCCCCGAGCTCGGTGAGACGCGCCCGTCGGTCCGAATGGACCATATGCTGTCACTGTTGGGCGACGAAGCCCCCGGTTCGCTATTCCGGGCGCTTTTCCGTCGCCAACTTCCAGCGCAGGTTCGCCTCGCGTTGGCCGGGACCGGACTAACGGAACCCCGAGCATTGGCGGCCGAGGCGGACAAGTACTTCGCCGCTTCGGACACGCGGGCGAGCGTTGGCGTGGCCGTCACGGCCTTCGACGCTGATGTTCCACAGCATCATCTTCTACAGCACGCTGATGTTCCACAGCATCATCTTCTACAGCACGCTGATGTTCCACAGCATCATCTTCTACAGCACGCTGATGTTCCACAGCATCATCTTCTACAGCACGCTGTGGTTCAGCAGCATGCTGATACGCACCTCGTGAACGCCGCCACGCCCCGCCCACTGCCGCGGCGAAAACCGCCACCGCGGGGAAACCCGTCGACTCCACCGGCCTGGCGGAGCCAGCCGCACTCCTCCAGCTCCACCACCTGGTGCTGGTTCCACGCCAAGTTCGGCCACGAAGCTCGGCGGTGTCATCCGCCGTGCTCCTTCAACGGGTCGGGAAACGCCCGGGCCGGCGCTCAATTGTGGCGATGAGTGCCGGCCGTTCGAGCAGCCTGCTGTTCATAACGGACACCTTCTCCGGGCGCCGTTACCTGTGCGACACGGGAGCACAGGTGAGTGTCATTCCCGCCGGCACGTCAGACAAGCACGCCGCGGGTGGGGGCCCCGCGCTGCTTGCCGCGAACGGGACGCCCATCCGTACGTACGGAAAACGCTGCCTCTCTCTGCGGTTTGGAGGGCAGGTTTTCCGATGGACGTTCGTCACCGCCGACGTGCCCATGGCACTGCTTGGCGTGGACTTCCTGTGCGCTAATGGGCTCCTGGTCGACGTCAAGCGCAGACGGCTTGTCCAGGCCGAGACGTTCAGCTCGCTCGCATGTGCGTTGCCCAGCTCAACGAGCGGCTTGCCAAGCGGCTTGCCGAACGATTCGGTTCCGGCCACGTTGGTCTGTACGCTTCCGGCAGCGGACGCATTCACCCGCCTCCTCGCCGGCTTCCCGGCCCTCACGCGGCCCACCTTCTCGGCGGGGGCCGTCAAGCACGGGGTGGCCCATCACATCCCCACCGTCGGGCCACCGGTCTACGCCCGGGCACGCCGCCTCGAGCCGACGAAGCTGGCGGTGGCAAAAGCGGAGTTCGCTACCCTGGAGCGACTCGGCATCGTTCGGCGCTCAGAGAGCGCTTGGGCGTCGCCGCTGCACATCGTGCCGAAGCCCGGCAGGGGATGGCGACCGTGCGGGGACTATCGCCGTCTCAATGACGCCACGACTCCCGACCGCTACCCCGTCCCCCACATTCAGGACTTTTCCGCCCGTTTGGCGGGCAGGTCCTTCTTCTCGAAGGTGGACCTCATACGCGGCTACCATCAGGTCCCCGTCAGGCCGGAGGACGTCCCGAAGACGGCGGTCATCACGCCATTCGGACTCTTCGAGTTCCTGCGCATGCCCTTCGGTCTGAAGAATGCGGCTCAGGCGTTCCAGCGACTGATGGACAGCGTCCTGCGCGACTTGGATTTTGTCTACGTCTACCTGGACGATATCCTCGTCGCCAGCGCGTCCCGCGAAGAGCACCTACGCCACCTCCGCACGCTCTTCGAATGCCTGGGCCAGCATGGCCTGATTGTGAACCCCGCAAAGTGCCGGTTCGGCGCCGCCACAATCGATTTTCTGGGGCACCGTGTCACCAGGCACGGCGCCGTCCCCCTGCCGGCCAAGGTGGAGGCGGTGAAGGGGTTTCCGCGCCCCCGCACGATCAGAGGGCTGCAGGAGTTCCTGGGCATGGTGAACTTTTACCATCGGTTCCTGCCCCGTATCGCCCAGCTCCTGCGCCCCCTGCACGAAGCTCTCCGAGGTAAGCCGGGCAAAGGCGACGTTACCTGGACCGAGCAGATGGACACGGCGTTCACGGGCGCAAAGCTCGCCTTGGCTAACGCCACCATGCTCGCGCACCCGGCGCCCGATGCACCGATCGCCCTCACCACCGATGCCTCGGACTACGCGGTGGGCGCGGTGCACGAGCAATGGGTGCGTGGAGCTTGGCAACCGCTGGCGTTCTTTAGCCGGCAGCTTCGCCCGCCCGAACGCCGTTACAGTACCTTCGACCGCGAGTTGCTCGGACTTCACTTGGCGGTCAGGCACTTCCGCCATCTGCTCGAGGGCCGGGCGTTCACTGCCTTCGTCGACCACAAGCCGCTGATCTTCGCGATGGGCAAGGTCACCGAGCCGTGGTCGGCCCGGCAGCAGCGTCACCTCTCGGCCGTGTCCGAGTACACGACGGACATCCAGCACGTCGCGGGGAAGGACAACCCGGTGGCGGATTGCCTTTCCCGGGCCGTCGCCCACGCAGTCCACCTCGGCATCGACTATGCCCGGATGGCAGCGGACCAGGCCGCTGACCCCGACGTCCAGGCCTTGCGGACCGCCGTCACGGGCCTCCGCGTCACCGAGGTGCCGTTCGACGGCGCGGGCGCGGCTCTCTTGTGCGACGTCTCCCTCGGGCGTCCTCGCCCCATTGTGCCCGCGGGCTGGCAGCGCCAGGTGTTTGACGCCATCCACGGCCTGTCCCACCCGGGCGCGAGGGCCTCCCAAAGGCTGATCGCCGACAAGTTCGTCTGGCATGGCCTCCGGAAGGCCGTCCGCGGCTGGGCCAGGACGTGCCTCGCGTGCCAGCGCGCCAAGGTGCACCGGCACACCCAGGCCCCGTTGGCCCCGTTCACGGTGCCGGAACGCCGGTTTGACCACGTCCACGTGGACCTGGTGGGACCTCTGCCCCCCTCGCGGGGTTTCACCTACGTCCTCACCATGGTGGACCGCACCACCCGGTGGCCGGAGGCCGTGCCCTTGGCGTCGACAACGGCGGCCGATGTCGCGCAGGCTTTCATCGCCACCTGGGTCGCCCGGTTCGGCGCCCCCTCAGACATCTCATCCGACCGCGGCCCCCAGTTCACCTCGGAGCTCTGGGGGGCGGTTGCGCAGGGGCTCGGGGTCCGGCTGCACCGAACCACGGCCTACCACCCCCAGGCTAACGGCCTGTGTGAGCGATTTCACCGCTCATTGAAGGCCGCGCTCCGGGCCACCCTCCGCGACGGCGGCTGGGTCGACAGGCTCCCCTGGGTCCTGCTGGGCCTCCGGACGGCGCCCAAGGAGGACCTGCGCGCATCCGCGGCGGAGTTGGTCTTCGGGCAACCGCTGCGGGTGCCGGGCGAGTTCCTCCCCGACTCCACGGCACCATGGTCCGCGGCACAGCAGCGCTCCGCTCTGCAAGAGACCGCCCAGAGGTTCGCCCCGGTGCCAACGGCATGCCACGGGCACCCACCGACGCACGTCGCCCCGGAGCTTCGCACGGCGGAGTACGTCTTCGTCCGCCACGATGCCCATCGGACACCACTGCGGCCCCCGTACGACGGGCCTTTCCGCGTGCTGGAGACCGGGGCGAAGCACTTCACCCTGGACATCGGCGGTACTCCTGACCGCGTTTCGGTAGACCGCCTCAAGCCGGCCCACCTCGATGTGGACCATCCACCGCCAGTGGCCCGACCCCCACGTCGGGGCCGCCCTCCCGCGGGCGGACCCCCGGCACCGCCCAGCCCCGCCGCCACGGCGCCCCCCGGTCCTGCACCCATCCCAGGGGCAGCCAGGGGCATCCCACCTGGTATCCCTGCACCCCGGACGCCGCCGATCGCCAGGGGGCGCTTCGGCCGGGTCATTCGTCTGCCCCGCAAACTGGCCCTCCAGGTGCGCGGGAATTCTGGGGGGGCGCGTGTGGCGGACACAAAAGCCCACTGGCGTGGTGACATCATTCCACGCACCGAGTGGGCGGTGGCCACGCCCGAGGGGTAGGCGTGGCCTCATGATATACCCCGGGCGACCAGCCCGGAGGAGTTTAGTGTTACAGTGTAGTCTTACAATAAAGACGTTTATATGTTACCGCTTGTCCGCTTCCTCCTTGCTCACAAGCAGCGCGCGTAACGCCGCGCTTTAATATCTTATTTCTAAATGCAGTTGGGGGATGTGTCCTCGATGAGGTTTTTGGTAAAGTGGGCAAGTTTTCTGTGTAGTTGGAGTCAGATGTGGAAGAGTTTTTAAACTGTATCGGGGCGGTCACGAGGCGGTCACGGATTTTCGATCGGGGCGGTCACTGGATCGGGGCGGTCACGGATTTTCGAAGCTGTTCCACGATCTTCACGCACGCTCGAAGCGAAGTCATTGTCACATTTGTATTCTTGTCTAAACGGTTTATCTTACGTGTGTGTACCTTTTAAGTGTCCCTCGGAAGTTTTATCGGGGTTAATCTTTCATACCTGTAAAAAATAGTCGAGTATCTCGTGCCGCGCGCGGCCACGCGGCCTAGTTGTTGAAGCTTCCGACCAGGAGGCTTGGTTTCTCTCCGGGCATCCAAAGTGGTTATTTTTTCATTCGTGTGTTTGTCAAATTTCAACTCGTTACTTTATCGTCCATGCTTTATTGTTTGTTTATAGTTAGTTTTGGTTTGAATTTCCTGTAACTCGTAATTAATTAATCCTGTTCTGCGCCTCGTGTGTGGCCTTGTACCCCTGTCGGTGTTTGTTAACTTAAGTCCCCTACATCGTGTTTTGCTTGGCTCTCAGTTTTTCCCTTCTACACCGAACGTAATACTCTCTGTCTAACGTTTTAAATCCCCACCCCACCCCACCCACCCCCCCAAAAAAAAACAACAAAAAAATATATATATATATTTTTCCTTTCTCCACGTGTGCCGTTGTCTCATCCTGTACTTTCTGTCCAGGTGTATCGCGGTGCTTTTCGCCCCGCCCCCATTATCTCCTTGCCATCCACCTTTTGCCCTGTTCACGTGACTCGTGGTGGTCCCTCTCGGCTCTCCCCCCGTTGGTATTTTGTGCATATAAGATTATTCACGGTTCTGTTTAAATATTATTTTAAATATGTTTAACCTTTCCGCTTCAGTGGTTTATTCAGTGGTATATTACAACACGCTGTTTTTCTTCCTATTTAAAAGGCTTTTCTCAATTTCCTCTCCAACTCATTCCACGTCAAAAAAAAGAAATTCAATATCTTATACGTCTCCCTCACTACATGGTCTAAATTCACATTCATTCCACCCCTCCTCCATCGTTCTGAATCGGATTGCTAACTTGAAAATCACAACAAACCCAATTTGTTATCAATGTTCGTCTTTCATTAATCATCCACTTTCTAAACTCCCCTCTTGCCCCTCCCATCCAAATCCCCCCCCTTGCACCTACACTCCTAAACTCCCCCCTTGCCCCTCCCCTCCAAATCCCCCCCTTGCACCTACACTCCTAAACTCCCCCCTTTCCCCTCCACTCTTAAACTCCCCCCTTGCCCCTCCACTCCTGAACTCCCCCCCTGCCCTTCCCCTCATAAACTCCTCCCTTGCCCCTCCCCTCCAAATCCCCCCCCCTTGCCCCTACACTCCTAAACTCCCCCCTTGCCCCTCCACTACTAGACTCCCCCCTTGCCCCTCCCCTACTAAAGTCCCCCCTTGCCCCTCCCCTCCAAATCCCCCCCCTTGCCCCTCCACTCCTGAACTCCCCCCTTGCCCTTCCCCTCATAAACTCCTCCCTTGCCCCTCCCCTCCAAACCCCCCCCTTGCCCCTACACACCTAAACTCCCCCCTTGCCCCTCCACAACTAGACTCCCCCCTTGCCCCTCCCCTCCTAAACTCCCCCCTTGCCCCTCCCCTCCTAAACTCCCGCCTCACTCCTCCCCTTCAAAACTCCCCCCCAACTCCTCCCATTCAAATCTCCCCCCATACCATTCCTCTCAAATTCTCCCTCCTCCCCCCTCCTCAAAGTTGCCTCCTCCCCACCTCGTCTCACTTCTATCTCATGCCTCCACCCCCCCCCCCCAACCTTCTACTGTCCCATGCCCCCCCTCAAACAACCCCTCACTCTGCCTCATCCCTTCACCACCAAACCTTTCATCCTCCTCATCCTTCCCTTTCTTGGAACTCTTCTGTAATCTCTGACACACTATCAACTGCTCTCCCTACCTCCCCCTCTCATCCTTCATCTTACCCTACTCCTCCCCTCCCCTGTCCTGTACCCGATGCTCCCCCTCTCTCTTCTTTAACGGTATGGACCTCAAACATCCGGGGCCTTCGCTCAAACCTGACCGATCTCTCCATACAGGTTGCTTCTGACAATCCAGACTTGATCTGCTTAACAGAGACTTTCCTCCTTCAAGATGTCTCTGATTCCTCAATATCTCTTCCTGGTTACTCCCTCTTCCGGTATGATAGACCTGAGCCTCGTCCTGGTGGTGGGGTGGCTATCTTTATCAAAAACTCTCTTCCTCACTCTCCTTGCACTGCCCTCTCTCTTCCTCACCCCCAGGAGTACCTCTGGCTACGGCTTCCTCTCCGCTCCCACCTTTTGTTAATATGTGTTCTGTACCGTCCCCCAAACAGTGATGACTCAATTTACATTTCACTCTCTGACAACATGGACCAACTTCTATCCACTCATCCCAACTCTCTCTTCCTCATATGTGGTGACTTCAACTGTCATCATGCCACCTGGTTTGGTGTGGGTTCCTCTCTCAACAGTCATGGCACCTCAGCAAAGGACTTCTGTGACTCACTGGGATTGACACAATCTGTCAATTTCCCGACCCGGATCTCAGCCAATGGAGTTTCTTCTCTTCTAGACTTGGTTATGACAAACTTCCCTGCTAATGTCTGCTGCTCTTCTTCTGCTCCAATCGGTTCTTCTGATCATGTGCTTGTCAAAGTGGACATCTCTCTGGCCATTCTCAGAGAGCCTCCTCAGCGTCGAAGAGTCTGGCATTTCACTCAGGCCGACTGGGACGGGCTTCAAGCAGCCATCAATCGTCTGGATTGGTCTCCCATCTCCACTGCCTCTGACATCAATTCTTCCTGGGAATTCTTCCAAAGCAAACTGATCTCTCTCATGCACAGATTTATCCCATCTCGTCTTCAGTTGTCTTACCCTTCCTCCCGTCCATGGTACACCGAATCTTGTGGTGAGGCAGTTGCCCTGAAACAACTTGCCTTTGCCTCTTGGAAGGCTAATCCAACTGAAGGCAATCTCAGTTCCTTCCACCAAGCTCGGAACAAGTGTGTGTCTACCCTCAGGAGTGCCAGGAAGCACTATCTCTCCTCACTCAAGAACGAACTCTCAAACCTGTCTCCTTCCTCCAAATCCTGGTGGCGTCTGGTCAAATCCGTTTCTGGTGTTTGTTCCCCCTGCATCCCCTCCCTTACCTCAAATGGCCACACAGTTGACATCGCACGTGACAAAGCCGAATGCCTCAACTCTGTGTTTGCCTCAAAATCTTTAGTCCCAAACCCATCTCTCTCTGTTCCCACCTTTCCCAGTCGAACCCAACTGCTCCTGGACTCTGTGTCCTTCTCTCCTGACAAGGTGGAGGAGTTTTTGTCTAACCTCGACTCTGATTCTGCAACTGGACCAGACGGCATCAGCCCACGGGTCCTAAAATCCTGCTCTGCCGCTCTATCTCACCCTCTCTCTGTTCTTTTCACCCTATCTTTTGCTCAAGGTCATCTGCCAGCATCCTGGAAATCAGCAAACATTACCGCTTTACACAAAAAAGGTGCAAAAACAGATCCTTTTAACTACAGACCAATCAGCCTGCTCCCAATTATCAGCAAAGTCATGGAATCCATCATTGCTTCGGATATGAAATCTTTCCTCTTCTCCAATGGCTTGATCTCTGATCATCAATTTGGATTCAGACCAGGTCACTCTACTCTGGACATGCTGCTTCTCCTGTCTCAACAATGGATGGAGGTCCTCAATGCCAAACAGGAAATCAGAGCTGTCTCCCTTGACATATCACGTGCCTTCGATACGGTCTGGCACCCAGCTCTGCTCACCAAACTCTACTCCTATGGTATCCATGGAAATCTCCATGCATGGCTTGCGGACTTCCTCTCTGGTCGTAGTCAACGTGTGGCCCTGAATGGATTTCTCTCATCTCCCCTTCCTGTTCAGGCTGGAGTTCCCCAAGGCAGTGTGCTGGGCCCTGTGCTTTTTCTGGTCTTTATCAATGATCTCTCCGACTCTCTGGAAAATCCTCTCTATCTCTTTGCTGATGACTCCACTCTCTGCCGCTCCATTCTTCTTCCCTCAGATCGGCAGTCTGCAGCCTCCTCACTCTCTGAAGACCTGGACAAAATCACAGACTGGTCAAACAAGTGGAACATGTCTTTCAATCCTGACAAATCTCACACTCTTACTATGTCTCTCCGAAAAGATCGACTGGACAACCCTCCCATCTACTTTCTCAACAATCCTCTCCAAGAAGTTCTGTCGCTCAAGCTTTTGGGTCTCACTATCTGCCATGATCTTTCTTGGGAAAACCACATTTCCAAGCTGGCCTGCAAAGCCAGTCGCCGACTGGGCATCCTCCGTCGTGCGAAGTCCTTCCTAGGCACACCTGAGCTCCTCACCACATACAAGGCTTTCATCCGCAGCTCAATGGAATACTGTTCTCCCCTATGGGCTGGTGCTCCTGCCTCACACCTAGCTCGGCTTCACGCTGTTGAAACCAACGCTTTCAGAATCATTGGAATCTCCCGTGATGAAGCTATCTCTGAGGGCCTTTCACTCACTCACCGCAGGCAGGTAGGTGGTCTTTCTGTCTTCTACCGACTCCTCTCCGGCCTTGCTCCCCCAGCTCTCTCTGTGCTCTGTCCCCCAAATATTCCTACAGGTCGCACAAGATCTGCCAGCAAGCCTCTGATGGTTAAACTGCCGAAATCTCGGCTCTCTGCTCACCTTCACTCCTTCATTCCTCTTTTCTCCCGCCTCTGGAACAAACTCCCACACTCCCTTCAATCCCACTCCTCCCTCTAGGTCTTTAAAACAGCTGTTCACCACCATCTCTTATCTTCCCCCATCCAAAACCTTGATCTTTTCTACCCCCACTAATTCACCCCAGATCCACCTTGTTTGTAATTCCAACTTCTTTCCTGGTAGTCCTGGCAGTGTCCATATGTTTTATGCCTCTCCCACCCCCTTTCCCATGCCTCCCCCCCAAAGCCCTCTCCCTCCCACAGATCTCTCGATGTCTCCATGTCTCTCGGTTCCTGCTCTCAAATGTTGTGTTTGTGTCCTTCCCCCTCTCTCCCCATCTTGTCTACCGCTCCCGATGTTATTTGTTTTATGTGTCGGTTTGTCGGTTATGTGTCGGTTTGTCGGTTATGTGTCGGTTTGTCGGTTTGTCTTTCTGTGTGATAAATGTTCGCTCTTTCACGAGCCTCGATCTTGTATACAAAAAAAAAAAAAAAAAAAAAAAAAAACTGCTAAACTGACATAGTTTGTGAAAAGAAAACGTCATATTCTAAGATTTCAAAGAGTGAACTAATTTTAACGAAAAGTTTTGTTTCTGTAAGAACTTGTAAAATGTATATATGCACCCTCCGAAGACTACACACCTGGAGTGTATTGTATTCATGTGGTTCGTATGCAGCTTATATTGTATTTTGTAAGGTAGGTTGATGTGTAGCTGTAACTCATGCAATATAAGAGCGAATCCTAAAATCAAGCCATGAGGGTGAAAAGGTCTGAAATGTGAGAGCATCACATTTCATCTGAGCACATCACAAGAACTCAAACAAACGACTCACGGGGCAGGTGCATTGAAACACAACTGGAGGAGTCCGCATCATTAACCAGACATTTGTAAACATCTCCTTTCCGCTGGTTTGCAGTTCCTTCCCATGGGGAGCCAACCAACAACCTGCGGAGAGATCAAAAGCACCAATTTATTACAATGTGCAATAATTTAATTAAAGTACCTCCCAGCCCCTCAAAAGGTGAATACGTAATAGCTCTCAAGACGAGACCACAACTTTGATTTAAATGCTCTTCATTATATCAAACCATGTGATCATACCGTTGGTTGTTATCTCCATGTGCCGGGTTTTTACAAGGTGGGAGGAAGTTCTCCAATAACTCAAAATCTCCACCTCCTTTTTCGGTAAAGGATCATTATTCATGAACCAGATTGTGAAACTTCATTCTCATAGTTTTGCTGCAAGGGATCTTTTCAGAATCCTCGCTGAACCTCTGACAGTCTTCACTTTTAGCTCATTTGTAGTGATATTCCACGGAATGCTTTTTAAGTACTCAGTAAGGGCTTTCCTGAACATCCCTGTTGCTCCGACTATCACTGGTACAATTTCAACTTTCTTCAATTCCCAAGACCTATTGATCTAATTTTTCAGCTCCTGTTATTTGATCATTTTCCTGGTGTCTGAAGCATTTTGTCCGCCGCAATGCTCCGCCTGCAATGTCCACACTTGATGGTATCATCTCGTCATGTGTGAGCACTATATGTTCATTTTCAAGGATCAGATTTGGTTTGTTTCCATGATTGTTCTGGAACCTCAATGTTGATATGTTTACATATGTGCCAGTGGTTTACTCTACAGATGTTGTCATGTCTTTCTGTGTACAACTGTTGTTGCAAAGAATATGCAAAGACCTTTTGTTCTATGAAAGGGTGAGGATTGTAAGGATCAAGAGGAAAAAGGGGGCAGGGGTACCAGAAGTTAAGTAGTACTCATAAACAATTAGAGTAATGTGAGAGTACACACCTGAGTGCAGTGAAAGACAAACAGACTCTCTGCTTCAGCCTCTTGCTGAGAGATACCAATTTTTCTCAGGGCATTGGATGAAAGTACCTCCAGTAGTGGAGATGGACGACATTATCCCACAGTGGAGAAGTGGGCTACACCGTTTTACATTTTCATGACCTTGTACACAGCAACTGAGAGCATTGAAGTTAAGGAGTAAGGCTTTGCAAAGTACGGTATTCCAAGGTGTTGCCGGACCATAGAGCTTTCAAGCCATGAGACTTGGACCTTGGATTTAGCGTTACAGCTCAAAACCTGCACAGGAACTTTAGTCATTAATGAAAATATGTGCTGAATGGCAATGCTGAACAGACTTGTTTGGGGTTTATATATATTTCAATAACCTAGATATTTAATCTTTGGCAAGTCCATTCCACAATAACTGTGCTCTTCCTCATGCTACACAAATATACCATTAAAATTCTGCTATCAGGAAACACAGCTTAAAACGTCAGCACAGCCTTGCCCACAGCACTGAGTGGGAGGAGAAAATAAGTGAACATTGTTTCTACATCTGATCGTAGACTATGTAGCCTACTTCACTCTAATTACAAAATATTTCCTCTGTATTCCACCAGGAGAAGGCCTGGGCCCTCCCCTGGAATCCCCTCTCCCCTCCAGTCACAGAAACCTATCTGTTTAATTGTATAGTAACCTCGATCTGAAAACTATGTGACCTCTGGTTCAAGTGTAGTACTCTGTTGATCCGGCTATCTTCTAATGCCCTTGTCCATACATGTAAAAGTACATTGATGCCCTGTGATGTTGTTCTACTTGTGATATATGTATAACAAACTATCATGGGCACTACAGAGCATGTTCTATTCTTCACATTCCAGTACAAATAATGTAAGGTACACTTGAGTGCTGTTAGAAATAACAGGTTCTAGATGCGGTGTGTTCTTCTGGCTCAAAAAACCAACTTTTCTAATATTGACGCAAGGCTTTGAGAAGTAGATTACCATCATATTCAGATTTCACTGCAGCCTAGGCCAAGCATCACACGGTCCCCAAAGCATGTTGAGCAGAGTCTAAAAATGCACGTCAACTGAAAAAATCCACTCTGCAGCAAAATTTAAAAACTGTGCAGCAAGAGGAAACGCGTATGCTGGCAACAAAAGATAAGCGCCGACATGAGCACGGTTCAGAAAGCAGGGCATCACAACAATGATGGCGAAGAGGGTTTTTTTTGGTTTTGTTTGATTTTTTGTATACAGAGTCGAGGCTCGTGAAAGAGCTAACATTTATCAAACAAACAAATCAAACAAACAAGCAAACAAAGTATATAAAAAGGGGAGCGGTCGACAAGATGGGGAGAGAAGGGGAGGAAGCACACAAACACAACATTTGAGAGCAGGGACATCGGGAGATGTGTGGGAGGGAGAGGGCCTGGGGGGAGGCAGGATAGGTATAAAACGCAAGGACACCAAGGACTTCCAGGAAAGAAGTCGGCACCTCAAAAAAGTGGATTTGGGGTGAAATTAGCGGGGGTAGAAAAGATCAAGGTTTTGAATTGGGGAAGATAAGAGATGGTGGTGAACAGCCGTTTTAAAGACCTGGAGGGAGGAGTGGGATTGAAGAGAGTGAGGGAGTTTGTTCCAGAGGCGGGAGAAAAGAGGAATGAAGGAGTGAAGGTGAGCAGAGAGTCTTGCTTTTGGCAGTTTAACCATAAAATGGTTGCAGGCATATCTTGTGCTACCTGCAGGAATATTTGGGGGACAGAGCCCAGAGAGAGCTGGGGGAGCAAGGCCGGAGAGGAGTCGGTAGAAGACGGAAAGACCACCAACCTGCCTGCGGTGAGTAAGTGAAAGGCCCTCGGAGATAGCGTCATCGCGGGAGATTCCAATGATTCTGAACGCTTTGGTTTCAACAGCGTGAAGACGAGCTAGGTGTGAGGCAGGAGCACCAGCCCAGAGGGGAGAGCAGTACTCCATTGAGCTGCAGATGAAGGCCTTGTATGTGGTGAGGAGCTCAGGTGTGCCAAGGAAGGACTTCGCACGACGGAGGATGCCCAGTCGGCGACTGGCTTTTGAGGCCAGCTTGGAAATGTGGTTTTCCCAGGAAACATCATGGCAGATAGTGAGACCCAAAAGCTTGAGTGACAGAGCTTCTTGGAGAGGATTATTCAGAAAGTAGATGGGAGGGTTGTCCAGTCGGTCTTTTCGCAGAGACATCGTAAGAGTGTGAGATTTGTCAGGATTGAAAAACATGTTCCACTTGTTTGCCCAGTCTGTGATTTTGTCCAGGTCTGCAGAGAGTGAGGAGGCTGCAGACTGCTGATCTGAGGGATGAAGAATGGAGCGGCAGAGAGTGGAGTCATCAGCAAAGAGATAGAGAGGATTTTCAAGAGAGTCAGAGAGATCATTGATGAAGACCAGAAAAAGCACAGGGCCCAGAACACTGTCTTGGGGAACTCCAGCCTGAACAGGAAGAGGAGATGAGAGAAACCCATTCAGGGCCACACGTTGACTACGACTAGAGAGGAAGTCCGCCAGCCATGCGTGGAGATTTCCATGGATACCAAAGGAGGAGTGTTTGGTGAGCAGAGCGGGGTGCCAGACCGTATCGAAGGCACGTGATATGTCGAGGGAGACAGCTCTAATTTCCTGTTTGGCATTGAGGACCTCCATCCATTGTTGAGACAGCAGAAGCAGCATGTCCAGAGTAGAGTGACCTGGTCTGAAACCAAATTGATGATCAGAGATCAAGCCATTGGAGAAGAGGAAAGATTTCATATCCGAAGCAATGATGGATTCCATGACTTTGCTGATAATTGGGAGAAGGCTGATTGGTCTGTAGTTGCTAGGATCTGTTTTTGCACCTTTTTTGTGCAAAGCGGTGATGTTGGCTGATTTCCAAGCAGATGGCAGTTGACCTTGAGAAAAAGAGAGGGTGAAGAGAACAGAGAGAGGGAGTGAAAGAGCGGAAGAACAGGATTTTAGGACCCGTGGGCTGATGCCGTCAGGTCCAGTTGCAGAATCAGAGTTGAGGGTTGACAGAAACTTTTCCACCTTGTCAGGAGGAAAGGACACGGAGTCCAGGAGCAGCTGGGTACGACTGGGTATGGTGGGTACAGAGAGGGATGGGTTTGGGACACAAGATTTAGAGGCAAACACAGAGTTGAGGCATTCAGATTTTTCACGTGCGGAGTCAACTGTGTAGCCGTTTGAGGTGAGGGAGGGGATGGAGGGGGAACAAACACCAGAAACAGATTTGACCAGACGCCACCAGGATTTGGAAGAGGGAGACAGATAAGAGAGTTCGGTCTTGAGAATGGAGAGATATTGTTCCCTGGCTCTCCTGAGGGTGGACACACACTTGTTTCGGGCTTTGTGAAAGGAAATGAGATTTCCTTCCGTTGGATTTGCTTTCCAGGAGACGAAGGCAAGTTGTTTCTGGGCAACAGCCTCACCACAAGATTCCGTGTACCATGGATGGGAGGAAGGGTATGACAACTGAAGACGAGATGGGATAAATCTGTGCATGAGAGAGAGCAATTTACTTTGGAAGAATTCCCAGGATGAGTTGATGTCAGAGGTGGTAGAGATGGGAGACCAGTCCAGATGATTGATAGCTGCTTGAAGACCGTGCCAGTTGGCCTGAGTGAAATGCCAGACTCGTCGACGCTGAGGATGCTCTCTGAGAATGGTCAGAGAGATGTCCACTTTAACAAGCACATGATCAGATGAGCCGATTGGAGCAGAAGAAGAGCAGCAGACATTTTCAGGGAAGTTAGTCATAACCAAGTCCAGAAGAGAAGATGCTCCGTTGACTGAGATCCGGGTTGGGAAATTGACAGATTGTGTCAGTCCCAGTGAGTCGCAGAAGTCCTTTGCTGAGGAGCCATGGCTGGTGAGAGAGGTACCCACACCCAGCCAACTGGCATGGTGACAATTGAAATCACCACATATGAGGAAGAGAGAGTTGGGATGAGTGGATAGAAGTTGGTCCATATTATCAGACAGCGAGATGTAGATGGAGTCATCACCGTTTAACTGGATGCATCGTCATTATTACCGGCAATGATCTGCTCAAAGTAAAATCAGTTCACCCTTCTCATTCAGAAAGATAAGTGTAACAGCATTGAAACAAAATACGTGTTCGACACATTTCAATTTTGAGTCCAAGATCAATGGAAAAGCAATAAACAAAGCGACAATATAGAGAAAGCCATTCAACCATCACCAGGCAGTATGACATCAATATATAGTTTGAGAAAGTCACACTTGATCATCATCATCAATATTATCATCCAGGATGACTATTTTGTCCTCTGAGGCTGATCATCTCGAATTTGATTCCAAGCTAACAAATTATTTCAGCAAACAAAATTTTGTACAAAAAGATCAGTTTGCAGTTATCACTTGCCATGCTTAATCACTTTATTTGTCGGTTATGCTTGTACAGGGTGTCCCAAAACTACTGCAGTGATTTTGATTTTGAATATTTTGTAAATGCCAATTCCTAACAATGTGATTTTTTGGGGAACTGATGCTCTCTCTAACCCTGGAGATTTACTATGAATATATGGACAGATGAAGAACGTGCTGCAATTGTTGAACTGTACTTCCGAAATGGAAATTCAATTGTTCAAGCGCAGTGAGCCTACAAATTACTACACTACTGTTGGGACACCCTGTATTAACAGTAAAAGCCAGACTAGGTGGTGTGGTCGTCCACTCTGAATCTGTGAGGTCAGTGGTTCAAATCACAGCCAAGTCATACCAAAGACTTTAAAAATGGTACGTGTTGCTTCCTTGCTTGACGCTCATCATTTTAAAGGATAATACCATGGACAATCCCCAGAGTGTGGCATCCATGAGGAAGCTTGCATTCGTGCTGGACCTGAGTGCACCCTTAGGACTTACACATCGCCTTCCAATCTCCATCCTATCTTCACATTTTCCTTCATGTACCTCTTCTACAAATACCTGTCCCCTCCCTATTTTGCACAAAATGACTATACCTATTGCCGTCAGGCAGGCAGTTACGTATGTTATTGTTACAGCATAGCCTGTAGGGCAATGTTGTCTAGAACAGTGTTTGTCAGTAACTTTAAAAAAAAATTAAGTCATTAATTGGATAATTAAATAATTAATCGATTAATTGATTAATCAATAAATCCAAAATATCCTTTATAGCCGCATCACTTCGTCACTATCATGTTCAAATATTAGCTCTTACCTCAAAAGGTGCCTGAGATATTGCCCAGATGAGAAAGAAAATAAATAAGTGATTAATAATGAAAATAAATAAATTATAATCGTAAAATAATTAAATTATTAATCAATTGGATAATAGAATACCTAAACCACCACCGTTTCATCCCAATCTGTAACTTTAAAAAAATAATTAAGTCATTAATCGAATAATTAAATAATTGATTTATCAATAAATCAAAAATACCCTTTACAGCCAAATCAATTGGTCATTGTTGTGTCCAAATATCAGCTTCCTAGCTCAAAAGGTGCCTGAGATAATGGCCAGAAGAGAAAGGAAATAAATAAGTTCTTAATTAGTTGATAAAATATATATAAATAACCACCTTTAAAGGCCATTTTTCCCCGCAAAGCAGGGGTTGGCCTTTTTCGGGAACCGTGGTTGTTGTTG
Organism: Myxine glutinosa; assembly: GCF_964187855.1. Lineage (NCBI taxonomy): Eukaryota > Metazoa > Chordata > Myxini > Myxiniformes > Myxinidae > Myxine > Myxine glutinosa. Next base: position 177,212,119 of record NC_136262.1, read on the forward strand.
TTTTTTGGTCCCCTTTTTGAAGCAATGTTTTACGGCCGGATGCCCTTCCTGATGCCAACCCTTTTTGCCGCCTTTAACGACAAACAGGGAATTACCAGTGAACTGGTACTCAATCTGATAATAATCAGATTTAATACCGTTTTAATATCAGTGAACTGATTTAATAATCAGATCAGTGAACTGATAATAATTGTACACCGCTCCTTTCCTATGCCATCTCCAGGCATTGCAAATCGTCATTGCCGGGCACCAAAGGGGGCTCGGCAGTGACGCACGCTGAAAGAGAGTACTCAGTTTTCACTCTGGTTGTTTGTTGTACACCGCTCCTTTCCTATGCCACCTCCAGGCATTGCAAATCGTCATTGCCGGGCACCGAAGGGGGCTCGGCAGTGACGCACGCTGAAAGAGAGTACTCAGTTTTCACTCTGGTTTCTTGTTTGTTTTCTTGGTTGTCCGGACGATATCTCAGCCATCCTTTGAGCTAGGAAGCTGAAATTTCGGCACAGTAGTGAGCAAGTCCTCTGTCAAATACGGTATTTTTTGTTTTTTGAATAATCAATTAATTGAGGAGTTATTTAATTATTAGCGTTTAATTAAGTACTTATTTAATTAATTAAATTTCATTTATCTTCTGACCATTATTAACTCAGGCACCTTTTGAGTTAGGAAGCTGATATTTGGACATGCCAATGACCAGGTGATTTGGCTGCAAAGGATATTTTTGATTTATTAATTAATCAATTAATCGATTAATTATTTAATTATTCGATTAATGACAAAAAAAAATTTTTTTTTTAAGTTACAGATTCTGATGAAATAGTGGTAGTTTATGTGTTCTCTGACCAAATTGATTAATAATTTAATTTTTTTATGATTATTATTTATTTATTTTCATTATTAATCATTTATTTATTTTCTTTCTCATTTGGCCAATATCTCAGGCACCTTTTGAGCTGGGAAGCTAATATTTGGACATGAGTGACCAAGTGATGTGGCTATCAAGGATATTTTTGATTTATTGATTAATCATTTCATCTATTAAGTATTTATTGATTAATCGATTAATTATTTATTGAGTAATCAATTAATTATTTAATTTTTTATAAATGACTTATTTAATTAAATTTCTAAAAGATACATCTTCGGATGAAGCACTACTGGTTTAGTTATGCGATTAGCCAATTGATTATGAAAATATTTTGTGATAATCTTTTATTGATTTTAATTATACAATTAATCAATCAATTAGTGTACACCTCTCCCTCCCAATGCAGCCTCAATGAGCTGCACTGCGGTATTGCCGGGCGCCGGAGGCGCCCCGGCAATGCCGCGCTGCAGCATATTTAATTATTTGGCATGGGGCGGTGTACTTTGAATGTATGTGTACTTGTTTGTTTTCTTTCTTGGTTGTCCGGACGATATCTCAGCCATCCTTTGAGCTAGGAAGCTGAAATTTCGGCACAGTAGTGAGCAAGTCCTTTGTCAAATACGGTATTTTTTGTTTTTTGAATAATCAATTAATTGAGGAGTTATTTAATTATTAGCGTTTAATTAAGTACTTATTTAATTAATTAAATTTCATTTATCTTCTGACCATTATTAACTCAGGCACCTTTTGAGTTAGGAAGCTGATATTTGGACATGCCAATGACCAGGTGATTTGGCTGCAAAGGATATTTTTGATTTATTAATTAATCAATTAATCGATTAATTATTTAATTATTCGATTAATGACAAAAAAAAATTTTTTTTTTAAGTTGCAGATTCTGATGAAATAGTGGTAGTTTATGTGTTCTCTGACCAAATTGATTAATAATTTAATTTTTTTATGATTATTATTTATTTATTTTCATTATTAATCATTTATTTATTTTCTTTCTCATTTGGCCAATATCTCAGGCACCTTTTGAGCTGGGAAGCTAATATTTGGACATGAGTGACCAAGTGATGTGGCTATCAAGGATATTTTTGATTTATTGATTAATCATTTCATCTATTAAGTATTTATTGATTAATCGATTAATTATTTATTGAGTAATCAATTAATTATTTAATTTTTTATAAATGACTTATTTAATTAAATTTCTAAAAGATACATCTTCGGATGAAGCACTACTGGTTTAGTTATGCGATTAGCCAATTGATTATGAAAATATTTTGTGATAATCTTTTATTGATTTTAATTATACAATTAATCAATCAATTAGTGTACACCTCTCCCTCCCAATGCAGCCTCAATGAGCTGCACTGCGGTATTGCCGGGCGCCGGAGGCGCCCCGGCAATGCCGCGCTGCAGCATATTTAATTATTTGGCATGGGGCGGTGTACTTTGAATGTATGTGTACTTGTCAAGTAATTAATCAGTTAATTGATTAATCAAAAAACAAAAAAATACCGTTTTTGCCAAAGCACTTCCTCACTATTGTGCCAAAATTTCAGCTTCCTAGCTCCCTAGGATGGCTGAGATATCGCCCGGACAAACAAACAAACAAGAAAACAAACAAGAAACCCGAGTGAAAACTGAGTACAGTACTCCCTTTCAGCGCGCGTCAATGCCGTGCCCTCTCCGGGGCCCGGCAATGACGTCATGCAGCTTCTGGAGATGGCATAGGAAAGGAGCGGTACAATAACCTTCTGTGGAACATTTTGGGGTCCCAGCGGGTGTCGTAAGGTATGTAAGGAGGTTTCAGAAATTCCTCAATACAATTATTATTACCTTCGCAAAAGCGGAAGGTTATGTTTTGATCGCTGTGTATTTATTTGTATGTCTGTGTGTGTGTGTGTGTGTATGTTATTCGCATAACTCAAAAAGTATTCAACCGAATTGCATGAAATTTGGTGGGATGATTGGTTATTATACGGGACACATTTGATTAGATTTTGGGAGCAATCGGGTCAAAGGTCAAGGTCAAGGTCACGAAAAGGTCAAAATCGTATTTTTACCATAGCGCGGTCAATTTTTATCCAATTGGCATGCAACTACTGCCAAAATGTTCAGAATTCAATGCCCGATCTTGTGATATACGACATGACCCAGTGAAGACATTACCCTTGTTAGCGGTTGGGGGTCAAAGGTCAGGGGGGTCACGACCTTGCAAAATGTGCGTTTTTTGTCATAACTCGGTCAATTCTTATCCGATTTGCATGAAATCAGCACCAAACTGTTCACTGTTCTGTTCCCTACACTCCCATGCCAAGTACAGAACAGTAGCTGCGGCGAAGGTATGCGCTCTACCGAGTGCCCGTTCTAGTTTTGAAATGCGATCGACATGGACCTTGCTCCTGAATCCGGAAGTGAATAGATTATGTCGTTTCATTTGGCTGACAATATCTCAATACAATCGTGATTTAACATTATATTTTGATACATTAACATTATAGTATTAATTTGTGATTGGAATGATTAATGATGCTGTTTGGAATGAAAATATAGAGAACGTGCTGTCAATGCCTGATGTTTGACTGAAAGTGGCACCGGAATGTGGAATTTATTGGTCCATCATTTGCCATTCGCCGTTTTTTACCCAAGTCATTCACGAACCGGCTATCCATGCTTGAAGTCAAAAAAAATTAATACATTATTTGCTGACTGATATCCCCACCCAGATCATGCTATCCTCTTCAACTAAAGTATCAAAGAAGCCTGGCTACGCCGTTATTAGGCTATCCGTCTTGTTTTTCTTGCGTTACAGATTTGAAATGGAAGCCAGTGCATTTTGATGCTGAAGTGAAGATACAGCGCAGGTAGAAATTAGGTAGATTAGGTAGAAACGAATGTCAAACCACTCAGGATAACCTTTGCCAGGAAACTGCTTCGGCAGCACCGACGCTCTGTAACAGAGAATGGTACATCAAAATCAGATACCTTAGGTGTCCAGCTAGTGCAGTACCATACTCTGGCTGCCCTCATCCCCCATTGACATCATAGCATACCCTGGTTAGTCTCATTGTACAGTAAGAAGAGATTCCCCATTTGTTTACAATTGGAAATGTTTGGCCGATGGGATGTTTGTGTCCTCTCGTTTACAAACCAAACTTCATTTTTGATTGCATAACCATACAAAAGAAGAAAATGTGCTCAGCATTTCAAGGTGTCCTCCTGGGGTTTGGATGGCAGCGAGCCGAGTGTTCTGCAACAAATAGCCACAAGAGTTTGACGATGGATGGTGCAGGAGATTTTTTCCACAGACCGGTCTTTTACAATTCATCATTTGCGTCATCGCTCCCAATGAACCAACGACATCTATCAAACAGATTTGTGATGGTCATCCTTGTTGGTATTGCTGGATACAAAGGGAAAACATTGAGTGATCACTGACTTTGAAGGAACATGCCAGACACATGAGCTGCACTGACACCCTAATGTAGACAATTACTTCACTTTGGCTTTATCAATTCAACTGTGTTAATGTCTCATCAAAGGGGAAAAGCAAGGTGTACGCTTGTAAACAAATGGGGAATCTCTTCTTACTGTACAATGGGACTAACCAGGGTATGCTATGAGGACACGGGGTATGAGGGCAGCCAGAGTATGGTACTGCACTAGCTGGACACCTAAGGTATCCGATTCTGATGTACCATTCTCTGTTACAGAGCGTCAGTGCTGCCAAAGCAGTTTCCTGGCAAGGGTTATTCTGGGAGGTTTACCATTTCCTTCCCAGCACTTAGACATGGCAGGAATTTGTAATTTGGCCAGGGTACCGGTGATAACTCACCTACTCTTAGTGAAGGACATGGTGGGATCTTTAACATACACCAAATAATGATAGTAGATGAGACACCCGGCTTAACAGCCATTCAACGGATGGCACACACACTGAAGAATCACCATGCCTGTGAAGCACCGGCATGACAGTATGTCAAGGATGAGACACCCGGCTTAACAGCCATTCAACGGATGGCACACACACTGAAGAATCACCATGCCTGTGAAGCACCGGCATGACAGTGTGTCAATCTATCCTTGCCTAGTGTGCTGCGGCGTGCACAGCGGAATGTCTGTTATGCTGGCCGAGTGTGCATATGATTAGCTCTGTGGCTCTTGCACTTTATCAAATTTTTCCTCAATCGAAGTTGATTATTATATGATTTTTTTGTTTGTTTTCATTCATTATTCTGTTACTGCAACATAATTTATGTCCACAAAGTAAAGTTAGAGGTAGAGAGAGGAAAGGAAAAGGAAATGAAGATGGGCAAAGAAATGCAACAAGTAGATAAAAAGGTGAAGAGGTGGAATTCAAAAGTGATGGAAATACAGATGGAAAAAGATAGACAGTAAACATGAGGAACGAGTGAAGAAAACAAATAATTATAAGGAGAAAAAGAATAACAATGAAATATAGCTACTGCATTTAAATTGTATTTGTACATCAAGAAAAAGGACTTTCTCCCGTGTTGATGCCTTTATCATATTTTGCCACCAAAACACCATGTCATATTCAATCTTTTCTCATATAATGGAACTCACCGATTCACGGGGAATGGACACAAAATGGCGAAATCTGTTAAATGAATCTGCTAAATTATTTTCCTTCGTAATCTGATGATGTTCTTTTATAAAAATCTTTCTGCAGTTCCTAATCCAGCGAATAAAAAAAATTAAAAGAATCACTTTTGTCTGTCGTTTTACCCTTTGGCGCCATTCTATTATTAACGGTGCACGAGAAACAACAAAAGGCTCGTGGTGCAAGATAACCTCCACAGCTCAGCTAAAAAAAAAAAACATTCTTGGGAAAAATGCAGGGGCACAGAAAAGGCCCCTTTATATAAGGGTATGTGCCATGTGACAAAGTATAGAAAAGAAGTGACATTCCATAGCTTGTAGAAAATGCCAAACAATACAAAATAAGGGGCATTCAAAAAATCTCGTGTGCATGCTGCACTACCCTTGTGTTCTGAGGAGGAACCAAGTAATGCTCTCGAAAGGTTCATACAAAAGGGTGCCGTACATCTGGCAAATGAAATACATTTACTTCTTCATGCAGTTGTATGAATCAAATTGGCGCCCCTTTATATGAACTTTTATGAAGGAATGCCAATAAAGATTGGGGGCGCTGCGCACCTCCCTTTGATTTATTCATGACGATATAAAAGACTTCAAAAAGTAAGAAGGAAAAAATAATTCAACCCAGATGGGACTCGATTGGGAGTCTGATGCCTTATCCATTAGGCCATTAACCAGCACATTACATTTGGGTAATAATATTTTGAAGAGTTATAAAGTGTGTATATATTTTTATATATTTATTTCTGTATATATATATATATATATATATTTAATTTTAAAGCAAAAGCTATAGCACGTAGGTGGAATTTGTTTTGAAAGCCATTAACTATATCTATTGGCCGATGTATATTTCAAGTTTCAGCAAGTTTCAATGCATAGTCCTCGAGATATGAGTGCCAACACATTTTGGGCGGACGGACAGACAGACGGACGGACGGACAGACACCAACGTGATTTCGAGGGATTTATAAATAAAACTCAAGAATGCATAAATGGACGTTGCTGAAATTTGGAACATGTTACCTCAACGTACAGTCGTGGCCAAAAATAATGGCACCCTTGCACTTTTTTCATATAACTCACAATTTTCTCGAAATATAAGTTGAAGTTGACATAAGTATTTGGTCTCCACAATTCTTTATTTCACTGTTAATATTACAGAACCTTTGTTTTTGATTCAGAACTTAATATATCCTTTTAAATCAGAAAATAAAAAGAAATAGCATTGACAAAATTATTGAGACCATAGACTTAATATTTGGTAGCACAGCCTTTGGACAAAATAACTGCAGTCAAGCACTTCCTATAGCCATGAATGAGCTTCCAACACCTCTCTACCGGCAGTTTGGCCCACTCTTCTTGTGCAAACTGATCCAGTTCTCCCAGATTTGAAGGGTGCCTTCTCCCAACTGCTGTTTAAAGATCTCCCAACAGTTGTTCAATGGAATTTAGATCTGGACACATTGCTGGCCACTTCAGAACAGTCCAGTATTTTGTCTTGAACCATTCCTGGGTGCTTTTTGAAGTGTGTTTGAGGTCATTGTCCTGCTGCAAGACCCATGACCTTCAACGGAGACCCAGCTTTCTGACACTGGGTTGAACATTGCGCTCCAAAATGCCTTGGTAATCTCCTGATTTCATGATGCCATGCATACATTCAAGGCAACCAGTGCCAGAGGCAGCACAGCAACCCCAAAACATCACTGAACCTTCTCCATGTTTGACTGTAGGGAAGGTGTTCTTTTATTTGAAGGCTTAATTTTGTTTTCTGTAAACATAGAGATGATGTGCTTTACCAAAAAGCTCTAATTTGGTCTCATCTGTCCACAGAAAATTCTCCCAGAAGGATTTTGGCTTGTTCATGTGTGTTTTGGCCAACTCCAGTTGGGCTTTCTTATGTCTCTCTCTCTCTCTCAGCAGTGGGGTCCTCCATCAAATCCCCTTCCATTGAGTTGGCAACAGATGGTGTGAGTTGACACTGTCGTACCTTGTCTCTGAAGGTCAGCTTGAATCTGTTTGGCAGTTGATCAAGGTGCTCTCTCCACCATGCAAACAATCCTTTGCTACAATCTTCAATCAAATTTTCTCTTGCGGCCACGTCCAGGGAGGTTGGCTACAGTGCCATGGGCCTTAAACTTCCTGACAACATTGCGTATGGTGGACACATGAACAACAAGGTCTCTGGAGATGGACTTGTAGCCTTGAGATTGTCCATGCTTGGCTACAATCTTGTGTCTGACCTCCTCAGGCAATTCTCTGGTTTTCTTTCTTTTCTCCATGCTCATTGTGATGCACAGTGACACAAAACAGCAGAATGACTTCTTTTCTCTATTCAAACTGGTTGAATGAGTGATTTTTATATTGCAGGCACATGCAACTCACCACAGGTGAGTTCAATTCCAAAGTAAAGGAGAATCACCTGCTTGAAATCTAATTATTTCTAACAACTTCTAAAAGGTGCCAATAATATTGTCCGGGCCATTTTAGGATTTCTGTGTGGAATAAGCCAAGATTTAGTAATTTTTTCAGCTTTTTTTGTTTTGTTCCACTGCAAACCAAAGAAATACATATGTGGATACCAAAATATTTTATAATTTCAACAATTTTCTGGAAGAAATGGTGCATTATTTGAAAAAAGTGCAAGGGTGCCAATATTTTTAGCCACGACTGTACAAAGGATTTACTTCTGAAATTTGCAGCCAATTTCATCCAGTAGAAGCCGAGAAACTTAATTTCAGTCCCCATGTAAAAGCTGCATGCAGAGAAATGATCCCTTATATAAAGGGAGGGGTGCTTTGCGCCTCCCTTTGATATTGGTCGAAATTAAGCCCCGCGATAACTGAATCGGTACATAAAGACTTTTCCACCACTGTTCAAAAGCCACGATATTAAGGGTTTACTGTACATATACTGTATATTAGTGAGACATGCTTGCAGACTACAAACAGATACTCGGGTGCACCCTATACATGCACACATAATAAATACAAACTATATATATTTGACAAAGTGGATTGTGGTTGCATTTTGCAAGCAGCTAAATAACTCAAGTAAATCAAAAATGAGTGAACAAAATGAGCTCTTTATTTTAAAGCAGCCATAATAATGTTTACGTAAATAAGTCTAAAGTTAAAACGTAAAACGATTGTTTACACTTATGGGTTGCTAAGCAAAGCTAAAAGGTGGTGTTTATGATTCCAAGGCGAAGGTGAATGTTAATTAGTGGATCTGGAACTTATAAACCAAAATGGAAAACAAACATTGATTGTCATATTCTTGTAATTGCTCCCACATTCAATTTGAGTTACCATCATGATAAATTAGCAGATCTTTTCTTTTTGCTATGTTGATTGAACTTAGATTAGTAATGATTTATGTTATAAAGTGCTAGAGAAAGTGATTATTGGTCTGATCTGGGTTCATATTGGAACCTAACCAGACAATAAACGCAGTAGCATATGGTACAGTACAGTATAACAGTAATTTTGCATGTTATTAATATACGAAGGAGGTATGTCTGACTGAGTAGACAAAACGCTGTTGCAAAGGATAAATTCCATTTCCAAAAACCTATATTCGGTATCGCAGAGCCATCCTCTTCCCCAAATTCATCCAAGGGGACGAATGTGAGCATGCCTCACCCAGCTGGAGGTCTCCATCCGTCTACCACAGCGGCGCATTGATTTTACAAACGTATCACTTACCGCTTTGCACCATCTGACATTTAAACGTTAAATGTTTACGCCTTGCTATCACTATACATCGTCCGTAAATGACAAAAACTCAAACACTTCAAATCATACTGCCATAAAACCTGGACTCTACGCAGCCATTAGTACCTCCAGGTGGACAGAATGGTATGTTTTCACCGCAACCCCATGACCAGACCCGGTGAGGTAATGGTTAGAGCGTTCGTTATGGGTCTGGAGATTCTGTGTTTCAAACACTGGCTGAGTCAAACCAACAACCTAATTTAAAAATGGAAGTGCTGCTTCCTTGCTTGATGCTTGGTATTGAAAAAGGAAAGCGCACGGCCAAATTATTGTGGGTCATGCTTGACCCAAACAGATGTATACCCACATGACCGTAAGCAGATATTTTTGACCTTTTTACAAATATAAGCTTTGCATTGAAGAGTTCATTTGCATTGCATTGAAGAGAGAGATCATTGAAGAGATCTTTGCATTGAAGAGCCTGGTGTTGGCTTAGCAGTTAGGGTGCCGGCTTGGGATCCTAGGATCCTGGGTTCGAATCCCGATCGATCGCTGAATTAACACCAGTGGGGTTGACTCAGCCTGTCATCCTTCCGAGGTCGGCAAATTGAGTACCAGCTTGCTGGGATGAATGATCACGGTGTGTACCCCGATTTAGAATAGGTACACCGTATCCCTGTGCATCGTAAGAGGTGACCAAGGGTTGGCGTCAGGAAAGGCATCCGGCCATAAAAACATTGCCTCAAACAGGGAACCATGAGCTCATGGGGACCGCAAGGCTAACCCTCGCTCTAGCGGGGAAAAATGGCCTTAAAACGATCATTCATTCATTCATTGAAGAGCTGGAGTTTGCTCAAACAGGTTGCTAAACAACGCTTACACACGCCGAGGAGGCCTCTTCCTCGGCGGTGCGGATGCATTTGTACTGTGTGGTGCATTTCAACACGAGAGTGACGCAAAAAGAAATGAGTAATAAAACGATTGTTTCTCTTGATGTTTGGGATCATTGATTTCGGTAATTTTCGAGGTATGTTTTTTTTTGGTAATTTTCGAAGTATTTTGAGGATCAAATTCCTTGCATTTGCTTTCAATTTGCAGGGACAAAACGATTTTTCTTTATTACGTGTTAATTTCCGGCTTTGTGGATAGTGAATACAGGGAAATATTCATTAACGAAAACATGCTCTGAATGTTTGCTATAGCTCAGGTGCCTCACACAAAGGCCCAACTGTAAATGTGAACATGCGATAGTTAACTTGCCACAGTAGCCTACACCGTCTGTAAAGGATAAATGTTTATGACTTCTTACCACGCTCACTGTACAACATCCGTAAACGCCACAAACACACAGCCATTTCTCTAATCATACCACCATAAAATAGAGAAACACCAGCTCCCTCAGGAAACGATCGTGCCCATGCAATAAAACGTTGACATGCCATCGTCTTGGGATGACCAACCCTGAGGAAAGCGAGGCTGCACTGGCTGATTATTATTTATGGATAATTTTGTTGTGATAATTTGGTTTTGTGATTTTTTTTTTTCCTGTGTTATTGGCTTCGAGTTACATCAGTATGCAAAATTTCAGCTTTGCATTTTTCCCCATCTCATGTTGTAATAACAACAGTGGGCTGACAAGATGGCCTAGCGGTACGCACGTTTGTCTCTAAGCTGTCCAGCCTAGGTTTAAATCCTGACTCAGCTATAAACTGTCATCCTAGTGTTGCAAAGGTAGGGTGATTCACATCAATGTCTGTGCTGTCCCAGGGATGGACGTTAAACAGGCGTCCCGTCTGCCAGCATTCGTTGGTGGATGTTAAAGATCCCACGGTGTCCTTCTTGAAGAGTAGGTGAGCTCTCGCCATCACCATGGCCAAATTACAAATTCAATCAATCAATCAATCATGGTTTTATTATCAATTCGTCGCAGCCAAAGCTGAATTGTGAATGATTTACAACATAACATAAAATACGAGATCATGAAATAAATAAGTCAATAATTTGCAATCACTATAACATACAAATAATTAAAATGAATTAAAAAAATTACTACACTACAACTCCATATTCAGGCATTAATAACATGAAAAATATTCCTCTCCTAACCAGCAGAGGGCACTGCATCAACGACATAGCCGCACCCTCAGCCAATGATACCACCCCGCAGTCTTGTGATGCATACGAACAAAGAAGAAGAATAACAATGGTACAAGTAATTCCATTGAAATCCTTAATTTCATTCATAACTGTTGCATCATTCAGCAACATGTTAAACCTTTTGCTTGCCACGTTTTCTCCATCTGGTTCTGGTTAGTTTATTACTCCTCTTGCAGATTGTCCAACCACATCGAGTATTTTAGGAATGGTCTCTGCTATTACAGAAGAGCTCAAACCACCACACTTACTTTGCTGCCAGAATGGTCTCAGCACCAGGCAGATGAGCAAGCACTTTTTCCCGAGGACAAACACCTCCAGCTAATAATGCTCCAAATAAACACTCGTCGTTTTTTTGCCCAAATTACAACGGCTTTAATATTCCTGTTTGTTTATTTTATTTTTAAAACAAGCACAATTTTTTTCTCCAAAATATCGAGGCTAATGGAAGAATGAGCACGGTGATGGAAGACAAGAGCTGACTATAGGGCAGTGGGGCAACGGTTGGACACAATAAACAAGGGAATGAACGATGAGGAAAACAGGAGAGGATGGGTGTGTGCACTGCAGTACCTGCAAGTCAGAGGGTTGGGTTAAGGGGGGGTTATGGGGGTAAAAAGAAATGTCTTACGGGTTCGAATAACAATCTTACAAACAGGCAAATTGAGAAGATAAAAAAAGATATCTTTAAAAGAAAGATAATTTCTCTCAAATAAACACGTGAGCAAGTCAGAGGAGTGTTGCTAAGTTTAGAGAGTGACATACACGAGCACGGGGCAAGTGGAGCACAAGCCATAGCAATCCATTACATAATATATAGGTAATTGGGGGAGATGGGGAGGTGGGGTTGAGATTAAGCTGGCTATCCTCTCTACAATCAAGTGAACGTTTAAATAAATTTTAAAAGGAGATATTCAATGTACTATAAGTTTCGTCAACAAGGGACTTTGCAAAGTTACATAAAATTATAAATAAATGGAAATACAAATCCTACAGAGCTATGCTAATTATATATGATTTTTTTAATGCGTAATAATTCCTAGTCAGACAATTAAAGAATTAAGTTGATTGGTGATGTATTTGATGTGACAGAGCACAGAGCATCCTGACATTTCGAAGTAATCGATGTTCGTATTTTCTTCAAATAAGATTATTCCTAGACCAAGATAAAACCCCATCACTCAATTTTCATTCGGACATCATGTGAGGCATTGAAAGGACCAAGCTACACACAGCGAATCACAGGTACACTCCGCCCAGGTGTCCCTGGAGCACCCGAGCACAGTTTCTACACAGATGCATGATACATTAGTCAGTCTTAACTGGAGTAGGCAAACCGACCCCAAATTTTACCGTAAAGTCAGGTCAACGTGCGGTCACTCCCGTAACTGAGGAATTACTAAATAAAGCTTTTAGGGATGTCTGCCACTTGCCATTTTCAGATTGAGTCACATGATACAAAACACTCGAGTTATTTTCACAACATTTGTGACGATCACTCGATAACTCTATCCATCTGAGGAAGAGTGCGATATGACGAGGATAATACGACACGAAAGAGAGGAAAACCAAAGCGCAATTTACAAACATCTGAATCTGAGCACCTCAACTATCTGAATTCTCTGGAGGATGTGGTGTTGCTCTTTGTGGAAAATTGCTAAAGCGTTTCATCATAGCCAGATGCCTGGCCCCGCCACAAGCACAGACTCCTAAATTTGAGGCAAAGGCTACTGGCGGCTTTAAAGGCAACCAGGAATAACATGTGGGAGGTAAAGCAAGCTGGAAGCCTTTTGGCAGACGAGGGGTGGCTGGGCTGATTCGAGTGGAATTTCCTTACGGTCACAGTGCAGCCGTCTGCGCTTCGCTCGGATTCTTCAGAGACGAGCTGAAGCTTGTAGACAAAAGATGCAATAGGGAACTTTCTTGCCTTCAACTCGCCCTCAAAACAAGTACAACCAACCAAATGCCAGCATTCATCGCACAGAGGAGAGAATGTAATAAACTGAAAATCGAGGATATACGATACATCACATAGTTGATCAAATGGTGCAACAGGCAGGTCTGAGTTTCTTGATTTTTGAGGTCACATTTCAAATCACCCAAACGATTGCATCACTAGGGGGTCTGTCATTTGGAATGAAACATCCGTGGATGACATGGGCGAAATACTCGCGACTTTAAGTAGTTTCATTAAAACATCACTTCCTAATGAAGCAATGCCAGACACGGTGCTGTGGAGTTAGAGAGTCTGCTATGAGTCTGGGAAATCTGCAGTTCGAACCCGGGCCCAATCATACCGAAGACTTTTAAAGTGGTCCATGCTACTTCCTTGCTTGATGCTCAGGATTTAAAGTAAGAGAGCACGGACAAACAACTACAGGTTGGAAACCATTGCACAGATTTGATGGGCCTTGAAGTTCCTTATTTAAGGGAACTCATATTATATTATATTTAACTGCAACTATTCCATGCTTTCCTTAAATAACGCAGGCATCCACAATGCCGTCGAGTGTTTCGTCCTTTGTTTTAAATGGAAAAATGAATGACTTTCGCAAAAGACGGCAATGCTGAGGCACATGAGCTGTGTAACAATTGCGGAGACAACAATACCCATTAAAAATGAGAACGGCACTCGGTAGAACGTATACCTCCGCCAGCCTGAACAGTTTAAGTTTTGTATCCCACTGATAGGTCGGATCTGGATCCGGACCTGAACCAAAATCTAATCGGCAAAATATAATCACCTAACCAATTGATCCACCTAGTTTTGTCAAAACTTGTCCATAACTTTTTGAAATATCATGCTATGTCTCTCTTTTGGCCTCGTCTCTCAATGGTTAAGAAGCGCTTAAAAATAAAAATATATAAAAATCTCAAATCTGGATCTTCACAAAAATTGAATCAATTGGTTTTTTCACACATCCAACATGTTCATCAGGGTTCGCCCAAATCCATCCATAACTTTTTGAAATATCATGCTATGTCTCTCTTTTGGCCCCGTCTCTCAATGGTTAAGAAGCGCTTAAAAATTAAATTAAAAAATCTCAAATCTGGATCTTCACCAAAATTGAATCAATTGGTTTTTTCACACATCCAACATGTTCATCAGGGTTCGCCCAAATCCATCCACAACTTTTTAAAATATCATGCTATGTCTCTCTTTTGGCCCCGTCTCTCAATGGTTAAGAAGCGCTTAAAAAAAATTTTTTTAAATCTCAAATCTGGATCTTCACCAAAATTGAATCAATTGGTTTTTTCACACATCCAACATGTCCATCAGGGTTCGCCCAAATCCATCCACAACTTTTTGAGATATCGTGCTATTTATAGTTTTTGAACATATCACGCAATGGTGAAGATGCACATTAAAAATTCTAGTGTCCGGATCTGGATCTTCACCAAAATCTGATCAATTATTTCTTGATCAGAAATTTGGTCCAAATCCGTCCACAACCTTTTGAGATATCCTGTTCACAGACAGACATTTGAGATATCCTGCTTGAGGTATCCTGTTCCCCCTCACCCCCTGGCTGTGACTACTTTCAATGAAAATGGCCCGAGTCAAAATGAGTTATGAGATTATCAGAATGAGATATCCTTAAACTCACAAATTGCATACCCCCTCTACCTAGTGTCACTGCACACAGATAAAGGTGTGCAAGGCTGTATGGTTGGCTGGTTTTCTGCCCACCATTTATGGGACCATAAATTACCATGTCTTCTGATGTGAGAGTAAATTGCACGCACAGTAACCCAACAATGTGGAGACGTGACATTGCTGAGTTATAAAAATGAGGTGCTAGGTTCTAGGTTCTAGATACGCACATGTTGTATGTATTATAATCTCTTCCTGAGTTGAGAAATGTTATGGCAACAAAAATAAATGTGATCTGTGCTCATTGTTCGTTTTATTCGGCATATAAAATGATATTTTTCAGTTAATAGGGGATTTGGAATCAAGTAGTGTGGGCAAGAAAAAAAGTAGGAAAGAATGATCCCATTTGGAATGAAACAATAGAACGAGTGAATGAATCCAACAGTTTGAAGCACAAGTTGGACATATTAGGGTTGGAAAGAGTATGTAAACATAAGGTATGGGAGAGAATTGACTGAAAGTTGTTTTCTTTTCAGGAGATACTCTGGCAGATAATGACTTCACGTGGAATGTACATTGGATGACTGCACGCACTCAATGGCATGGACAATAAAAGTGTAATTTCCCAACGGGGCCCGTGGATCATGATGCAGGGAATCCAGGTCCAAATTCCCCATACCAGATGTGTGCTGTCCATTGTCTACGAATTTCCTTGTAATTCATATAAGGTTCATTGGCTTCACTGAAAAGTTTCAACAACGATTGATTGTGGTATTTAGGAAAACTTTCTTCTTTCATTTAAAGCGATTGTATTTATCATACAAGGATGTGCAAGGGAGATTGGACACGCAACCCCGTTTAGCTAATCCATGCCAGTGCCACATCAGTCCGAGACGGAAATGGCATGGGAGCTTGCTTTTATCCAGCTCTCCGGGATATAAATCCTACTATTAATTTGCAATTGGTCACCGTCTTTGACACCAATAGGAATTTTTATTACAGACCCGAGGCATCAAAAAGCTACATATATCGAACAAAGTTTCAAATGCCACCACAAACAAACAAGCAAACCTCGCTGCCATTAGAGTATTAAAATTGCATCAGATGTGGCAATAAATGTGAATTGATGCGCCCAGCTTGGTGGGCTCGATGAAGACGCCATTTACCTTTTTTCTGGCTCAATCTCTATCTCGTGTGGGTACAGGCAACTTGCTAGTATATATAAATAACAAGACCCAATCACGTCTCTCACCCATAATTGGAGGGAATAATCAATCAACTCTCACAATCAATTAATCCAGGTGGCTAGGATTTCAATAAATTAACACCCATGCTCTTCTAGCCAAAGAAAGCTGCATAAAGCAACCAATGAAGAGATGAAGCTGAGTCTATAGGCCCATCACTTCGCTATCGCCGACACATCAGTGGTCTCTGTCTTTTTCTAGTCTTGCACCCTCTGCCCTCTCCCAAGTATCTGCAGGATCCACGCAGTCCACCAGCAACCCCCTACTATCTTTTCTACACCCGTCAACACTCCCCACAACGCCGAACCCCCACCGAACCCCTTCTCTCCATGCAAATTTTTTTTGCTTATGTATCCATCTTGTCAACCCTTGTTTGTCCGTCTCCATCTACCTTCTCCCTCTGCCCTGCTATTGGCATTTCCCCTTTCTCCTGCTGATCCCTTTGTGATGTTGTGTCCTGATCTGTTCTGTGTCCGAGCTCTTCCATGAGCCTGGACCATGTATTTTTTTTAAAAGGGACACAAGGAAAGACCTTTACTGTTTCAAATGCTACAAAGGTTACTCTACAGCCACAGACATTCATACTTAGCACATACAGTGCATTCAGAAAGTATTCAGACCCCTTCACTTTTTTCACATTTTGTTATGTTGCAGCCTAATGCTGAGATCGTTTAAATTCATTTTTTCCCTCATCAATCTACACTCAATACCCCATAATGACAAAGAGAAAACAGGATTTAGAGAAAGTTTTACAAATTTATTTTTTTTTAAAAACTGAAATATCACATTGACATAAGTATTCAGACCCTTTGCTATGACACTTGAAATTTAGCTCAGGTGCCTCCCATGTCTCTTCATCATCTTTGAAATGTTTCTACACCTTGATTGGAGTCCACCTGTGTTAAATTCAATTGATTGGACATGATTTGGAAAGGCACACACCTGTCTATATAAGGTCTCACAGCTGAAAATGCATATCAGAGCAAAAACCAAGCCATGAGGTCGAAGGAACTGCCTGCAGAATTCAGAGACAGGATTGTGTCGAGGCACAGATCTGGGGAAGCCTACAAAAAAAATTCTGCTGCATTGAAGGTTCCCAAGAGCACAGTGGCCTCCATAATTCTTAAATGGAAGACGTTTGGAACAACCAGGACTCTTCCTAGAGCTGGCCGCCTGGCCAAACTGAGCAATCGGGGGAGAAGGGCCTTGGTAATAGAGGTGACCAAGAACCCGATGGTCACTCTGGCTGAGCTCCAGAGATCCTGTGTGGAGATGGGAGAAACTTCCAGAAGGACAACCATCACTGCAACACTCCACCGATCTGGGCTTTATGGCAGAGTGGCCAGACGGAAGCATCTCCTCAGTGAAAGACACATGAAAGCCCGCTTGGAGTTTGCAAAAAAGCACCTGAAGGACTCTCAGACTGTGAGAAACAAGATTCTGTGGTCTGATGAAACCAAGATTGAACTGTTTGGCCTCCATTCTAAGCGTCATGTCTGGAGGAAACCAGGCACCGCTCATCACCTGCCCAATACCATCCCAACGGTGAAGCATGGTGGTGGTGGCATCATGCTGTGGGGGTGTTTTTCAGCAGCAGGGACTGGGGAACTGGTCAGGGTTGAGGGAACAGGGACTGGGGGTGTGGGGGACTGGTCAGGGTTGAGGGAACAATGAATGGAGCAAAGTACAGAGATATCCTCAATGAAAACATGAAACAGAGCACTCAGGACATCAGACTGGGCCGAAGGTTCACCTTCCAACAGGACAATGACCCTAAGCACACAGCCAAGACAACGCAGGAGTGGCTTAGGGACAACTCTGTGAAGGTCCTTGAGTGGCCCAGCCAGAGCCCTGACTTGATCCCAATCGAACATCTCTGGAGAGACCTGAAAATGGCTGTCCACCGATGGTCCCCATCCAACCTGACAGAGCTTGAGAGGATCTGCGGAGAAGAATGAATGGCAGAAAATCCCCAAATCCAGGTGTGCAAAGCTTGTCGCGTCATACCCAAGAAGACTCGAGCTGTAATCGCTGCCAAAGGTGCTTCAACTAAGTACTGAGTTAAGGGTCTGAATACTTATGTCAATGTGCTATTTCAGTTTGTTTTTTTTAAATAAATTTGCAAAACTTTCTAAAATCCTGTTTTCTCTTTGTCATTATGGGGTATTCAGTGTAGATTGATGAGGGAAAAAATGAATTTAAACGATTTCAGCATAAGGCTGCAACATAACAAAATGTGAAAAAAGTGAAGGGGTCTGAATACTTTCTGAATGCACTGTACATGAGAATCCCAATGCTATATGCTCCTCCCCTCACTCCTTCAGTATGTGCTACTTGTGAAAGTCTGCAAATTCCATTTCTTCAGATTACGTGACGTGTGTGTACACGTGTATGTTTGTATGTGCTTTACAAGGACATTAGAAGACGTTTCATAAATCAACACAGTATAGGAGATTTTAAGCTGGGATTCCAGCATCATGAGTCACGTGCCAAGATGAGAATGCCACTGGGGCCAAACCAAATGCCTATGTCTATTTGAAAGACGGATGTCTTGCTCTTTTTCAAAGGACAAAATTCTTGAGAAAGCAAGTACATTCATATTTATATAATTTTGCTTAAAGGTGAGTGTAACAATAAGGAAATAGATATATTGTTACTTGCAATTTTATGAGCTGCTCAGCCATGTGTCCTTCAGATTGGTATTTTGGTGTCCAGACTTTTGCATCAGCCTTAGTTCATGGGGAAAGAAAGGAAATAAAAGATATCTTGGAAAATTCTGATTGCAAGTTCACGGCAATTGGGTTTGATCAGTTTTTTATAACAACACCAACTCAAACCCAATGTTTTGCCAAAATGTCACACGTTGTTTATCATTTTTGAGGGACTACGCTGCGATCGCATTCCTTCACAAGTGTGGAATTGTCAAGAAGCCAAAGTTCAAATCCAAACAACAAGGCACATCCTGAACCAGACGTAAACTGAAGCTCCAGTGGCTCGTGGCATGTTGTGGATTCCAAAAAGAGGATGGATGGCTTCCTAAGATGAACTACAAACTGATTATTAAGGTGATGTAGTGTGGAGCTGATTCCAGGAGCGCAAAGGCTGAGCTACTTTATTTAATTAGGTAACCAACTGTACTCGTGAATTGTCAAATGATGATTTATTATTCCGATGATGTAAAGCAAGATGAACCTGCTGCTGGTACCAAAAGAAAAATCATTAATCTACTTGCATAAGCAAAATCATGTATTACCTCCGCCAGCAGAGGTGGACGGAGGTTATATTTTCACCCCTGTCTGTCTGTCTGTTTGGCTGTTTATCTGTTTGTGAGCAGGATATCTCAAAACGTTATGGACAGATATGGGTGAGTCTTAGTGGACAGGTTGGTGGTGGTTTGGCTGTTTATCTGTTTGTGAGCAGGATATCTCGAAAAGTTATGGACAGATATGGGTGAGTCTAAGTGGACAGGTTGGGAGTGTGACAAGGACAAATTGATTAGATTTTAGTGAAGATCCAGATCCGGACACGAGAAATTTTAATTTTTTCTTCACCATTGTAAGATTTGAATAACTTAACCAAAAAACGATACATAGTTATGTGGACTGTTATGGACAGATTCGGACGAAACGTTATGAGCTGCTCAGCTTGGTTAGGTGACACGAACAAGCCGATTAGATTTTGGTTCAGGTCCGGATGCAGATCCGTCCCATCAGTGAGATCCAAAAGGTAAATGTTCAGCCTGGCGGAGGTATGTCCACAACCTTTTGTCCACAACCTTTTGAGATTTGTCCACAACTTTTGAGTCCGAATCTGTCCACTATTTTTGAGATATCTTGTTCACAGACAGAAAAACAAACAGACAGGGGTGAAAACATTACCTCCATCCACCTTCGGTGGCGGAGGTAATTACAATAAGAATTGAATAAACGCCAATAAAATTAAGTGTTATGTGTGTACAGCACAAACTAACTTCTCACATGTATACTCTACTTTTCTTTCAATTTTGTGTATATTACCCATATTTTTAACAAAGCATACAGAATCAGGGTCTAACTGAGCAACAGATTGAATCAATAAAACAGCGATCATGGCATGCCAACTGCTGGGAGAAGCAAGGTGAAGCTGACATTTTGGGCTTTAAATTTTCAATGGAACCAAATAGGGACACAGGATAGTGGCGAAGGTTGACATAGGGTGAGAGTGAGTCAGAGGTGTGTGTATCAAAGCTATGTCAAGGATCAGAGTGCATTTAGGGTAGGAATGATTCATTTTGACAACTCACGAAATGGCGGGTCGGGATTCAGGTGTTAAAAGTCAAGGGAACTGAGAGAAAAGGGGAATAATAGTGAAACAAAGAAGAAATTAAAAATTGGGAGAAGGGGGGGAAGAGAGACAACAAATAAATAAACAAAAACAACTAAACAAGGGGAAGTTAAAAAGGTAAGATCATTCATTCATTCATTTTGTATGCCACCTGCAGGCAGCACTGCTGTGTCACTGAAGGGGATATATAAAGGAGATGGCAAATGGGAGAGCAGAGAGAAGAGGAAAAGGTATGAGAAGTGAGAAAAAAGAAGGAGGAGATAGAAAATAGTTAAAACAAAAAAAGGGAAAAACATAGTGGAAAAAAGATTGAGAAGTTGTAAAAGACGGGAGGTCGAAGTAAATGATGAGTGCTCATTAATCAAATGGGGAGCAAACATCCCGATCCTGAAGATGAGGTTTTGTTATTTACACTGTTGACTGTCCTTGGTGCTGAAATGGAGAAAAATACCCGAGACGATTGCACGAATGTCATGGAAGATTGAATCGTCGAGCAACTGTTTTGGAGAGATCTGTGCTGTTGGTTCATACATCGAGCAAGTGTTTGGGAAGCGATTTCCGAGTCTTCACCCTGTCCCACCAACACAAGTGTATCAGAGTGCACGTGATTTGTCAAGTGACCTCCTCCACCCCCACCCCACATCTCCCCCCCCCAGCCTGCTACTTTGCTCGTGAACACCATTCATCTCACCATTTCTGCCCACTAGGATCAATATGCTGCCGCACGGTGTAGCCAAACTGGGACTGGAGGCTTCCTTGGAAGATTCGTGCTCGCCTGGTGTCCAGATTGAAAGACCATATGCAATTTAGGCAGCCTGCCAAATACAAAACACATACACACACCATTACAAAAAATATGATTTGCAGCCCTCACCTCATTGTTTCACACAAATATCTTGAATATTAATATAATCGAAAGATTTTTTTAAAGGCATTTTAATGCATACAAAGTGAGCATCTATACAAATAAGAGAAATGGTGTGTGTGTGTGTGTGTGTGTGTGTGTGTGTGTGTGTGTGTGTGTGTGTGTGTGTGTGTGTGTGTGTGTGTGTGTGTGTGTGTTTGTGTGTGACTGTCTGTGTGTCGCCATGTTTCTGAAAGATGGCCAAACGGAGGTTCATCAAACTTTCAGAGGTTCATCAGTGAGTGCAGGGGTGTGGATTAGCCAAAAAGTTGGATTTCTTTTAATTGTTTGGATATTGTGCCTAAGCCTTTGTCGCTACATGAAAGGTAATATTAAATGATTCCTGATCCCATTCGTTAGTGGGTGTAGGAAAGTGTTTTAGGCCCCCACAAAAAAATTGAAAAAAAACAAAATTAGATTTCTTTAAAATGCCAACAGTATTAGAACAGCAATGGACAACGATGGGTGGGTGCTCCTGCTAGCAAAACTTAAAAGCATTAATACAGCAACATCAAAAAAAGGTCTCGTCTGCCGGCATTAGTTGGTGGACACGTTAAGGATCCCAAGGTGCCCTTCGTGAAGAGTAGGTGAGCTATCGCCGGCACCATGAACAAATTACAAATTCTTGCTCATCATTCCCATATCAAAATGTGTCGTTCCTGAATCATAGCATTATCAATCAGTGCATTCTTTTTCATCAGTCGCAGACAGAATCTCCATCTGGTTTCTTAAACATAGGGGCAATACCCCCTGGGAGTTCACCTGGTAGAATAAAGCAGTATAGCACACTGACTTAAGGTATTTTAAACAGTATCATGGTATTTTAAACCAATTTCAATGGTTGCTAAGAGACAGGGCAGCATGTACAATCATACTAACGTGATCATAAGAGTTTAAACAAACAAAAAATTACCTATTTTAGTGGGCAACTTCTCCCCCTCCACCCCTCCCCTCTAAACCCCCTTAACCCCCTACATGGGTGATGAAGGTTGTGATCAAGTTTCATCAAAATTGTGTGTGGAGTTTTGGAGAAGAGAGCAAATACCTTTGGCAAGTCATCTCCCTCCTCCCCCCCCACCAATCCCTCATAGGGGATGGAGGGGGTTACCCTATGTATTACCAACACACATGGAAAATTTGGTGGAGATTGGGCGAAAATGCTGAATCATAATCATAACACTGTTTCCATATACAAACAACCTGAACCTGCGTACTACCAGCATGTACACAAAATTTGGTGGAGATCGGGCCAGCCTTGTTTTTTTATGATTTTCAGATGTACATACATACACATACACTTGGTCCTCGGTTACCGTCATGGCAACGTTCTTGAAAACCAGGACGTTAAGTAAAACGACGTTAAATGAATCAATTTATCTCATAAGAAATAAATTTATCTCGACGATGTAAAAGCGAGTTATCTATACGAGCAGAGTAACCGCCCTACGGGTCATCTTGTTCTAAGCATGCCACACATTCTTGACACATTCCTTTATTTGGGCAGCATACAAGCAACTGACAATGACTTCAATCGTTCCCGAAAATAAAATAAAAATAACCTGGGTTACCAGCATAAAGCAAAAACATGTCTACTACACGTAATTCAAAAGACCTCACACTGGAAAACGTGGAGACAGTAATACTGCACTGTAAAGAGTGGGGACTTGTAATACCTTCTCCCACCTGGAGGTGGCGATAAACGATACACATTTACATAGAGAATTTGCATCCACACCCCTTTCCCCAAGACCACTGGCAAAGATTAAAACACCACAATACACTAAATGGGTCATGCTTATCCTAAGTAGCAGGTCTGGATGGACAGTGCCTTTAGAAAGTATTCACACCCCATGACTTTTTCACATTTTGCTGTGTTACAGCCTGAATTTAAAATGGATTACATTGATATTTTTTGTCACCGATCTATACAAAATACCCTATAATGTTAAAGTGGAATTTTTTTTGATGAAATTAAAAATGAAATGCAGAAATATCTAATTTAGATAAATATGCAACCTCCTGAGTCAATATTTCGTAGAAGCGCCTTTGGCAGCGATTATAGCTTCGAGTCTTCTAGGGTATGTCTGTATCAACTTTGCACATCTGGATTTGGGGAGTTTGTCCCATTCTTCCTTGCAAATCAACTCAGGCTCTGTCAAGTTGGATAGGGAGCGTCGGTAAACAGCAATCTTCAAGTCTTTCAACAGATTCTCAATGGGATTCCAGTCTGGGCTTTGGCTGAGCCACTCAAGGACTTTCACATTCTTGGTCTGAAGCCATTCCAGTATCGCTTTGGTTTGGATGCTTGGGGTCATTGGCCGATTGGAACATAAATCTTTGTCGCAGTCTAACGTCCTATGCACTCTGCAGGAGGTTTTCCTCAAGGATTTGCCTGTATTTGGCTACCTTCATTGTTCCCTCTATCCTTACAAGTCCGCCAGTTCCTGCCGTTGAAAAGCATTCCCATAGCATGATGCTGCTACCACTATGCTTCAAGGTAGGTATGGTGTTAGATGGGTGATGAGGTGTGCTCTGTTTCCGCCAAATGTCATGCTTTGCATTCAGGTCTCTCAATCACAATTGTACTGAGATACAAATTTTAATCTTATCAGACCACAAAATATTTTGCCTCGTGCTCTCAGAGTCTCTCACATGCCTGTTTGCAAACTCCTGGCCTTCTGTCATATGCCTTTTTCTCAGGAGTGGCTTCCTCTGGCCACTCTACCATGAAGCCTAGATTTGTGAAGTGCTGCAAAGACCGTTGTCCTTCAGGCAGGTTCTCCCATCTCAGCAAAGGACCTCTGTAGTTCTGTCAGAGTCTTCATTGGGTTCTTGATCACCTCCCTGACCAAGGTCCTTCTTGCCCGGTTTCTCAGTGTGGTCAAATGGCCAACTCTAGGAAGAGTCTGGGTAGTTCCACATTCTTTCTGGACTGTACGCTGCTTATATAAATGAATTCCCCACCCCCGGCGCACTGGTCACACACGCCGGTTACCAATAAGCTACCCAAGTCACAGCCTCCCCTCTCACCTCAGCATGAGAGCCCACCGCCACGACAGATAATGGCATTCAGCATGAGTATGAGCGACCCCATACGATCGGGCGCTGTCGGTATAGAGGAGAATGACAAGGAGGAGGTAGGTGTGTGGAAGGCGAGCCCGAACTGCTGAGTTGCGAGTTAATTGCAGCGTCAACCATGGGTGGAAAAGGTGCATCGGATGTGTAACAAACCCCACACTATCTCTTTCACACTTTTATTTCTTTACCCCTCTTCCCAAACTCTGTGTTCTTCCTTCAGGTGTCTGAATCAATTTTAGTGTAAAGGTTATAAGCCATTGCAATAAGGCATCCGAGGGTGGAGATTATTGCGTAGGGAACAAGGGGAATGTACGAGTGCTGTAAATTATTACCTCCACCACCAAAGGTGGATGGAGGTTATGTTGTCACCCCTGTCTGTCTGTTTGTTTGTCCGTCCGTTTGTGAACAAAATATCTCAAAAGGTTGTGGACGGATTCGGACGAAATTTGGCAGAGATGTAGCGTATGTGAAAAGGATGAAACGATTAGATTTTGGTGAAGATCCAGATTCGGATCCAGCTAATATAATTTTTAAGTGATTTTTCACCATTGCAAGATCGGGCCAAAAACGATACATAGCAGGATATCTCACAAAGTTGTGGATGGATTTGAACGAAACTTGGTGGACTGGTTGGGTGTCTCACAAAGATGATTCGATTGGATTTTGGTGAAGAACTGAATATGGATTCGGATATGAGAACTATTTAAAAATTCCAAGTGATTCTTCACCATTGAGAGATAGGGCCAAAAACGATACATAGCAGGATATCTAAAAAAGTTATGGATGGATTTGGACAAAACTTGTTGGACAGGTTGTGTGTGTGACAATGAAGAATCGATTAAATTTTGGTGAAGATCCGGATCCGGATCCAGCTAGTATAATTTTTTAAGCGATTCTTCACCATTGAGTGATATGGCCAACCAGGCGGAGGTTTGCTCTCTACTGAGTGCCGTTCTAGTTACTCCCGCGAGGGAGTAATGCATTCGATCGTGTCCGTGTGTGTGTGTGTGTGTGTGTGTGTGTGTGTGTGTGTGTGTGTGTGTGTGCGTGTGTGTGTTCGTGTGTTTGTGAACAAGTTATCTGGAAAAGTTCTGAACGGATTTGGATGAAAGTTGGTGGGATGATTGCCCTTGGGATAAGGAAGGATTGATTAGTTTTTGGTGAAGCTCAGGATATTATTCCGGATCCAGGAATTTTTTGAAGGATTGTTTACCATTGGAAGATAGGGCTCATTTTTTTTTAACATTATCTTCAGTGGTATACAAAACAAACTATTCAGCCTGGCAGAGGTATGCGCTCTACCGAGTGCCGTTCTAGTTACGACTTGCAGTTTGAGTTCGTAATGCATTATTAGAATTTGTTGTTTTGGGTATTAATGTTTGATTTTCATGATGAATAGCCTCTGAATTTATAGATGGAAAAATGATTGGCCAATCTCCCACAAATTTTGCATACGTGCTCGGGGTAACCATACTCATGGGCGCAAAATAAGTTTGACGTCTTTCCTCACCCTCCCCATCCATCCCCCCCCCCCCCCCCTCCCCACCAACCACTGAGAATGGGGAGATGATGTGTAAGTTTAGTTGAGGCATGTACATTAATATTTGGTAACTTTACTGATACCTTTTTTTAGACTATCAGATTTTGCTGAGATACATACAATACAGTCTAGTATATTATCTGCATTCTTACTTTGACTTTCCATGCCTGGTTAGTGTTAGCTGTTTCTACTCCTTCATGGCTACTGTTGATCTGAAGAGATGCCAGAGTAAAGTCCTTTTGAAGAATTGAGTCAAATAAAAAGCTGAGGAAATAGGAAATTATGTGTAAACACTGCACGAATGAATGAAGTATTTTATAAGGGCAACCAGAAAAGAGATTCGTATATTATGTGACATAGAAAGAATTCTGTCTAGTATTGAGAAATGTTGCCTGGTGTTGGGCTAGCGGCTAGGGTGCCAGCTTAGGATCCCAGGATCCTGGGTTCGAATCCCGGTCGATCGCTGTAATTAACGCCAGGGGGGTTGACTCAGCCTGGTCATACCTTCCGAGGTCGGCAAATTGAGTACCAGTACACTGGTAATTCCCTGTTTGTCGTAAAAGGCGACTAACAGGGTTGGCGGCAGGAAGGGCATCCGGCCGTAAAACATTGCTTCAAAAAGGGGACCAGAAAAATAACAACAACCACGGTGCCCAAAAAAGGCCAACCCCTGCTTTGCAGGGGAAAAATGGCCTCTAAAGGTGGTTTTTTTCTTTTTCTTTTTTATTGAGAAAATCCTTTGATCAATTAGAACGGCCCTCAGTAGAGCGCATTCCTCCACCAGGCTGAACATTTTACGTTTTGTATCTCACTGATTGGCTGGACCTGAATCCAGACCTGAACAAAATCGAATCGGTTTGTTTTTATCACCTAACCAACTCATCCACAGAGTTATGTCACAAGTCTTCCACAACTTTTTGAATTATCACGCTACGTATCATTTTTGGCCTCAACTCGCAATGGTGAAGAATCACTTTTAAAAAAATTTAAATCTGGTATTTGAATCCGGATTTGGATCTTCACCAAAATCGAGCCGATGCGTCTTTGTCACAATCTGTCCACCAAGTTTCATACAAATCCGTCCATAACCTTTTGAGATACCATGATATATATCGTTTTTGGCCCTCTCTCAAAGGTGAAGAATCACTTTTAAAATTCTAGTACCCGGACCTTCCATTTCCTCATCGCAACATTTGCTTTCATCACCGTTAGTAGTAAAGGGAAAAGAAGGAACGTCATGCTTGACATAATAAATATCCCAAACTCCAACCTAAGAGAGAGCCAGAGGCAACACACTTGAATGCAGACTCACAGTTCCATCACAAGAATATAGTTCCCAAGTGGGAGAAACAATACAGATCAAATCGAACGTCTCATTACCTTTCCACGAGGGTACCACAGCGGTGCACTCGAGCAGCACTGTTATATGATAATGGTTCGACATCTCGTTTGAAATGTTCTACACATGTGACATCACCTCTATTCTATGAGAATAACGATTTGTCCATCATTTCCGAGCCGGTTGGACTGGCAATTCCATTGAAGGCCAACAGCGGAATCATCGTATCTGGCTAGATTGCAGACCGTTTGACGCACGGTGATTGCCTCGAGGGAAACCACTAGATTACGACCTGCTGAACGACATGATCCCCATGGATGGTTAGACAAGAAATTTGGAATTTATCCAGTGGGCTGGAACACAATGGCCTACTCTTTGCAAAAACAAAAAAAGATCGTGTGATCTTTAAGGTCCATCAGCAATCAGTGCCAGTCGATGAGTCTCCAGATTTCATGTCCAATCCTATGGGTGACACACCCTGCAAAGTACCATTCAGACAGTTTGTAGAGGAGTCAGGAATCGAACCAGGCATAGACAGCTCAAAATTCACAAACTCTCCCATTCCACAATTAATTATTCCTATATTTTGCTCTTGAACAATTTGTCGAGAGCTCATACTCCTGTAAAGACAAGACATGGTGATGAGACCTTTGCCTACGAGCCGAGTTCACAAATGGAGAGCCTACGAGCCGAGACCTACACAAATGCAACCCAAGACATGACCTGGCATTTTGGACAGACTTGGAGAGCATCTCGCACCTAACAACCCACTCCGCTCCGCCAACCACAGCGCAATGTTCCAGGAAGCAGAGAGATCGAGCATCTCGAGGGACATTCAGCTGGATGGGAGAAGCAAAGTGAATTACAACATGGTCCATTCTCCAGTGTGCCAAAATGATCCTGTATTCGTAGGTCTACAACTTCAAACCACACACCACGTTGGGCAAAGAGAGAACCTCATGGTGTAGCTCTAACAAAAAAAACTACAAAGAGCCATCAGAGATTGCAAACCCTCGCCAGGATGTATTTTCAGTGGTTTTTAAGGCTTTTGTGTTAAAACAAATATGGTGGCCGAACCACGTGACCGATGACGTCATCATTATAATTTTTACGTCATCGTCATCATCCACCAATTTATGCCTACATGACGCTCAATAAATTTCATCTTGATCGGATGAAGTTTTGTACTTGTTGAATTATGACGTCATGATGGAGGCACCTATGACATCATCATTAACATATTTTATTCCCCATGGAGAGTTCTTTATATTGAGCCATGTCTCAATTTTCTTCTATGCAGCGCTTTCAGAGATATAGAGGTGCAGCGTTTTTTGGTTTTTCCAAGATGGCGGCCGAACCACGTGCCCTATGACATCATCATTTTTTTTTTCCTCCACCAATTTATGCCTATATGACGCTCAAGAAATTTCATCTTGATCGGATGAAGTTTTGTACTTGTCGAATTATGACGTCATAATGGAGGCACCTATGACATCATCATTAACATCTTTTATTCCCCATGGAGAGTTCTTCACAATGAGCCATTTCTCAATTTTTTCTATTCAACACTTTTGGAGATATAGAGGTGCAAAGTTTTTCGGTTTTTCCAAGATGGCGCCCGAACCACGTGACCTATGACGTCATAATTATCATTAAAAATTATACAGGAGGAGGTGCACTTGCGGTGAAAATTTCCTGTCGATCGGACCAACGGTTGTAGAGAAAATCATATTTATTCTGTGCAGACAAACAGACAAACGGACTCAAATGCAATACCCTGTCCTCAGGCGAGGGTAACAAGGAGGAAAGCATTTCATCGCGTGTTTACAACGTGAATTCATCGGTTCAACACTGAAGGCGCCATCATCTAGCGCATTGGCCCAGTAGGCAAGGCTCAGGCCCGTTTGAACCAGCGAGAGGTCCCCTTGCAAGACCATAAAGGAATCGTGCGACTGGTGTTCCGTATCCTCGGAAGAGGATCAGGAGATTGAAGACCACAACCATTCGGTGGTCAAAGGAAATCACGTGGTTCAATCAGGAGATGATGATCACAACGACTAGGTGGTCAAAGGAAATCACGTGATTGAATCAGGAGATGAAGATCACGCCCACTCATTAATCAAAGGAAATCACGTGATTCAATCAGGAGATGATGATCACAACGACTAGGTGGTCAAAGGAAATCACGTGATTGAATCAGGAGATGAAGATCACGCCCACTCATTAATCAAAGGAAATCACGTGGTTCAATCAGGAGATGAAGATCACGCCCACTCAGTAATCAAAGGAAATCACGTGATTAAATCAGGAGATGAAGATCACGCCCACTCAGTAATCAAAGGAAATCACGTGATTAAATCAGGAGATGATGATCACAACCACTAGGTGGTCAAAGGAAATCACGTGATTGAATCAGGAGATGAAGATCACGCCCACTCATTAATCAAAGGAAATCACGTGATTCAATCAGGCGATGAAGATCACGCCCACTCAGTAATCAAAGGAAATCACGTGATTAAATCAGGAGATGAAGATCACGCCCACTCAGTAATCAAAGGAAATCACGTGATTAAATCAGGAGATGATGATCACAACCACTAGGTGGTCAAAGGAAATCACGTGATTGAATCAGGAGATGAAGATCACGCCCACTCATTAATCAAAGGAAATCACGTGATTCAATCAGGCGATGACGATCACGCCCACTCAGTAATCAAAGGAAATCACGTGATTAAATCAGGAGATGAAGATCACGCCCACTCAGTAATCAAAGGAAATCACGTGATTAAATCAGGAGATGAAGATCACGCCCACTCAGTAATCAAAGGAAATCACGTGATTAAATCAGGAGATGAAGATCACGCCACTCAGTAATCAAAGGAAATCACGTGATTAAATCAGGAGATGAAGATCACGCCCACTCAGTAATCAAAGGAAATCACGTGATTAAGTCAGGAGATGAAGATCACGCCCACTCAGTAATCAAAGGAAATCACGTGATTAAGTCAGGAGATGAAAATCACACCCACTCAGTAATCAAAGGAAATCACGTGATTAAGTCAGGAGATGAAAATCACGCCCACTCAGTAATCAAAGGAAATCACGTGATTAAGTCAGGAGATGAAGATCACGCCCACTCAGTAATCAAAGGAAATCACGTGATTGAATCAGTAGATGAAGATCATGACCACTCAGTAATCAAAGGAAATCACGTAGTTCAATCAGGAGATGAAGATCATTAACACTTGATCGTCAAAGGAAATCACGCAATTGATTCAGGAGATGAAGATCATGACCACTTGATGGTCAAAGGAAATCACGGGATTAAATCAGGAGATGAAGATCACAACCACTTGGTGGTCAAAGGAAATCACGTGATTGAATCAGGAGATGATGATCACAACCACTTGGTGGTCAAAGGAAATCATGTGATTGAATCAGGAGATGAAGATCACAACCACTTGGTGGTCAAAGGAAATCACGTGATTGAATCAGGAGATGAAGATCATGACCACTTGATGGTCAAAGAAAATCACGTGGTTGAATCAGGAGATAAAGATCATGTTCACTTGGTGGCCAAAGGAAATCACGTGGTTCAATCAGGAGATGAAGATCATGACCACTTGATCGCCAAAGGAAATCACGTGATTGAATCAGGAGATGAAGATCACAACCACATGTTGGTCAAAGGAAATCACGTGATTGAATCAGTAGATGAAGACCATGACCACTCAGTGATCAAAGGAAATCACGTGGTTCAATGAGGACATGAAGATCACAACCACTTGGTAGTCAAAGGAAATCACCTGATTGAATCAGGAGATGAAAATCATGACCACTTGATCATCAAAGGAAATCACGTGATTGAATCAGGAGATGAAGATCACAACCACTTGGTGGCCAAAGGAAATCACGTGGTTCAATGAGATGAAGATCACAACCACTTGGTGGTCAAAGGAAATCACGCGATTCAATCAGGAGATGAAGATCATGACCACTTGATGGTCAAAGAAAATCAAGTGATTGAATCAGGAGATGAAGATCATGACCACTTGATGGTCAAAGAAAATCACGTGATTGAATCAGGAGATAAAGATCATGATCACTTGGTGGCCAAAGGAAATCACGTGGTTCAATCAGGAGATGAAGATCACAACCACATCTTGGTCAAAGGAAATCACGTGATTGTATCAGGAGATGAAAATCATGACCACTTGATCATCAAAGGAAATCACGTGATTGAATCAGGAGATGAAGATCACAACCACTTGGTGGCCAAGGGAAATCACGTGGTTCAATCAGGAGATGATGATCACAACCACTTGGTGGTCAAAGGAAATCATGTGATTGAATCAGGAGATGAAGATCATGACCACTTGATGGTCAAAGGAAATCACGTGATTAAATCAGGAGATTAAGATCACAAACACTCAGTGATCAAAGGAAATCACATGATTAAATCAGGAGATGAGGATCACAACCACATGGTGGCCAAAGGAAATCACATGGTTCAATCAGGAGATGGTGATCACAACCAAATGGTGGTCAAAGGAAATCACATGATTGAATCAGGAGATGAAGATCACACCACTTGGTGGTCAAAGGAAATCACGTGATTAAATCAGGAGATGAAGATCAAACCACTTGGTCGTCAAAGGAAATCACGTGATTGAATCAGGAGATGAAGATCAAACCACTTGGTCGTCAAAGGAAATCACGTGATTAAATCAGGAGATGAAGATCAAACCACTTGGTGGTCAAAGGAAATCACGTGATTGAATCAGGAGATGAAGATCAAACCACTTGGTCGTCAAAGGAAATCACGCGATTGAATCAGGAGATGAAGATCATGACCACTTGATGGTCAAAGGAAATCACGTGATTGAATCAGAAAATGAAGATCATGACCACTTGTTGTTCAAAGGAAATCACGTGATTGAATCAGGAGATGAAGATCAAACCACTTGGTCGTCAAAGGAAATCACGTGATTGAATCAGGAGATGAAGATCATGACCACTTGATGGTCAAAGAAAATCACGTGATTGAATCAGAAGATGAAGATCATGACCACTTGTTGTTCAAAGGAAATCACGTGATTGAATCAGGAGATGAAGATCAAACCACTTGGTCGTCAAAGGAAATCACGTGATTGAATCAGGAGATGAAGATCATGACCACTTGATCGCCAAAGGAAATCACGTGATTGAATCAGGAGATGAAGATCACAACCACATGTTGGTCAAAGGAAATCACGTGATTGAATCAGTAGATGAAGATCATGACCACTGAGTAATCAAAGGAAATCACGTGGTTCAATGAGGACATGAAGATCACAACCACTTGGTAGTCAAAGGATATCACGTGATTGAATCAGGAGATGAAGATCAAACCACTTGATGGTCAAAGAAAATCACGTGATTGAATCCATGAGATGAAGATCATGATCACTTGGTGGCCAAAGGAAATCACGTGGTTCAATCAGGAGATGAAGATCATGACCACTTGATGGTCAAAGAAAATCACGTGATTGAATCAGGAGATAAACATCAAACCACTTGGTGGTCAAAGGAAATCACATGATTGAATCAGGAGATGAAGATCACAACCACTCGTGGTCAAAATGTCGAACCTCAGCCTCGTCTGCTCGCTGGTGGTGTCTTCGGTCTTAAATAAAGATCTTGTAGCGGTTACCGCTGGATGCACACAATCGCCTTGCACCGGCCAGAACACGGCCAGACGCACCTCTCCCGGCATGCCCGGACTCACTGTTCCCGGGCACGCCCGAACCTCCCGGGCATGCCCGCTCTCGCCTTTCCAGGGCTCGCCCAGAGAGTCCGGGCATGCCCGCTATCGCCTTTTCAGGGCTCGCCCAGAGCGTCCGGGCATGCCCGCTATCGCCTTTCCAGGGCTCGCCCAGAGCGTCCGGGCATGCCCGCTATCGCCTTTCCAGGGCTCGTCCAGAGCGCCCGGGCACGCCCAGCCTCGACTTGCCAGGCCGCAGCCAAACACGCCCGGGCAGGTCCAGACTCGCCTTTCCAAGGCTCGCCCTTGACACCCGGGCATGCCCGGTATAGCTTTTGCCGGGCAAACTTCCCGACATAAATGTGTATATATATTGCTGCCCGATAAACGGGCTTGTCAGAATACCTGAGCTGTATTGTTTCAATAAAGCAACTCGGACGAATTCCGTCTTTGGTCGCGTCAATTCTTTCGACTCGCGTTGGAGCGCAGTTCCTTCAATGGTGACCTACCGACATGGATACGGCAGTGACGCTTAAACTGCCTACCTTCTGGGAGGCTCACGCGGCTGTTTGGTTCGCTCAGGCGGACTCTCAGTTCGCCCTGCGAGGCATCACCGCGGACGACACCCACTTCCACCATGTTGTGGCGGCGCTCGGTTCCGCCACCGCGGCCCGCGCCTTGAGCCTCCTCGAGCACCCGCCGGCTGCTGACAAATACGACGCGCTGAAGACACTCCTCCTCGACGCTTTCGCCCTCTCACCGGCAGCACGCGCACGGCGCCTGCTCGCTCTGCCCGAGCTCGGCGACACGCGCCCGTCCGAGCGCATGGACTATATGCTCTCGTTGCTCGGTGAGCACTCTCCGGATTTTCTGTTCCGCGAGCTGTTCCTTCGCCAGCTGCCTCACCCGGTACGCCTCGCCCTGGCTGGCACGTTGATCACGGATTCCCGCGCCCTCGCCAGGGAAGCCGATAAGATCTCCTCGGCGGGCCAGCACATCGGCGCGGTTACCTGGAGCCCGCCGCCGTCCGAGGCGACGCCCACGACACCCGAGCGCCCTGTGCGGTTGGAGGCCGAACTGCCGGTGCAACTGGCGGCCGCCACGCCGCACCGCCCGCTTCCGACACGATGGCCGGGGCCTCCACCTGACCGGGCATGGTGTTATTACCACGCCAGGTTCGGACACAAGGCTCGGACGTGCCGGCCCCCGTGCACTTTCGGCAGGTCGGGAAACGGCCGGGCCGGCGTTCATTCCCAGCCATGAGCGCCGGCCACTCGGGCAACTTGCTGTTTATTCGGGACAAAGCGTCTGGGTGGCGTTTCCTGTGTGACACCAGCGCCCAACTGAGCGTCATACCCGCCTCCGAGCAGGACAGGCGGGACGCCGTTTGCGGCCCCTCTTTGGTCGCTGCTAATGGCTCGGCCATACGCACTTTCGGCCCACGCGTCGTCACCCTCAGCTTCGGCAGCCAGCGTTTTCAATGGACTTTTGTGACCGCCTGCGTCCCCATGGCTTTGCTGGGCGCCGACTTCCTCTGCGCACACGGGCTGCTGGTCGACGTTAAACGTCGTCGCCTTGTCAACGCCCAGACCTTCAGCTCCCTGGCGTGCACGATGAGCAGCTCCGCGCCGACCGAACTGGCGTGCGCCCTCCCGGCAGCGAACGAGTTCGCTCGCCTGCTCGCGGAATTCCCGGCCCTCACGCGGCCGACGTTTTCGGCCGTCGCGGTGCGGCACGGGATCGAGCACCACATACCCACTACGGGCCCGCCGGTCTACGCCAGGGCCCGCCGCCTCGACCCGGCCAAGCTCGCCGTGGCAAAGGCCGAGTTCGACGCGTTGGAGCACCTCGGCATCGTGCGGCGCTCCGATAGCGCGTGGGCCTCGCCACTGCAAATCGTGCCAAAGCCGGGGGGTGGATGGCACCCGTGTGGCGACTACCGCCGTCTCAACGACGCTACCACCCCCGACAGGTACCCGATCCCGCATATTCAGGACTTTTCCGCCCGTTTGGCGGGACGGGTCATCTTTTCGAAAATTGACCTGATACGGGGCTACCACAAGGTACCTGTCCGGGCGGCCGACGTCCCGAAGATGGCCGTCATCACGCCGTTCGGCCTGTTCGAATTTTTGCGGATGCCGTTTGGCCTCAAGAACGCGGCCCAGGCGTTCCAGCGCTTGATGGACGGCGTGCTGCACGACCTGCCGTTTCTTTTCGTCTATCTGGACGATATCCTCGTCGCCAGCACGTCCCGCGCCGAGCACCTCCTCCACCTCCGAACACTGTTCGGTCGCCTCAGCGAGCACGGCTTAATTGTCAACCCGGTCAAATGCCACTTCGGCGCGACGACTGTTGACCTTTTGGGCCACCGCATCACCAAGACCGGGGCCGTGCCGCTGCCGACCAAGGTCGAGGCCATCACCACGTTCCCGCGTCCCCGTTCCATCAAGGCCCTCCAAGAGTTCCTCGGCATGGTGAATTTTTATCACCGATTCGTGCCCCGCGCTGCTCAGCTCATGCGGCCCCTTTACGAGGCCCTCTGGGGCAAGCCGGCCAAGCATGACATTGTTTGGTCCGCGGCCATGGACGCGGCCTTCGCCAGCGCCAAACGGGCCCTCGCCGACGCAACGCTGCTGGCTCACCCGGTGCTCAACGCGCCCATCGCCCTCACTACGGACGCCTCCAACTACGCGGTGGGCGCCGTCCATGAGCAATGGGTGGACGGGGTTTGGCAGCCACTCGCTTTTTTCAGCCGGCAACTCCGGCCGAACGAGTTAAACTACAGCACGTTCGACCGCGAGCTGCTCGGGCTATTCCTGGCCGTTTGCCATTTCCGACACCTCCTGGAGGGCCGCCCGTTCACGGCTTTCGTCGACCACAAGCCGTTGGTCTACGCAATGGCTAAGGTCACAGAGCCGTGGTCGGCCCGCCAGCAGCGCCACCTCTCCGCCGTGTCGGAGTTCACCACGGACATCCGGCACGTCGCCGGCAAAGACAACGCCGTGGCCGACTGTCTTTCTCGGGCCAGCGCGAACGCGGTCCACCTCGGCGTGGACTCCGCGCTCATGGCGGCCGACCAGACCACCGACGCCTCGGTGCAGGCACTCCGTGCGGCGGACACGGGCCTCCGTCTGGCCGACATTCCCTTCGCGGGCACCGTCCTGCTCTGCGACGTCTCCCAGGGCCAACCTCGCCCCATCGTGCCCGTTTCCTGGCAGCGCCGCATCTTCGCCTCCATCCACGGCCTTTCTCACCCGGGCCGGAAAGCTTCTCAGAAGCTGGTGTCGGCGTGTTTCGTCTGGCACGGCCTTCGACGAAACATCAGCGACTGGGCCAACGCCTGCACGGCCTGCCAGCGGGTCAAGGTCCACCGCCACACCCAGGCCCCGCTGGCACCTTTCGCCGTGCCTGAACGGCGTTTCGACCACGTCCACGTGGACCTGGTGGGTCCCCTGCCCCCCTCGCGGGGGTTCACCCACCTGCTCACCATGGTGGACAGGACCACCAGGTGGCCGGAGGCCGTGCCCCTCGCCTCCACCACCACCGCCGACGTGGCGCAGGCGTTCATCGCCACCTGGGTCGCGCGCTTCGGCGCACCAGCGGACATCTCGTCCGACCGCGGCCCACAGTTCACGTCTGAGCTTTGGGGCGCGGTCGCCCATTCGTTGGGGGTCACGCTGCACCGCACCACGGCCTACCACCCCCAAGCCAACGGGTTGTGCGAGCGGTTTCACCGCTCCATGAAGGCCGCACTCATGGCCGGCCTTCAGGACGACGGTTGGGCCGACCGGCTGCCGTGGGTCCTTTTGGGCCTTCGCACGGCCCCCAAGGAAGACCTCCAGGCGTCCGCCGCCGAGCTCGTCTACGGCCAGCCACTCCGCGTCCCGGGCGAATTCGTGCCCGACGCTACCAGTCCCTGGTCCGCCGCTCGCCAGCGCTCGGACCTCCAGGAGGCCGCCCGACGATTTGCCCCCGTGCCGACGTCCCGCCACGGTGGCCCCCAGTCCTACGTCCCCCCGGCGCTTCGCACAGCGGAGTACGTCTTTGTGCGTCATGACGCGCACCGGGGGCCACTCCGGCCGCCGTACGACGGTCCCTTCCGGGTCCTGCGACGGGGCGACAAGTCTTTCATCGTCGACTTCGGCGGCCGGCCGGACCGGATTTCTGTGGACCGCCTCAAACCGGCGCACATGGACGTCGACCGACCACCACGGTTGGCCCTTCCTCCGCGGCGAGGCCGCCCCCCGTCCACAGTTCCCCCCGCTCGACCACCCACCACCACGTCAGACCCCTCCCCACGACCCTCCAGGGGTCGCTTCGGCCGGGTCATCCGGACCCCCCTTAAATTGACCCTGCCGGTGCAGGTCGATTCTGGAGGGGCGTGTGTAGCGGTTACCGCTGGATGCACACAATCGCCTTGCACCGGCCAGAACACGGCCAGACGCGCCTCTCCCGGGCATGCCCGGACTCACTGTTCCCGGGCACGCCCGAACCTCCCGGGCACGCCCGGTCTCGTCTTTCCCGGGCATGCCCGCTCTCGCCTTTCCAGGGCTCGCCCAGAGCGTCCGGGCATGCCCGCTATCGCCTTTCCAGGGCTCGTCCAGAGCGCCCGGGCACGCCCAGCCTCGACTTGCCAGGCCGCAGCCAAACACGCCCGGGCAGGTCCAGACTCGCCTTTCCAAGGCTCACCCTTGACACCCGGGCATGCCCGGTATAGCTTTTGCCGGGCAAACTTCCCGACATAAATGTGTATATATATATTGCTGCCCGATAAACGGGCTTTTGTCAGAATACCTGAGCTGTTTTGTTTCAATAAAGCAACTCGGACGAATTCCGTCTTTGGTCGCGTCAATTCTTTCGACTCGCGTTGGAGCGCAGTTCCTTCAATCTTCCCAATTACAAGCAGTTAATTTGAAATTACTTAATTTATTTAGAGGATGCAATATTAAGTTAACCACGTAACAACCAGACCAGTGACCACCACCCAAAAACAGTATCCATTTGCATTGTGTTTAAGTTTGTTTGTGTTGTTCTTATTGTGCGAATGACATCGTCCTACGTTTCAGGTAGACTCCACCAATTGTGGCCAAACCGCCGCACGTTGCCGACCTCCTGTCAGCACACGTACGTGGTGTCACGTGGTGTCATCGGAGCGGTTGTTTTAAGGAGCCGCACGAACCTCACGTGGAATAACGACGCCGCACTGGCTCGAGCCGTGCATGTCCCACAATCCCGCCATTGTTCGATCGGCACCCGAAGGGACTCACGATGCGGGAGGGTATTAAGTGTTTTGGCTTCGTGAGGAAAAAAAAACAAACTCCCGAACCCTTCATAGAGACGGAGTGCACCTTACCGTGGAGTAAAAGAATCTGTCCGAGCGCGGCCATGGCCATCCGTAGGAACTTGTGACGATTTGGGGACGGGATGCAGGCACCGCTAGATCTGTCGGTACGAAAGTGCGAAGTCACGAAAAGAATCCCGAACTGCACACGACTCGATTTCAGCTCGAAACTCGCAACGGGGACGGATGAAGTGAGGAGAAAATTCACAAAGCGGGAACGACTGCGACTCTGCGAGAAGCGCGCGCGAGCGTGGTCCATCCACGTTCCACGGCTCCAGCGATGGCCCCGCCCTTTCCCGTTAATCCCCGCCCACACAGGATAAAACTTTGCGCTCATTTCGCTTTTCAGCGTCCATCTATATATTACATACGCAAATGGCAACCGAATGTCTCACGCGCCCGTGCAGCGAATAGCCCAATGCAGCCCCAAGTTGAAGAACAGCTCACGCTCCTTCGATGTTGCTGTGATCAATGTCGGCGGAGTGCTGATAAATTAATCACAAACTATACCGTACAAACGGAATTGTCAAAAGATACTTGGACTGCACAGTCGCACGCACGGCCCCGTGAGGGTGAGCGCCACCGGCTCACAAAACATTGTGGACGGATTCGGACAAAACTTGGTGGACCGGTTGGGTGTCTGACAAGGACGATTCGATTCTATTTTGGTGAAGATCTGAATATGGATTCGGATATGAGAATTATTTAATTTTTTAACTGATTCTTCACCATTGGGAGATGGGGCCAAAAACGATAAATAGCAGGATATCTCAAAAAGTTATGGATGGATTCGGACGAAAATTGTTGGACAAGGTTGTGTGTGTCACAAGGAAAAATCGATTCGATTTTGGTGAAGATCTGGATCCGGATCCAGCTAGTAGAATTTTTAAAGTGATTTTTCACCATTGAATGATATGGCCAACCAGGTGGAGGTATTCTCTCTACTGAGTGCCGTTCTCGTTTAAGGGTTTTTTTCTTTGATCAAATATGGCTAACAGACCACGTGACTGATGACATCATACACTTACATTCTCTAATATAATTGTTGCATAGATCACGCTCAATAAATTTAAAACCCATAGGACTAAGCGTTGTATTTGTCGAATTATGACATCATAATTAAGGCACCAATGATGTCATCATTTTACAAGGCTTATTCCCCATGCGGAGTTCTTTACTCATGGTCAAAAAAATTCCATGGAGCACTTTTGGGGATATAGGGGTGCAACCTTTTTCGTTTTTTCCAAGATGGCGCCTTACCACATGACCTATGACGTCATAATTATCATTATAAAATTCTGCAGGAAGAGGCACTCCTTTGGTGAAAATTTTGTGTCTGTCGGACTAACAGTTGCAGAGAAAATAAAAATTGCATACTGATCGGATCAAGTGTTGAGCTTGCCGAATGATGACGTCATATAGAAGAAACCGATGACATCATCATTAACATATTATTTTCCTAATGGGGCGTACTTGACAATGAACCATGTTTCAATTTTTTTTTCCGTTGAGCGGTTTCATAGATATGGAAGTACAATGTATTTCCAAGATGGCGTCTGTACTACGTGACCTATGACATCATAATTATTCCTAAAAATTTATACAGCTGGAGGCGCTCCTATGATAAAAATTTCGTGCCAATAGGACTAACGTTTGCTGAGAAAATGAGTTTTTAAAATGCAGACACGAGAACTGCAGTGTGCAGGTCGAACATTTTAAAGAGAGGGCACAACCAAGACAGGTAAGGAGGAAGGGAGACCTTATCTTTTTGAAGTATGTGCAAATCTTCCACTATATATTGAGAGCCGTCGGTCTGTGTGTCTGTCTGTGTGTCGCCATTTTTCTCAGAGATGGCTGAACGGTTCTTCGTCAAACTTTCAGAGGTTCATCAGTGAGTGCCGGGGAATGTTTTAAGCCAAAAAAAAGTAGTTTTTTGGGGGTTAAAATATATATATCGCTCTATAGTGCCTACGCCTTTTTGATTAATGACAATTATATACAAGTACACATTCGCATAAATAAAAACAAAACAGTTACCACACATTTGAACACAAATAATAAAACAATTCTGGAAGCGGTCGAAGCTGGAGGTAAGGCTTCTTCTTCTTCCTGACGTCATCAAACTTAACTCAGAAACGTGATCAACGGCACATTCAGCAGCATATATTCAACAAAAAGGTAAAATGATGATTTGACATTTGTGATGATTTCTGATTTGGATGTAATTTCTTTTCCATTATATTTGCCCTCATTTCAAATATGTTAATGTTTCTTTTTCGCTTGAGCAACGCCGGGTACTCCAGCTATAAACACTTTTATCGTTAATTCAGGGCTTGTGGGAGACTGGGGGAGGGGCGTAAATTCTCTATGTAAATGTGTACCGTGTAGCGCCACCTGGTGATGGTGGCAGAGGGTATTACAATTCCCTTTTTACCTGTGCATGCAACACTGAAGAAATTTTTTCCTCCACCTCCCCCCCCCCCCCCACCCCCCCCCCCCCCCTGGTACTCTTGCTTGTCTGAATGAATGAATGAATGATCGTTAAAGGCCATTTTCCCCGCTAGAGCGGGGGTCAGCCTTGCGGGCCCCATGACAATCATGGTTCCCTGTTTGAGGCAATGTTTTTATGGCCGGATGCCCTTCCTGACACCAACCCTTGGTCACGCTCTTACGATGCGCAGGGATACGGTGTACCTATTCTAAAAAGGAGTGAAAACCGGATGTTTTAAAAATAAAATTGCATCGTTCTGCGCGTTCTGCAGGCAGAAGTAATCACGTGATCCACACACAAGCACAAGCAGGATGACGCCCTATCTGGCCTTGCTCCCCCAGCTCTATCTGTGCTCTGTCCCCCAAATATTCCTAAAGGTCGCACAAGATCTGCCTGCAACCCTCTTATATGGTGAAATTGCCAAAATCAAGACTCTCTGCTCACCTTCACTCCTTCATTTCTCTTTTCTCCCGCCTCTGGAACAAACTCCCTCACTCTCTTCAATCCCACTCCTCCCTCCAGGTCTTTAAAACAGCTGTTCACCACCATCTCTTATCTTCCCCCATCCAAAACCTTGATCTTTTCTACCCCCGTTAATTCAACCCAGATCCACTTTTTTGAAATACCAACTTCTTTCCTGGAAGTCCTAGCTGTGTCCATGTGTTTTATACCTCTCCCACCCCGACCCTCCCCTTCCCATGCCTCCTCCCTCCAAGCCCTC
The DNA here is from genome assembly GCF_964187855.1 of Myxine glutinosa. Taxonomy (NCBI): domain Eukaryota; kingdom Metazoa; phylum Chordata; class Myxini; order Myxiniformes; family Myxinidae; genus Myxine; species Myxine glutinosa. The sequence goes on from NC_136262.1 coordinate 177,253,811, forward strand.
CCACAGATCTCCCGATGTCCCTGCTATGCTTTGTACCCTGAAGGTGCAGAAATGGCTATGATGGCAGGGAAAACCCTGTCCACCTTCAGCAAGAGGCACGCTTAGGGCTCCTAGGGATACCCAAGGCTTCCCATTCCAAAAGCAGTCCAACAATTTCCTTTGCATCTTAGCCAGAAGATTCATCTGGAATACTTATTCAAGAAAGCTTGAACAACAGCTTCGGAATGACAAATTGTATCAGAAAAAGTTTTCCCATGAAAAGGCAGAATCCTTAATAGTCCACTCCAGTCTCTCAGCTTCACCTCTATTTTGTCCTCTAAAGTGCTCCAGTTGTGAATTGAGTCATTACGAGAGATTGACAAATAGACCCCCAAATATTTGAGTTCATGGTGACTCCATGTTAATTGCTGAAACAGCGTGGAGAGTTTGTCAATCTTCATGGGTCCAACCAGTAGTCCAGAGCTCTTCTGCCAAATTATTTGAGCGGATGATGCTGCTGAGTAGATTTGCTGACAGTCATAAACTGTTTGCATGTCTCTTGCACTTCCCGCAAACACCAGATCATCATCAGCATACGCAGAAAGAATGAACGGACCATTACTGCACGGCACCTCGATGCCGGTTAACTTTTGCCTCATCAGGCAGAGAAAAGGCTCAATACATAGGGAATAGAGCTTGCCAAACAGGGGACATCCTTGCCTTCTTCCACTCTCAAAAGGAAAAGGTGCAAGGAAGAAACCATCAACTTTAATGAGGCACTCTGCAGAAGTGTCAAGTGTCCGAAGCATACCTACATATCTCCTCCCTAACCCGAAGGATACCAAGGTCTCAAAGAGGTAGTCATGGTTCACTCGGTCAAATGCATTCTCCTGATCTAAAGAGAGGAACCCAATTTGAGTTTTAGTTATGTCCACATAGTGTATCAAGTCCCTGACCGGATATACATTATCATATATTGTTCTGCCAGGGACAGGAAACGACTGGTCAGAGACCACTAATTTTGTCAACACAGGTCCGACACAATTTGATGACATTTTTGCCATTTTTTTGTAGTGCACGCATAACAGAGACACACAAACGGTCAAGTCTCCCTCCTTAGGAATCAAAGCCAAAGTTGCTCGACGCCAAGACCGCATCATTTGGCCTGAATCACATCCCATACTTTATTGTGGAACTCGCAAGACAGGCCATCGGCTCCAGGGGACTGATCTAGAGACAGAATCTGCAGGGCAGTTGTCAGTTCATCCAAAGACAAATGAGCCTCCAATCATTCTCGATCCTTCGGGGCAGTCACGAGGAGGCTGTTCCAGAAAGTGCCACAAGCATCAGCATCCACAATTTCTCCCCCAAGTACAGCTGCATATAAAATGCTCAAATTTGTTCATGAACACTTCCGCAATCATTGAGTAAAGAGTCATCTTCAGGCAGAACACTCACTGCATGTAGTTTAAAATTTACTTTTTCGCTTTTCCAAAGCTTTAAGATAGTTCAGGGAATATTCATCTTCGAAAAGTAACTGTAACCGAGAACACAACTACACTCCTGGGCGTTCACACTGCTGCACACTTTCAGGGTGTACTTATTTTCTTCATAAGTATGCAATTCAGCAGGGGTAAGTGTTGTCAGGCGACACTCGAGATGCAACAGCTCCTCTTCTAGCCTCCTGATCTCTATACCAAGTGTTTACTGTTCCATTGAGTACTCCTGGCACAACAATTTCAGCCGTACCTTCCCCACATCCAAGCTAACAGAAATCTCCTTTTCTGTTTCTCCAAGCTTGCCAAAACTTATGAAATGCTGAAAGAACAAGACCGGAAGTCTAACAGCGGGGTAGCCGGGCTTGTAAAATATTATAAACCACAAACATGCATGATTAGCTTTTTGAACAGTCGCTAATGCTGTTTATAACATTAAACAAAGAAATATGGAGGAATCCCAACATCCGTGAGGTAAGTTTTACTTACAGAACTGAGCAAAGATCTACTGTAATCTATATACCCCACAAGCGTTGGGTTGTGCTCATTTACCAAGCAGCTAGCTAGCGCTTGCCAAGCCAGCCGTTCCTTACGGGTTTTGAATGGAGTGCTTGCTCGAATGCGAAAACCACTCGGCGATCTCTCCACAAGAAACTTGGTAAATTAACACACACCCAATGTTCTTGAGACCCGACCATAGATCGACTGTAATCTATGTACCCCAAAGAGGAATGACGCTTCCTGCCGCTTGCGCTCCCATAGAGAGCGGGTGTACTTGTAAATTAAAATGTCGGTCGGTGGAGTTAGCTGTCGTAATGACATCCTAGACGTAATGACGTAGCGTGACGGCCGAACACAAAACTGGGGTTACTTTAATATACTACGTATAGATGACTAGCTGAAAGCACCCGGCGTTGCCCGGTTATTTTTGAATGAATTTACTACTATAATTCAGCTCAGCTTTTAATTGCGAAATGGGCCCGACCCGGCCGAAGCGGCCTCAACCGGCCGTGCCACCTAGCCTAAAACCTTCCCGGGGCCCGTCCCGACATTTTTTGTATTAGAGGTTTCCTCCTATCTTTCACCGTTCAGGAGATTAGCTTGCGCAGACAAACAAACAAAAACTTTCTTTTATTATAGAGAGAAGAGGAGAGAGAAGAGAAGAGATATATTTTAACCTCCAGTAACTTTGCAATCACTACCAAGGGATTAGTGTAACGATTAGATTTGCTATATTAACGTTACGTTATCATTATTATGAAAATGATATTATTAAAAATAACCGAGTCTAATTCCTTACTTCCGCATTCTTTGTACCATACACCGCTTATCATTGATTCATGAACCATACACCGCTTCAATCTAGAAACTTTGCAATAACGACAAATGGATTGCAGTTTTATGATTATATTTACTATATTGTAGCGGCTACCGCTGGGTTTTCACAATCGCCTTGCACCTATCAAGGACGCGGAGCGATCACCATGCCGGGCTCGTCCAGGACGCCCGGGCAGGCTCGCCCTCAACTTGCCAGGCCGCAGCCAGGACGCTGGGCCACGCCCCCTCTCGCCTTTCCTGGGCAAACGCTCCGGGATAATATGTATATATATTGCTGCCCGATAAACGGGCTTTTCAGAGTGCCTGAGTGTTTGGTTTGATTAAAGCAACTCGGATGAATTCCAGCTTTTTGTCGCGTCCATTCTTCCGATCGACGTGGGAGCCCCAGCTCCTTCATTGGTGACCTACCGACATGGACACGGCAGTCGCCCTTAAACTGCCTACCTTCTGGGAGGCTCACGTGGCAGTTTGGTTCGCACCAGCGGATTCCCTGTTCGCCCTGCGAGGCATCACGGCCGACGACACCCGCTTCCACCATGTGGTAGCAGCGCTCGGTTCGGCCACCGCGGCCCGCGCCCTGAGCCTCCTCGAGAGCCCGCCAGCCGCTGACAAATACGGCGCGATTAAGAAGCTTCTCCTCGATGCTTTCGCCCTCCCATTGGCGGAACGCGCACGGCGCCTGCTCGACCTGCCCGAGCTCGGCGACAAGCGCCCTTCCGAGCGAATGGACTACATGCTTTCACTGCTCGGCGAGCACTCTCCGGCATTCCTGTTCCGGGAGCTGTTCCTCCGTCAGCTGCCTAACCCGTTATGCCTCGCCCTGGCAAGCACGACGATCACAGATCCCCGGGCCCTTGCCAGAGAAGCCGACAAGATCTCCGCCGCAGGTCAGCGCATCGCAGCGGCGACATGGGACCCACCGCCGTCCGACGCAACACCCATGGCGCCCGAGCACACGGCACGGTCGACGACCGAACTGCCGACGCAATTGGCGGCCGCTACACCGAGCTGACCACCTCCAGCACGACGACCGGGGCCTCCACCTGACCAAGCGTGGTGTTACTATCATGCCAGGTTTGGACAGAAGGCCCGGACATGCCGACCCCCGTGCACCTTCGGCAGGCCGGGAAACGGCCGGGCCGGCGTTCATTACCAGCCATGAGCGCCGGCCACACGGGCAACTTACTGTTCATCACGGATAAAGCGTCCGGACGGCGCTTCCTGTGCGACACCGGCGCCCAACTGAGCGTCATACCCGCCTCTGACCAGGACAGGCAGTCCGCAGTTTGCGGCCCCTCCTTGGTTGCGGCCAACGGATCGACCATCCGCACCTTCGGCCCGCGCAACGTCACCCTCTGCTTCGGCGGCCAACGCTTTGCTTGGACGTTTGTAACCGCAAACGTGCCCATGGCTCTGCTAGGCGCCGACTTCCTCTGCGCACACGGACTGCTGGTGGACATCCAACGGCGTCGTTTAATCAACGCCGAAACCTTCAGCTCCCTGGTATGCACATTGAGCAGCTCCGCGCCGACCGAGCTGGCATGCGCCGTCCCGGCGGCGAACGTGTTTGCTCGCCTGCTCACGGAGTTCCCGGCCCTCACGCGGCCGACGTTTTCGGCCGTCGCAGTACGGCATGGGATCGAGCACCACATACCAACCACGGGCCCGCCAGTCTATGCCAGGGCCCGCCGCCTCGACCCAGCCAAGCTCGCCGTGGCGAAGGCCGAATTTGACGCGTTGGAGCACCTCGGCATCGTGCGGCGCTCCGATAGCGCGTGGGCCTCGCCACTGCACATCGTGCCAAAGCCGGGGGGTGGATGGCGCCCGTGTGGCGACTACCGCCGTCTCAATGACGCTACTACCCCCGACAGGTACCCGATCCCGCATATCCAAGACTTCTCCGCCCGTCTGGTGGGACGCGTCATTTTTCCGAAAATTGATCTCATACGGGGATATCACCAGGTACCTGTCAGGGCGGCCGACGTCCCTAAAACGGCAGTCATCACGCCGTTCGGCTTATTCGAATTCTTGCGGATGCCGTTTGGTCTCAAGAACGCGGCTCAGGCGTTCCAGCGCTTGATGGACGGCGTGCTGCGTGACCTGCCGTTCCTTTTCGTTTACCTGGACGACATCCTCGTCGCCAGCACGTCCCGGGCCGAGCACCTCCTCCACCTCCGAACACTGTTCGGGCGCCTCAGCGAGCACGGCCTCATCGTCAACCCGGCCAAATGCCACTTCGGCACGACGGCCGTTGATTTTTTGGGCCACCACATCACCAAGAACGGGGCCGTGCCGCTGCCAACCAAGGTCGAGGCCATCACCACATTCCCGCGTCCCCGCACCATAAAGGCCCTGCAGGAATTCCTGGGAATGGTGAATTTTTATCACCGCTTCGTGCCCCGCGCTGCTCAACTCATGCGGCCCCTCTACGAAGCCCTCCGGGGCAAGCCGGCCAAGCACGACATCGCCTGGTCCGCAGCAATGGATGCGGCCTTCCAAAGCTCAAAGCGGGCCCTCGCCGACGCAACACTGCTCGCTCACCCGGTGCTCAACGCTCCCATCGCCCTCACCACGGATGCCTCCGACTACGCGGTGGGCGCCGTACATGAGCAATGGGTGAACGGGGTTTGGCAGCCACTCGCTTTTTTCAGCCGGCAGCTCCGGCCGAACGAGCTCAAATACAGCACGTTTGACCGGGAGCTCCTCGGTCTACACCTGGCCGTCCGCCATTTCCGCCACCTCCTGGAGGGCCGACCTTTCACGGCGTTCGTCGACCACAAGCCGTTGGTTTACGCCATGGCCAAGGTCACGGAGCCGTGGTCGGCCCGCCAACAGCGCCACCTCTCCGCCGTGTCGGAGTTTACCACGGACATCCGGCACGTCGCCGGCAAAAACAACGCCGTGGCCGACTGTCTTTCCCGGGCCAGCGCGAACGCGGTCCACCTGGGCGTGGACTTTGCGCTTATGGCGGCGGACCAAACCACCGACACCACGATGCAAGCCCTCCGGGCGGCGGACACGGGCCTCCGCCTGGCCGACATCCCCTTCGCGGACACTGTCCTGCTCTGCAACGTCTCCCAAGGCCAGCCTCGCCCCATCGTGCCCGTCACCTGGCAACGCCGCATCTTCGCCTCCCTCCACGGCCTTTCCCACCCGGGCCGGAAAGCTTCCCAGAAGCTGGTGTCGGCGCGATTCGTCTGGCACGGCCTTCGTCGGGACGTCCGCGATTGGACCAGCACCTGCACGGTCTGCCAACGGGCCAAGATCAACCGACACACCCAGGCCCCGCTGGCACCTTTCACCGTGCCCGAACGACGTTTCGACCACGTCAACGTGGATCTGGTGGGCCCCCTCCCCTCGTCACGGGGGTTCACACACCTGCTCACCATGGTGGACAGGACCACCAGGTGGCCGGAGGCCGTTCCCCTCATCTCCACCACCACCGCCGACGTGGCGCAGGCTTTCATCGCCACCTGGGTCGCCCGCTTCGGCGCACCGGCGGACATCTCGTCAGACCGCGGACCACAGTTCACCTCCGAGCTGTGGGGCGCGGTCGCCCGCAACCTGGGGGTCAAGCTCCACCGTACTACGGCCTACCACCCCCAAGCAAACGGGTTGTGCGAGCGATTCCACCGCTCCATGAAGGCCGCGCTCATGGCTGGCCTTCAAGAGGGCGGTTGGGCCGACCGGCTGCCGTGGATCCTTTTGGGCCTCCGCACGGCCCCCAAGGAGGACCTCCAGGCATCCACCGCCGAGCTGGTCTATGGCCAGGCGCTACGCGTCCCGGGCGAATTAGTGCCCGACGCTACCAGTCCCTGGTCCGCAGCTCACCAGCGCTCGGACCTCCAGGAGGCCGCCCGACGGTTTGCCCCCGTGCCAACATCCCACCACGGTGACCCCCAGTCCTACGTCCCCCCAGCACTTCGCACAGCGGAGTATGTTTTTGTGCGTCACGACGCACATCGGGGGCCACTCCGGCCGCTGTACGACGGGCCCTTCCGGGTGCTGCGATGGGACGACAAGTCGTTCGTCATCGACATCGGCGGCAGGTCGGACCGGATTGCGGTGGACCGCCTCAAGCCGGCGCACGTGGACGTCGACCACCCACCACGGGTGGCCCTTCCGCCGCGGCGAGGCCGCCCCCCGTCCACGGTGCCCCCCACTCGACCGCCCACCACCACACCGGACCCCCTCCCACGACCCGCCAGGGGTCGCTTCGGCCGGGTCATCAGGACCCCCCTCAAATTGACCCTGCCGGTGCAAGTCGATTCTAGGGGGACGTGTGTAGCGGCTACCGCTGGGTTTTCACAATCGCCTTGCACCTATCAAGGACGCGGAGTGATCACCATGCCGGGCTCGTCCAGGACGCCCGGGCAGGCCCGCGCTCAACTTGCCAGGCCTCGGTCGGGACGCCCGGGCATGCCCGGGCATGCCCGCCCTCAACTTGCCAGGCCGCAGCCAGGACGCTGGGCCACGCCCCCTCTCGCCTTTCCTGAGCAAACGCTCCGGGATAATATGTATATATATTGCTGCCCGATAAACGGGCTTTTCAGAGTGCCTGAGTGTTTGGTTTGATTAAAGCAACTCGGATGAATTCCAGCTTTTTGTCGCGTCCATTCTTCCGATCGACGTGGGAGCCCCAGCTCCTTCAATATCATTAGTATTAACGGTATTATTATTACACACTACTGTATTTAAAAAAACCTGGGCTAAATTGTCCAAAGCTGCCTGAAGGTGAGGCATGAAAGCATGAAGCCTAAGGCCTATATGTACTTTGTCGTTTGAAAATCTGTAACGTCTATGCTTTCGATATTTGATGATCATTTTAACAATCGGTTTGTTTGTGTTTCACACTGAATGAAAAACGTGAGGGTAGAGCATGGGGATTGTGATATATGACAGGTTCGACGATATGTTCGGCCTAAACGAAATTGGAATCAAAATGCCAGAGTGTGGAGTCAGCCGTTGTACGCCTTAAATGACATCCGACGTAATCACATCACCCTGTCATGTGACCAGATCCTCAGCTCTGATTGGTATATGTTTGAGGAGACATACATACATACATACATACATACATACATACATAGGGATGGACAAACACTGTTCTAGACTGCTTTGCCCTATGGGCTACGCCGTAAAAAACTTCATCCTGAACAAAGCACTGTCGAAGTCCCAGAGACCAGTATCGCGCCTTATCTCAGCCAGAGAAAGCTTTATCCAGGCCAGATTATGATCTGATTTGCTACCGCAGTCACTGACATTTCTGCACCAACGGATAGATAGATTCTGTCCAGTCGGGTTTGCGAGATATGACCACCACTGATGCTAGTGTATGCAAATGACCTGTCTGTGCAGTGCTGTATGCACCAAACCTCTCATGTTTAACTGTTATCGTTTCTTGCAACACCTTCGCAGAATGAGTGTGGCTCTTGATCAACTTGATCAAGGGAAGGATTAAGAATGCAGTTAAACTCCCCTCAAATAATTACTTTTTTTTTGCCAGGCTACGTGCGCATAAATCTCCACATGATCAAAGAAACGCACTCTTCCAACTCCAACACATGGCACATAAACGTTCATGAGGTCAATAACACAACATCCTCAAACCGTATCTTCACGTGTAATAAACGGCCTAAACTGACCTCATTTATCACAAGTGTATCAAGCTTAAAAGGTGAAAAGAAGAGTATAGCCACTTCACAGGATATATATGTTCCTTGTCATTGACTTCTCCATCCCCACGCTTGGCTTGGGGACTTCCTCTCCTGTCATGGTCAACGTGTGACTCTCAATGGAATTCTCTCATCTCCTCTTCCTATCCAGGCTGGAGTTACCCAAGGTAGTGTTCTGGGCGCTGTGCTTTTTCTGGTCTTCATTAATGATCTCTCCGACTCTCTGGAAACTCCTCTCTATCTATTTGCTGATGACTCCACTCTCTGTCGCTCCATTCCTCATCCGTCAGATCAGCAGTCTGCAGCCTCCTCACTCTCTGCAGACCTGAACAAAATCACAAACTGGTCAAACAAGTGGAAAATGTCTTTCAATCCTGACAAATCTCACACTCTCACTTTGTCTCTCCAAAAAGACCGTCTGGAAAACCATCCCATCTACTTTCTCAACAATCCTCTCCAAGAAGTTCTGTCGCTCAAGCTTTTGGGTCTCACTCACTATTTGCCATGATCTTTCCTGGGAAAACCACATTTCTACGCTGGCCTCCAAAGCCAGTTGCCATCTGGGCATTCTCCATCGTGCGAAGTCCTTCCTCGGGACTACTGAGCTCCTCACCACATACAAAGCTTTAATAGGCACCTTGATGGAGTACTGCTCTCCCCTCTGGGCTGGTGCTCCTGCCTCACACCCAGCTTGGCTTCATGCTGTAGAATCCAAACCTTTTTGAATCATTGGAATCTCCCGTGATGAAGTTGATTTTGAGGGCCTTTCACTCTCTCACCGCAGGCCAGTTGGTGGTCTTTCTGTCTTCTACCGACTCCTCACCTCCTCACTAACAACTTGCTCCCCTGCTCTGTCTGTGCTCTGTCCCCCAAATTTTCCTGCAGGACGCACAAGATCTGTCCGTAACCATAACCTTCCATTCCTCTTTTTCGCCGCCTCTGGAACAATTCCTACAATCACTTCAATCCCACTCCTCCCTTCAGGTCTTTAAAACAGCTGTTCACCATCATCTCTTATCTTCCCCCATCCAAAACCTTGATCTTTTCTACCCCCGTTAATCCACCCTAAATACACCTCCTTCAAATTCCGATTTCTTTCCTCAAAGTCCTTGTGGTGTCCATCTTGTTTATCCCATGTACCCTGCTCCAGCCCACTCCCTTCCACAGATCTCCTGATGTCCCTGTTCTCCAATGCTGTTGTGTTTCCCTCTCTCCCCCCCTCTCGTCTCCCGGCTCCCTTTATTATATGTTTGATGTGTTGGCTCTTATACAAGCCTGGACTGGGTATGGAAAAAATAGGATGCAGGTAGCGATGTGGGTTAGGGGAGATCGAAAGGGATGGACAAGGTGGATACATAAGCAAATTTTTGGGAGGGGTGGGGGTTAATAAGGGTACAAAAGCTCATGGCTTTGGATGGGGGGATGACCTGAGATGGTGGTGAACATCTGTCTTGAAGACCTTAAGAGAAGCATGACATTGAAGAGTGTGTGGAAGGTGCTTCCACAGGTGGGAAGGGTAGGAATAAATGACTGGAGTGGAGTTGTGGTTCTGGATTTAGCCAGTTTCAACTGAAAGGGGTTGCTGGTGGATCGCATGCATCCTGTAGATACATGGGGAGGGGTTGGGAAGGTGGAAAGGGCAGAGCATAAAGAGGGCAGAAGGTGCAAGACCAAAAATGAGGCAGAAGAAGACAGAGAGACCACCGACCTGTCGCCAATGATGAAGTCATCGGCCCATAGACTCAGCTTCATCGCGAGAGATTCCAATGATCTTGAAAGTCTTGGTTTCCACAGCGTGAAGCGGAGCAAGATGTGAGGCAGAGGAGCCAGCCCAGATGTTAGAGCAGTGCTCCATCAAGCTGCAGATGAAAGCCTTGAAGTTGGTGGATAGGAGCTCAGGTGTGCCAAGGAAGGACTGTGCATGACAGAAGATGCCCAGTCGGCGTCTGGCTTTGGAGGCCAACTTTGAAATGTGGCTTGCCCAAGAAAGATTGTGGCTGAAAGTGAGACCCAAGAGTTTGAGTGATGGAACCTCTTCGAAAGGGTTGTTGAGAAAGTAGATGGAGGGTTTGCGAAATGATCCTTTCGGAAAGAGTGAGTGTGTGGGATTTAATGGACTGATTCAGATGAATCTTGGTGGACAGGTTGAGTGTATGACAAGGACAAGACAAATCAATTCGATTTTAGTGAAGATCTGGATCTGGATACGAATTTTTTAAAAGTGATTCTTCTCCATTGAGAGACCTGGTCAATGATGTTCAAATCCCTATTCCACCATCCTCTCCTCTTTACTGGAATACTGGCCAATAAAATGCTATTTCCTTGATCTACGAACCACAAGTAATGTAATTACTGATCCGTAGCACACCAAGCAAACACACTCTGAACTCTACATTGTTGTCCGGGCCATCAACTAGATCCTTTTGTTTGAATAATTTCCCAGTGAAGATGTTGTTCAGCCAATAGTCGCTAATCAAAGAAAACACCTACTGCACTGTGCTAATGAATTATAGGGCTGAAAGATTAATTTCCCAGTGTGTAATTTGCCTCCTGTGGTCTTCCCTTTGGTTTTATTACATTCGGCCAGCCAGGAAATTGAGGGCTCAGTACAACAACGATAGCGCTGTAATGGGACTCATTCGCTCACCACGCCGCCAGTTCCGACAGAAACAGCATTTGCCAATCGGCAAGGGAACGACGTCATCCGAGCATTCCCGAACAGAGATTAGACTCCGCCCCCCGACGACTCGTAATGAAGAGGCCACGCCCCGGCCTTCGTGATTGGTGGAGGTGCGATTGGTGATGGAATAGCGCTCGGTGATTGGACAGAGTGACGTCAGCTGTCGAACATTCGAGAGCTGAAGGGAAAAAGACGCCATCACACCATCTTTGACTCTCTCTCTTTGTGCTGGCGGTTGATGGAGGCGGTCGCATTCATTCTTCTGGTCCTCGCGTTTGTTGAAGGCGGTTGCATTTTCTCTTTGTTCTGGCTTGGTCACGGGCAGTGGCGCATCTTTGGCTCATGTGCGCTTGTAGCAAGAGACTGAGCAAGAGAGGTTTGGGGCAGTCGGGATCGCGAGAAGTACCTCACATTGGGACATTGAGGAGCGCGACTACGCGCCATGTTGTGCACTTCCCGCACGGCGGTTTGGAGGCGACGAACGTCTACAAGCCCTCAGTTGAACTGCAAAGCTGAGTGCCGGCCGATTACCAAATCATTTTATTTTCTTTTATTGGTGCTGAGGAAGCGCCTTTAGTGATTGACTTCCAGCCAGTGTAACGCTAATTCCTGTCACAGGAATTCTGAGATCATATAAGTGGGCGTGGCAGTTCCTGATTGGTTCGTGTTGGGGAACGCCTTCTCGCTGCCGACGTGACGTAAATTCGCGCACGCGCACTGGTGATTGGCGCTGAGGAAGTGCCTCTAGCGAATGACTTCCAGCCAGTGTAACGCTAATTCCTGTCACAGGAATTCTGAGATCATATAAGTGGGCGTGGCAGTTCCTGATTGGTTCGTGTTGGGGAACGCCTTCTCGCTGCCGACGTGACGTAAATTCGCGCACGCGCACTGGTGAAGCTTACTCGATCTTACTCGATCCCATATTACATGTACTTTCATTGCATACAAATTATACTTCCTCCTAGAAATTCCATGCCCGAACCTCAGCGCAATCCAAGAGGATTCACTTGTTTCTCCCTGTGTCTGTACTTGAGGCTGCATGAAGGGTCCCTCACCTTAGCCTATTACTATTAGTTTTTACCTCAATATTTTTTATTGTGCTTGCATTATTTACATTAAATCATTAGTTGTTGAATTTCAATTTCTTGTCTTGTTTAGTTTCTTTGTTTGTGGATTCCGATTAACCCAGTGCCAGCCGTCCAATCAGGTAAGACTTCCAACCTTCCGCGTGCGCAAAAAGATAATCCTGCCAAGTTCAAAATACGCCTCGGAGTTAAAGCTCGTTTTGGTCACTCGTCCTCTTGGGGTGTTAACCCCGGGGACGCAATAGTACTCTACTCGATCCAGTTCCTTAGTCTTTGGTTATTTCCCCAGATTCAGTCCTTTCTTCATTTCACAAATAAAATAAGCTCCCTTGCATCATCTACGATGCCAATGTACTGTAATTTTAAAAAACCGTCACAATTACCATTTCAAAGAAACCTTCACTGGACATTAAAGGTCCCATGTAATTCAAAAGTTTCTGGTTATTTATATATTAACTTTATCTTGCTAGTGAAGAAATCACCCATGTTGCTTTTTTAAAATCAACAATGGGATAATTAGACCAATATTTTGAACATTTGTAGTGTTTTTCATAACTTGCTATGCCCCGGCCCTCAAAAAAGTGGAGTTCAGCGAACCGCAGGTCACGTGACCGGTGACGTCATCTCCAGAACGAAGTCCATGCCATCTCGATTCGCTATGCTTTGGCCCGCGATCCGTTCCGTGTAATTTGTACGTACTCTACTTTTGATTCGCTTGATCTTGATCTGAGGTATGCTGAGACACATGTGTGTCACGCCTCGCTTCGTTGATAAGCCCGCAAGGTCGCTCCGTGGAGTAGCCTGCACGTATTCAACTATGTGTGAATTATATAAACTAGGGCGTGCCCGTACTATATATATATCTAAAATTATATCCCCCCCCTCTATTTACATGAAATGGTTTGGTCCATTCGCAAAGCCAAAGCGAACGGCTTGCGAGTACGGTAGAACCCCCCCCCCCCCCTCTATTTACATGAAATGGTTTGGTCCATTCGCAAAGCCAAAGCGAACGGCTTGCGAGTACGGTGACCATACCTTGGGAACCACTTGTCCGATTAATTTCAAACCTTGAAAAGGCACATCCTCGGGTCCCCAGCAATATACCTGGCAAGTTTCAAGTATATCGGACCCGTGGTTGTCGAGAAACAGCGGTCACAGACAAACACACACACACACACACACACACACACACACACACACACACACACACACACACACACAGACACACACACATACACACAGAGATTACTGGAATTATAGATAGATAACAACTCACGGTCTGAGGTAACTCGGCTAAAAATTATCCGATTTGCACCAAATAAAGTTTATGAATGGTTTTACAGACCCCTACGTCTCACTAAAAGTGGAAACAGAATGTAAATTGGAGTTAAAATAAGTGTTTGATTTGTATCAAGCAAATGCACGTGGTGCATGCTTGCGAGCGAGCTGCGTTCTGGAGGTGACGTCACATAGATTACGTCATCGGCTTTGAGGTATGGGGCAGAATTTTTAGGGGCGTTCCCAAGTGGCTCGGTTTTCTTTCATTTTTAATGTTTCTGAGTGAATATAACAAAAAATCAATGCCATATTTGAATTCACCATAAAAAGACTCATTTGGATGACATCAAATGCATTTTGAGTGAGATTCCGTGTCTGTGGACCTTTAAGTAACGTTCGTAAACTATACACTTGTCTCTTTTATCATTGATTTCTAAGGTTAAAGAAAATGTTCCAGACACTGGTCCAGTGGTCCATTCCGGTTATCTGGTTCGAGTCCCGCAGGTAGTGTTAATACGACAACTACCGCCAGCTAAGTCCACAGCAGCAAGCAAGTACTTACACCTGTATGCCATGATACAATTATACGTGCTGGAACCGCGGAAGTAACACGAGGACGCACCAATAGACACCCACCACCAATCTAATTCATCCGAGCAAACCATTGGGTCACAAGCACGGCCTGAGACCAATTTGAACCGACTTTTCAAACTACACTACTACAGCCTAAACCATCAAAGGAGGCAGCCGGAATGAGTAGAATCAAACTCCGATACCACGTACATTTATAAACAAAGCAAATGTTTGGAGGAAGGGTTATATGAAGCAAGCACAATAAGAATGAACAATCTTAATAACGAATACAAATGAATCAATAATTATAAAACCCAGTAACTATATAACTATATTACTGAACCATACATGCCCTCAAAACAAACAAGCGAACGGGAGATTTCTTAACTATTCTAACTTGGGACACGTTCAATCACATGAAAAGATATCCAAAGGAAATTTACAAGACAATATTAAGTGGTCGCTTTTAAACTCAGAGGTAAAAACAATGCAGTGACTCCTTTGACCATATCTCCGCGTCAGTCAACCATTGCAGCGCGTCTGCCTTTTCAATCACACTTCTCTAGGCGGCTCCTTCGGGCGTGTAGTCAGGTTCACTTTTCGTTCAAAATCATGGTAGATTAGCAAACCTATACATTTTTGGAAACGTTATTACATGGAAAATCTGAAAATCAATGTTTACATTTGCCAATTCCGACCAATTCGATTCGACCAATTCGACCAATCGACCAATTCGACCATTCGACCAATCGTTTCGATCGACCATTCGACCATTCGACCAATTCGATCGATTCGATTCGATTCGATTCATCGAATTCGATTCGATCGACCATTCGACCAATTCGATTTGCCAATCAATTTGACCGACCTTTGCTTGTGTGGAACGGACTGTGAAAACGATGCGGACTATATTGTCGGATACGACACACAGGACAGTGATGACGAACTCTAAATGGCATATTCTGTAATCGTGTATGTTTGATGCCATTGACTGCCTGTGTATATTTTGTCATTGACTGCCTGTGTAGATGTGAAGTTATACTGACTGCATGTGTATATATGATTTTGCTGACTGCCTGTGTATGTTTGGTGATATGAATTATTGTGACACATTTTGATGTTATTAACTGCCTGTACAAAATGATAACATGTATTTGATTATGCAACTTATCGCGAATATAAAGACAGTATTTTGCAATTCAAAACCTTTGATTCGTGTCTTACCATTCCCCATAGCACTAATTTGATACTTTCATTGGATTCCTTGTCCCTGAAAATATAGGTTTAGTATATTTTTAAAAGTTTTTAGGGTAATTAGAGGCAGAAATAGAACAAAATATGTATTTTACAGTGGCCATTTTGAAAATCCAAAATGGCCGCCATACAGGTATCTCTCCAAATGTAAACATTGATTTTTAGTTTCCTTATGCTATAACCTTTCCAAAAATGTATAGGTTTGCTAATCTACCATGATTTTGAACGAAATATAATTTATTGACATAGTGAACCTGAATAGTAGTCAGTTTAGCACAATCGGGTGTTAACGGATATTGTATTGCCAAATGCTCGAATTGCATTGCCAAATGCGTCAAACCCAAAAGCCATAACCATAACGCCTCCAGCGGATGTTATCTGTAGCTTTGCCAATGCAGTTTCGACACTTCTACACTTGCACTCAGGTTCTGCGTGCGTTCCTTAAAGAGAACTTTTAAACCAGATACAGAGGAAAGAATAGAAAACAGGCTCACAGAGACGATGGTCTAAATACAGACAATGGGAGGGAAGATGAATATCTACCTATAACATACATTATGCATATAGATTGCACAAATAGTACATCGCGCTTGAATTCTACTAAACAAATACTAAGGAATAACTAACGTTATACTAAACTGTATTCGTCGAATGCGCTGCATTTATTTTCGTTCTCTGTTTCGTCCCAGTCGTTCACCCCATACCTCCTTGTTTAATATCTCTACTCAAAAAAAAAACCCAAAAAAATATTTCCTTCCCAGGTCTTATTCGTTTATTTGTTGTTCTTTTTTGTTCGTTCGTTCTTCGTTCGCGATCACATGGTTAGAAATGTATAATCTCTCCCCTGAACAACTATTTTCTCTCATATATTATAACACCCTTTTCTTCTTTTCCTACAAAAGGATGCTTTCGTCTTGCTCACCAAATCTATTCATTCCAAAAAATATATATAATACCATCTCTTACAGTTCCTCCTTTCTACTTTCCCTAAACTATCCAGAACTCCACCCCTCCTTCAGTGTCCTCAAACGTATTTTTGACTCGAAGGTCTCAAACTCATTTTGCAAAAAATGTTAGTTTCCCATGAATCGTACACTTTCTAAAATCCAATCTCACCCCTCCCCTCCAAATCCTCCCCATCACCCATCCCTTTCAAATCTCCCCCCTTGCCCCTTCCCTCCCCTCCCTCCTAAACTCCCCCCACACCCCTCCCCTCCGAGACTCTCCCTCGCTCCTCCCCTCCTAGACTCCCCTCTCACCCCTCCTCCTCAAAGCATCCTCCCTGCTTCTTCCCCCTTCCAACTTTCACCTTCATCTCCCCCAACCTTCTGCCTCGCTCTTCCCCCTCCTCAAATAACACCTCACTGTGCCTCACCCAATCTCCATCAAACCTTTTGTCCACCCCATTCTTCCCTTTCTCCAAGTTATTCTGAAATCTCTGAAATCTCTGACACACCTTCAACAGCTCTCCCTTCCTCTTCCTCCTCTTCCACAGCTTACCCTACCCCTCCCCCCCCCCCCCCCTGTTCTGGACCCGATGCTCCCCCTTCCTCTTCATTAACGGTATGGACCTCAAACATCCGGGGCCTTCGCTCAAACTTGACTGATCTCTCCATACAGGTTGCTTCTGACAAACCAGATGTGATCTGCTTAACAGAAACTTTCCTCCTTCATGATGTCTCTGATGCCTTGGTATCTCTCCCAGGATACTCCCTCCTCCGGTATGATGGACGTGAGCCTCGTCCTGGAGGTGGGGTTGCTATCTTTATAAAAAACTCTCTTCCTCACTCGCCCTCCACTGCCCTCTCTCCACCTCACCCCCAGGAATACCTTTGGCTACGGCTTCCCCTTCGCTCCCACCTTTTGTTCATATGTGTGTTGTACCGTCCACCAAACAGCGATGACTCCATCTACATCTCGCTGTCTGATAATATGGACCAACTTCTATCTACCCATCCCAACTCTCTCTTCCTCATATGTGGTGATTTCAATTGTCACCATGCCAGTTGGCTGGGTGTGGGTACCTCTCTCACCAGCCATGGCTCTTCAGCAAAGGACTTCTGCGACTCACTGGGACTGACACAATCTGTCAATTTCCCGACCCGGATCTCAGTCAACGGAGCATCTTCTCTTCTGGATTTGGTTATGACAAACTTCCCTGAAAATGTCTGCTGCTCTTCTTCTGCTCCAATCGGCTCATCTGATCATGTGCTTGTCAAAGTGGACATCTCTCTGACCATTCTCAGAGAGCCTCCTCAGCGTCGACAAGTCTGGCATTTCACTCAGGCCAACTGGCACGGTCTTCAAGCAGCCATCAATCATCTGGACTGGTCTCCCATCTCTACCGCCTCTGACATCAACTCATCCTGGGAATTCTTTCAAAGTAAATTGCTCTCTCTCATGCACAGATTTATCCCATCTCGTCTTCAGTTGTCATACCCTTCCTCCCGTCCATGGTACACGGAATCTTGTGGTGAGGCTGTTGCCCTGAAACAACTTGCTTTCGTCTCCTGGAAAGCAAATCCAACGGAAGGAAATCTCATTTCCTTTCACAAAGCCCGAAACAAGTGTGTCCACCCTCAGGAGAGCCAGGAAACAATATCTCACCGTTCTCAAGACCGAACTCTCTTATCTGTCTCCCTCTTCCAAATCCTGGTGGCTTCTGGTCAAATCTGTTTCTGGTGTTTGTTCCCCCTCCATCCCCTCCCTCACCTCAAACGGCTTAACGGCTGACTCCGCACGTGAAAAAGCTGAATGCCTCAACTCTGTGTTTGCCTCTAAATCTTGTGTCCCAAACCCATTCCTCTCTGTACCCACCGTACCCAGTCGTACCCAGCTGCTCCTGGACTCTGTGTCCTTTCCTCCTGACAATGTGGAAAAGTTTCTGTCAACCCTCGACTCTGATTCTGAAACTGGTCCTGACGGCATCAGCCCACGGGTCCTAAAATCATGTGCTTCCGCTCTTTCACTCCCTCTTTCTGTTCTCTTCACCCTCTCTTTTGCTCAAGGTCATCTGCCATCTGCTTGGAAATCAGCCAACATCACCACTTTGCACAAAAAAGGTGCAAAAACAGATCCCAGCAACTACAGACCAATCAGCCTTCTCCCAATTATCAGCAAAGTCATGGAATCCATCATTGCTTCAGATATTAAATCTTTCCTCTTCTCCAATGGCTTGATCTCTGATCATCAATTTGGTTTCAGACCTGGTCACTCTACTCTGGACATGCTGCTTCTGCTTTCTCAACAATGGATGGAGGTCCTCAACGCCAAACAGGAAATTAGAGCCGTCTCCCTTGACATTTCACGTGCCTTCGATACGGTCTGGCACCCTGCTCTGCTCACCAAACTCTCCTCCTTTGGTATCCATGGAAATCTCCACGCATGGCTGGCGGACTTCCTCTCTGGTCGTAGTCAACGTGTGGCCCTGAATGGGTTTCTCTCATCTCCTCTACCTGTTCAGGCTGGAGTTCCCCAAGGTAGTGTTCTGGGCCCTGTGCTTTTTCTGGTCTTCATCAATGATCTCTCTGACTCTCTTGAAAATCCTCTCTATCTCTTTGCTGACGACTCTAGTCTCTGTCGCTCCATTCCTCATCCCTCAGATCGGCAGTCTGCAGCCTCCTCACTCTCTGCAGACCTGGACAAAATCACAGACTGGGCAAACAAATGGAACATGTCTTTCAATCCTGATAAATCTCACACTCTTACGATGTCTCTCCGAAAAGACCGACTGAAAAACCCTCCCATCCACTTTCTGAAAAATCCTCTCCAAGAAGTTCTGTCACTCAAGCTTTTGGGTCTCACTATTTGCCATGATCTTTCCTGGGAAAACCACATTTCAAATCTGGCCTCCAAAGCCAGTCGCCGACTGGGCATCCTCCGTCGTGCGAAGTCCTTCCTTGGCACACCTGAGTTCCTCACCACATACAAGGCTTTCATCCGCAGCTCTATGGAATACTGCTCTCCCCTCTGGTCTGGTGCTCCTGCCTCACACCTAGCCCGTCTTCACGCTGTTGAAACCAAAGCGTTCAGAATCATTGGAATCTCCCGCGATGAAGCTAACTCCAAGGGCCTTTCACTCACTCACCGCAGGCAGGTTGGTGGTCTTTCCGTCTTCTACCGACTCCTCTCTGGCCTTGCCCCCCCAGCCCTCTCTGGGCTCTGTCCCCCAAATATTCCTACAGGTCGCACAAGATCTGCCTGCAACCCTCTTATGGTTAAACTGCCAAAATCAAGACTTTCTGCTCACCTTCACTCCTTCATTCCTCTTTTCGCCTGCCTCTGGAACAAACTCCCTCACTCTCTTCAATCCCACTCCACCCTCCAGGTCTTTAAAACAGCTGTTCACCACCATCTCTTATCCTCCCCCATCCAAAACCTTGATCTTTTCTACCCCCGCTAATTTCGGTCCCCTTGTGTTTTATACTTCTCCCACCCCCCCCCCCCTTCCCACACCTCCTGCCCCCAAGCCCTCTCCCTCCCACACTTCTCCCAGCTCTCAAATGTTGTGGTTGTGTGCTTCCCCTTCTCTCCCCATCTTGTCTTCCGCTCCCTCTTTTTGTATATTTTGTTTGTCTGATTGATTTGTTTGTGAAATAAATGTTAGCTCTTTCACGAGCCTCGATTCAGTATACAAAAAAAACAAACAAAAAAAAAAAAAACTGTTTTACCCACTAGAGCCATTTCCACAACAATATGTTATTACCAATCAGCTTTTGGAATATGTACGTCATCACTCTCGTTTAGAGTCATTTCAGGGTGTTTGGGATATGGTCCTCCAGAGTATGCAAGACCAACGTGCTCCGTCATATGATCTTGGGATGTTTGCAGGCACGATCGATAAAGCACAAGACCAAAGGTGAGTCAGCAAGAACAGGTATGAAATAGAAAGAGAAAGAAAATCTTTGAATAGATTTAATGTTGCCCAGAGATATAATTTCATCAACATTTCGCCTGCAACAGCAATGCAAAAGGTCGGGCTCGACCTCTGACACAGTACTTCATCTCGTAGTGAGCACCGCCCCCTGGTGTCAGTGCGGATGGTGCACCAAAGCACAAATTTCAAGGAAGACCTGCTTGTGTCACAACGAGTCTACAACCAAAGATGATATTCATAGAATACTTACCCCTGTGCAGTCAACCTATTGCGAGCCAACTCTTCTGTTTTTGAACATTTTTTTCCTTTGATCCAATATGGCTGCCAGACCACGTGAGCGATGACATCATAAATTTATATTCTGTAATATAATTGTTGCATAGATCACACTCAATAGATTTCAAACTGATCAGACTGAGTTGTCCCTGTCGAATCATGACGTCATAATTATGGCACCAATGACATTATCGTTAACAACACCTATTCCCCATATAGAGTTCTTTACAATGACCCATGTTTCAATTTTTTCCATGCAGCGGTTTTTGAGATATGGAGGTGCCACATTTTTCGGTTTATCCAAGATGGCGCAGTTTATCATTAAAATATTCGAAAGGAGGAGGCGCTCCTCTGGTGAAAATTTCGTGTCCATCAGACCAACAGTTGCTGAAATTTCTTTAATAATTATCGGATAAGTGTTGTACTTGTCGAATTACAACGTCATAACGAAGGCACCGATGCCATCATCATTAACATATATTATTCCCCATGGGTGTAAATGGTATGTAAATGGTAAAATGGTGTAAATGGTAAAATGTAGTGGTTTGAGAGGGTCATTAACCAGTGTGGCAGCTACATTCAAGTGTAAGGTGTGCACAGAGGGAGCTGCAGATGGAGGAAATGTTGAGTTGGATCTTGGAGACGGCGTGAAGCTGGAAGGTGTGAAAACATTTTGTTACCTCGGAGACATGCTGAATGGAGAAGGTGGATCAGACTCGGCAACGGTTGCTAGAGTGAGATGTGCATGGAAGACGTTTCGGGAACTGAGTGGCGTGCTGACGAGGAGGGGAGTGTCGTTGAAGCTGAAGGGAAAGGTGTATGTTGCATGTGTGAAAAGTGTTGTGATTTATGGGAGCGAGACATGGGTAATGAACGTAGAGCAGCAACGAAGGCTGGAAAGGGTGGAAATGCGAATGGTTCGGTGGATGTGTGGAGTATCGTTGAGAGAGAGGAAGACAAATGATGAATTGCGAAAGATGATGGGAATAGAGCCTGTGATTGATGCTGTGAAGAGAAACAGTTTGAGGTGGTTTGGTCATGTGTTGAGGAAGGATGAAAGTGACTGGTTGAGAAGAGTGATGGAAATGAATGTAGAAGGAAGTAGAGGACGGGGAAGACCAAGAAAGACTTGGCTAAAGATGGTCGAAGAAGAAATGCAGGCAAGGGGGTTAACAAGGGGAGATGCAGAAAATAGGGCAAAATGGAGAAGATCGTCATGGGGACCGCAAGGCTAACCCCCGCTCTTGCAGGTAAAATGGCCTTAAAATGCCTGTTGTTGTTGTTGTTGTTGTATTCCCCATGGGGAGTACTTGACAATGAGCCAGGTCTCAATTGTTTCCATGGAGTGGTTTCAGAGATTATAGAGGTGCGAAGTTTTTCCAAGATGGCACCTGTACCACGTCACCTATGACGTCATAATAATCATTAAAATATTCTACAGGAGGTGCTCCCATGGTGAAAATTTCATGTCAATTGGATCAACAGTTGCCGAGAAAATGAATTTTTAAAATGCAGACACGTACGGCACACGGCACACATATGTAACTGAATGCTTAACCCCGCTTTTCGCTTTGCGAGCACAGGGTAATAATGCAGCGCACTTTACCCAAGCATGTAATAGATCCACGTGATCACCAAGTGTATACACCACCACCCGATCATCAAGCATCCTTTCAATTCACATAGGCATACCAAAACTTACAATCACAGATACGACTTGAACCTCGAACAGAAGACCATCCTACGGATGATGCCTTTCTACCACGAGGCGGTGAACTGAACTAGTTGGTAGGTTTGTCTCGTCTTCAGCAAGTTGTAAGGTATTTGTCTCGAAATATATTTTCTTCTGAAGGATCTCTGACATGTATGACATGTGAAGTTGGCAAGGACACTTACTGTCAGTTCGTGTCTGCCAACACCATGAATAGCAGCATCACCAAGATGAAAGATAGCAACCACCCTTGAATTTTGGTAGACTGCCCTTTCTGTACTCTGTCCTCTCCTTCACGTACCAAGGTCTCTGCAGGGTTCACGTGGTCTGTCAGTAACCCTCCTCTGGTGAAACTACCTAAATCCAGACTCACCCACTGCTCACTTCCACTCATTCATTCCTCTTTTTCCCTTGCCGATGGAACCAGCTTCCTCAGTCTCTTCAATCTCATTGTTCCCTCCAGGTGTTCAAGACAGCATTTCACCATCATCCCTAATCGAATCATTATCTTTTCTACCCTCGTTAACCCACCCCAAACACACCTCTTTCCAAGTTTTTCCCTTCCTGACATTTTGCTTCTGTATCCATCTTGTCCACCCCTGTGTCATCCCCTACCCTCATTCTTCCTCAAATCTATAGTCCCCTCCGGACCTATAGTCCCCTCCGGTGTACACCGGAGGGGACTATAGGTTTTGCATGCCGTCAGTCAGTCAGTCCGTCCATCCGTCCGTCCGTCCGTCCATCCATCCGTCACGCAAAGAACAACTTTCCGGACTTTTTTCCTAAACCCTTAATGCCAATGATTTCAAACTTGGTACATGGTTTCCTCATGATAAGTTACAGATCACGTTCGAACTTCACGACGTTTCGATCATTTTTGACAAAGTTATGGCACTTTGAACTTTGGTAATTTCCCCAATAGTTTTCTGGACTACAATTTGGAGTGCGGTAAGTCAAAGCTGTTAATATTCCTTGTTTTAACTCCAATTTACATTCTGTTTCCACTTTTAGTCAGAAGTAGGGGTCTGTGTAACCATTCATCAACTTTATTTGGTGCAAATTGGATAATTTTTAGCCGAGTTACCTCAGACCGTGAGTTGGTAATTATATAATTCACACAGTGCAATCTATCTATAATTCCAGTAATCTCTGTGTGTATGTTTGTATGTTTGTATGTTTGTATGTTTGTATGTCTGTATGTCTGTGACCGCTGTTTCTCGACAACCACGGGTCCGATATACTTGAAACTTGCCAGGTATATTGCTGGGGACCCGAGGATGTGCCTTTTCAAGGTTTCATATTAATCGGAGAAGTAGTTACCGAGCTATGTCCAAAAAACGATTCAACCAATCAGAGAGCAGCGAGCTATCACGTGTGCCGAACGTGGCGAACAGACTCTGCCTCGGACGGCACATTTGAGAGCGTATTCATTTATTTCACGTTGGAAAACTATGTTGCCGTTAAACTATGTTTTAAAACTAATTAAAACTAATTTGCGATTCATCGTAACTGCGATTTGCGACCTTCCGGACAGTGAAGACTGCACTTCCGGCAGCCAATCACAGAACGCGTTGTTGCGTAGGCGTGGCCGATGTGAGAGCGAGCCGAGCCGAGCGCGTGCGCCATTACGGTTCGTAATTCGATTTCTTCCGGAGAAAATAATAATTTCTCGATTTCTTATGCGCATTATTTCTCCCAATTCAGTCAGAGCGAAGGGCGGAAGCGAAGAGCGTTGTTTTTTTTGTTTACGGGCGTACGGGCGTACGGGCGGGGTAGAGCGTACGGGTAGCGTTTTTTTTTTTTTTTGGCAAGGAACGGGCACCCATGTACGGGCATGCCCTAGTACATGTAATTCCCCCAACAGTTTCCGGATGACAGACTGCCGGTAGGGGACTTGTATTGCAGCGCAATGCTCAGAATGCTTGTTTATCCAAGTCTCCCTCTATTTTGTCACTCATCCATGCTGTTGGTGTGTTCCCCCTCTCTACTGTTCCTTTTGTTCTGTTGTAATAATTTCGGTTTTATTATCAAACACCAATCAAAAGTATGAAGACAGTGTAATGAAATTGTATCTAAGTTGAACCCAGGTGTTATGCTCTCTCCAACCAGTGAGAGGCATCTATAATAACTCGGACGACCACCGCTCCGAATCATTCCTGTGACATATAATCTGTGTGACAGCATATACTCGAATGGTGCATATATCTAGATGTTCCAGGCTTGCTTGCATTGATTGATAATTGCTGGACTCCTCCATGATTATGTAATCCTGATATATGGCTTGATTATATCTTACAGGTGTTGCCAGAGATCGAATTTGAATTAAACCTACCATTAGGACAATGTTGTGGATTTGACTTTTTACAACACTTAATTCAAATTCGTCTCTTCATCCCGAACGAGTACGAGACCTGAACGAGTACGACATGGCTCATAAGATGATCCAAGTGCCTATCTTCAGAGAAGATCCCCGAGCGACGGACGCGGCCTCCGAACTGACACATTGGATGAAGATCGTGAATAATCAGTTCAATGCTCAGGAGGCCGTCACCAATGAAACGAAGCTCGCCATGCTGCAATCTAAGGTGCACCATGCCGTGTACATGACCATCGAACAATGTGCGACGTTCGATGATGCGGTGGCTGAGCTGAAGCGTATCTACATAAAAAAAACGAAGCGTGGTCTACTCCCGACATTTGCTTGGGACCCGTCGACAACAGCCCACGGAGACCTTAGATCAATTTGCTCTAGACCTCCGATGCCTAGTAAAGGAAAGTACCCCTGAGGTACGCACCCATGAACAAGTCTGCGATGACCTTGTCCACGATGCTTTCGTCTCAGGTCTAAGGTCACCAGTCGTCAAACAGTGACTACTTGAAGCATCCGAATTGACACTAGCCGAAGCCCTTTGGTTATCTCACGTGTACACCGAAGCACGGGAGCAATCCGATGCGTATGAACGCCCATACGTCACTGCGGGGATATCTCGACAGACCCGACCGGAGAGAGCTACCGCCGAGATAGAGGATGCCCCTCGGCACCTCCGCCGGAATCGGGGACCACGGATACTCTCAAGGATCCCGATCCGGGCTTGACGGTGGCTGCTGCAGCAAGACCCACGTCAGGAAGTAACGCTACGTGCTATTTCTGCGGGAATCGGAATCATCCCAGGTCATTTTGTCCAGCTAAGGACGCAAACTGTCATTTGTGCTCAAAGACGGGACATTTTGCAAAAGTTTGCCAAGCGTCGCGAGGCAAGCGGACTCGCTCGACGATGAATGTGCTTATCTCCGAGCCTGCGGTACGAGCGGCGCATGGCGCGCCTCGCCCGACTTTGATGGGGATCACCCCTATCCGTGGGCCCCGAGCTGAGAACTCGACCTTGATGAGACTCGCCGCGCCGACTAAACAAGTGGCGCAAAGACTTCAGTACGTGGTGCGACCGTCCTTGACGGGCATTCTTCCGACACCCTGCCAACTTCCGGGATCGGCCACCCGATCGGTGAATGCTGGCTTCGAAACTCCACGCGTGGCACGAGCGCCCTCCGGAGGCGGCACGAACGATCTACAAGCTACTTTAACGGCAGGAAAGCTGGGAACTTCACGCGTGGCTCGAGCGCCCTCTGGAGGCGGCACGACTGGCCTACAAACGACTTCAACGGCACGAAAGACATTAGCTGGCGTTGGATCCACACGCGAGGCCCGAGCGCCTCCCCTCGAAGACTCAATAACTACAGGGCCACCTGGCCTGGCTCGTGCGATAATCCCACTCATGATTGGGGGAATTTTTGCTGATGCTTTCATCGACACGGGATCCACTGATAGTTATGTTGATTTTCGACTTGTGCAGAAACATGGATGGCCGATTCTTGGGACAAGACGCAGAATCTTTATGGCTTCTCAGGGGCTATGGCTTAGCACAAAAGGGGAATGTCGACTGAAGCTTGTGATTAAGGGTCGAATGTTTCCGGATGTGCATTTAATGGTCTTACCAGCATTATGTGCAGAAGGTTTGCTGGGCCATGATTTTCTCAAGCGACATGGACGTTTGGAAATGGAATTTGGTGGTACTGATACTCTTGCTGTGTTCGCTCTTGCAGGGATGGAAATTGAGCCATTGTCGCTGTTCCCCAATATGACCACGGACTGTACACCTGTCGCGGTTAAATCGCGACGCTACTTACAAGCTGACGCGCAATTCATTGCGGAAGAAACGGCGCAGCTACTAAAGGAAGGTATCATAGAACCTAGTCAGTCGCCATGGCGGGCCCAAGTTCTGGTAGTACGAAGCGAATCGCATTGCAAACGCATGGTAATCGACTATTCGCAGACAATTAATCGGTTTACCCAGCTGGACGCCTACCCACTCCCGGGAATGGACTCCCTGGTTTGACAGGTGGCACAGTATTCGGTCTACAGCACTCTCGATCTACGTAGTGCGTATCATCAGATCCCCATCTCCGAGGCAGATCGCGTCTATACTGCGTTTGAATCAGGTGAGAGGTTATACCAGTTCACCCGGCTACCTTTCGGGGTCACGAACGGGGTCGCGCGTTTTCAGAGGGCTATGGACGACCTCATCGCTAAGGAGAACTTGACCGATGTCTTCGTTTATCTGGATAATCTCACGGTTTGCGGGTATGACCAGGAACATCATGATGCTAATCTGAAGCGCTTCCTCGAGGTCGCGCAGAGGTATCGCTTGACTATGAATGAGGCTAAATGTGGGTACAAAATTTCTCCACGAAGCTCCGCCCACTCGTGGACTGCAAAGCGTTCCCCATGAACCTTGCTGCCAAGGCCGCTTTTCATAGCCTTAAGTCCGACATCGCTGGCGCCGCTGTGGCGACGATTGACGATAATAATTCCTTTGTTTTGGAAAGCGATGCGTCGGATCATGCGATAGCTGCATTTCTCTCTCAAGGGGGACGCCCTGTGTCCTTCTTTTCACGGACTCTCTCCTCCGCTGAGCGGAGACATTCATCTGTCGAAAAGGAGGCGTATGCCATCGTCGAGTCGATCAGGCGTTGGCGTCCCTATTTGCTCGGACGATGCTTCCAAATTATCACGGACCAACAGAGCGTTGCTTTTATGTACGACACCCAGCATGCTCAATGCATTAAGAATGAGAAAATCACTCACTGGCGGATTGAGCTCGCCGATTTGTGCTACACAATCAAATATCGCCCTGGGAGGGATAACCTGGTTGTCAACGCTTTGTCGTGGCCGGCGACGTGTGCGAGCCTCATCTTTTGAGGACCTGCGCGTTTTGCACGACACCTTGTGCCATCCCGGGGTGACGCGTTTCGCTCATTTTGTGCGCAGTCGTAACTTGCCCTACTTGGTTGAGGATATTTGTCAGATCTGTCACACTTGCTCTGCATGTGCTGAACTCAAACCGCGTTTCTACAACCCTCCTATGGGAACGCTGGTCCGAGCCACTAGGCCGTGGGAGAGATTAGCGATGGATTTCAAAGGACCACTGCCGGCGTCACCGGCTTCGAGTAACTCTCGTTATCTACTCACGATCGTTGATGAGTTCTCAAGATTCCCTTTTGCTTTCCCGTGCGTAGATATGACAGCTGCCACGGTTATCCGGTGCCTGCAGAACTTGTTTTCTATGTTTGGGAATCCGGCCTACGTGCATACCGATCGAGGCGTGGTGTTCCTGTCCCAGGAAGTGAGGAAATTCTTACTCCAGCATAATGTCGCTTCTAGCTTTACCACTCCGTATAGACTGCAGGCGAATGGACAGGTCGAACGCTTCAATGGTATTATATGGAGAGCCGTTACGCTGAGTCTTAAGTCCCTCGGCCGAGGCCTAGACAAATGGGCTTGGTCGCTACCCGTGGCACTGAACTCGATCAGGACTTTATTGTGTACGGCTACCAATCAAACTCCCCACGAACGGATGTTTCATCACCCGAGGAGTTCAGGTAGTACCCGATCTTTACCTAGTTGGCTTGCTGAGCCGGGACCGGTTTTCCTCAAACGTGCAGTTCGCATGAGTAAGTATGACCCACTAGTGGATAAGGTGCAGGTACTCCAAGCTAATCCCAAGCACGCTCGTGTGTTGACGTCTGATGGACGCGAGTCAACAGTCTCCGTACGCCACCTGGCCCCTTGCGGGGAAATTGACGAACCAGTTTACGAGTCCATGGACTCTCCCGTTGATCCGCCTGTGGAGTATCTGCCGGCCTCCTCACCGCTAAATGCTCCCTAACCTGTAGGCCCTGTGGTGCCACCTCCGTCACCTGACTTAGGCGGCTACTCCGACGCAGGTGACTCCGGTCTTGGGGATGTAGTACCCGGTGGTTTCCGGACCCATGCCGGTAGGGAGATTCGCCGCCCCGACCGCTATGGTTGGACGGACTGACATGGACGGACAACTGCTGCTCACTGCTATTATTCTGCTACTATATGCTGCTAGCTTGATACCTGCCTTAGCGGAAGTGTAGTTTTAACGGCGGGGAGAATGTAATGAAATTGTATCTAAGTTGAACCCAGGTGTTATGCTCTCTCCAACCACTGAGAGGCGTCTATAAGAACTCGGACGACTACCGCTCCGAATCATTCCTGTGACATATAATCTGTGTGACAGCGTATACTCGAATGGTGCGTATATCTAGATGTTCCAGGCTTGCTTGCATCGATTGATAAATTGCTGGACTCCTCCATGATTATGTAATCCTGATATATGGCTTGATTATATCTTACAGGTGTTACCAGAGATCGAATTTGAATTAAACCTACCATTAGGACAATGTTGTGGATTTGACTTTTTACAACAGACAGGATACTGTATTTGGTTTACAAAAAACTGCTTGTTAAAAAATACATAAATTGAAATAAACATCAAAAATAAAAACTGTGAGAACTCTGCTATTCAAAAGGATCAACATAACTAAATAAATAGCACATTGAAAAATCATGAACATGACGTTTATGTTAGGACGTCAACTAAAGAGTTCATAGAACACGATTCCCCACGCACTGTTCAAGTCTATACTTCAATTTTAACAGAATAATGATTTTAAAGATTGTTTTAAAAACCTGGAAGTTTAGCGCAACTGAAGCAATGTTATACACATCACCCTTACATACTGTAATAACACGATGTCGAGTCGCAGTTTCAGAGATGGAGACTTTATTGATCACCACAGAATGCAGCGTCAATCGGCATCTTTCTCACCCCAACAAACCCTCTCACATGCCACACCCTCTCACGCTATAAAATCGATAGATAACATGGTTCTTGGAAGTATTATAAAAAATATGTGTGTTCTACAGTGGTCAAATATATGATTCAATCCAAATAAAATAAAGATTGTAAAAGTCGTATAAATAAATGAATTTTCGCAGATACAATTTAAAAGTTTACCATCGTAGATACAATTTGAACTAGAACGGCACTCAGTAGAGCGCATACCTCGGCCAGGCTGATCAGGTCACGTTTTGTATCCCACTGATAGACCGGATCTGGATTCGGACCTGAACCGAAATCGAATCGGCTTGTTCTTGTCACCGAACCAACTCGTCCAAGTTTAGTCTTAACTCGTCCATAACTTTTTTGTGATATCATGCGATATATAGTTTTTGCCCAAGCACTCAATGATAAAAAGTCACTTTTTAAAATCTCTGATCCGAATCCAGATTGGAATCTTCACGAAAATCAAATCCATTCTTCCTTGTCACACACCAAATCTATCCACCAAGTTTCGTTTGAATCCATCCACAAATTTTGGAGATATCTTGTTCACAACCAGTCAAACAAACAGACAGCCAAACAGACAGGGATGAAAAAAACCACCACCACCCTGTTGCTTGTGTCCTTTATAACATCCTTTAAAAAGGTAAGTTTCCTGTTGGGAATGATTTTCAATTTTGTTTGCCTGCCAGGCAGACAACAACAACAACAACAACAACAACAACAGCGCCTTTGGGCTTCTGGAAAAGCGCTATACAAAATAAATGAATTATTATTATTATTATTATTAACAACAACAACAACATGCATTTTAAGGCCATTTTCCCTGCAAGAGCGGGGGTTAGCCTTGCGGTCCCCATGACAATCTTCTCCATTTTGCCCTATTTTCTGCATCTCCCCTTGTTAACCCCCTTGCCCGCATTTCTTCTTCCACCATCTTTAGCCAAGTCTTTCTCGGTCTTCCCCGTCCTCTACTTCCTTCTACATTCATTTCCATCACTCTTCTCAACCAGTCACTTTCATCCTTCCTCAACACATGACCAAACCATCTCAACCTGTTCCTCTTCACAGCATCAATCACAGGCTCTATTCCCATCATCTTTCACAATTCATCATTTGTCTTCCTCTCTCTCAACGATACTCCGCACATCCACCGAACCATTCGCATTTCCACCCTTTCCAGCCTTCGTTGCTGCTCTACATTCATTACCCATGTCTCGCTCCCATAAATCATAAGACTTCTCACACATGCAGCATACACCTTTCCCTTCAGCTTCAACGACACTCCCCTCCTCATCAGCACGCCACTCAGTTCCCGAAACTTCTTCCATGCACATCTCACTCCAGCAACCTTTGCCGAGTCTGATCCACCTTCTCGATTCAGCATGTCTCTGAGGTAGAAAAATGTTTTCACACCTTCCAGCTTCACGCCATCTCCAAGATCCAACTCAACATTTCCTCCATCTGCAGCTCCCTCTGGGCACACCTTACATTTGAATGTAGCTGCCACACTGGTTAATGACCCTCTGAGACCACTACATTTTTGATGAACCCACTCAGCGCACATTGTACATTGAATGGAGTTCACGCCGCCACCCTTCCTGCACACAGCACACGGCCACTTCCCAGTTCTTTCCACCTCACCACACGCTTTACCACTTGCCATCACCTTCGTCTTTCCTATATTCACCTTCAGACCTTTTGTCTCCATACATTCCTTCCACTTGTTCATCTTTTCCTTCAGTCCATCCATACTTTCCGCAATCAACACCAGATCATCTGCATACAACAACTCCCACGGTAAACCCTCCTTTACGTTCTGAGCCAGCCCCTCCATCACAGCTACAAATAGTAGTGGACTTAGTACCGACCTCTGATGCACTCTCACCTTCACCTCAAACTCACCACTGTTCCCGTCCTTCGTCCTTACAGCTGTGCGCGCTCTTTTGTACATTGCCATCACTACTCTGATCAACCATTCCTCCACTCCTAATTTCCTCAATGCCCATGTCAATACTTCGCGTGGAACCCTATCGAATGCTTTCTCCAGATCAACAAACCCAAGAAACAACTTCTTCCTCTTCTCCATGTACTTCTCCTGCAACTGCCTCACAATAAAGAGCGCGTCTGTCGTTCCTCTTCCTGGCATAAAGCCAAACTGCATTTCGTCGATCTTCACCTTCTTCCTTATCCTCCGCTCCAACACCCTTTCCAATACTTTCATTCCATGCTCCAATAACTTTATCGCTCGGTACGAGCCACACTCCAGAGGGTCACCTTTCCCCTTGTATAGAGGGACGAGGGTACTCAGTTCCCAATCCACTGGAATGCGGCCTTCTTTCACCACCAGATTACAGATCTCTGTCATTCCCTTCACACCCCAACTTCCTGCTGCCTTCAACATATCTCAAACAACTCCCGCCGGCCCTCCCGCTTTTCTACTCTTCATTGCTTTTATCGCTTCCTCAACTTCCTTCTTAGTTATCTTCTCTGCCGGTCCTAAAACTGGGTTACTCTCTATGTTGCCATCCCATTCATTCTCTGTATTCAACAGCATTTCCATATATCTTTTCCATCTTCCTTTAATTCCATCTGGGTCCACAACGATTTGTCCCACTTCATCCTTCAAGCAACTGACCCCCATCACATCACACCTCTCTTTCGCTATCTGCTTTGCAATCCTGAATACCGCTCTCTGACCCTCTTCCGAATCCAAGCTTTCTCCGAACATTTTCCGACATGCATGCCTCCTGCGCCTTTGCTACCTCTTTCTTTGCAGCCTTCTTGGCTGCCTTATAACTTTCATGCTCTGCTTTTTCTGCTCCCGTACCCTTCGCCTTCTGCCACTCCTTGAACTTCTTCCTCTTCTCGTCAATCCTCTTTCCAACTTCCTGATCCCACCACCATGTTTCCGAGTGCCTCGGTGGTCCTTTTGTCCATCCACATACCTCACCAACGGCTCCCAACAGTCTATCTTTCATTGACATCCAACCACGTTCAAGCTCAGGCAGACACCAGGCAGATCACCAGGCAGGCAGACAGAGTAAAAGTATTAGATCACACCTCTCTGCGCATGGTGATCGGGATGAATTGAGAGAAAAAGTACTTTAAAACAAAAGACTTGTCTTCCTATTCATGTCCCAATTGGTGTTCAAAATATAACATTCAATTCAAGTAACTAATATTAATAACTTTTTCCACTATTCCTACCATACTGAGTGTATTAACGTATTTCCAGCTGTGTACACATGCAGTAGCGGGGTCATTGGCCATCATCAGGAAGATGATCGGCCCCAGTACCATGCCATTTGATACTGTACAGAATAGTTGAAGTGAATCAGAAATAGCTCCATTGTACCGAACAGTCTGAGATCACCGTGATAGGAAGCTACAAATCGTGGGCAGAATTGCACGGTTCACTCCAAGATGGATCATCTTTTCAACTGCAGTCGTGTGGTTAATATGGTGTTACATAAATCAACAGCACAGAAATTGGCATGGTAGCTCGGTTTATCGAAGCCCTTGTGTATACAATCCAACATACTTACTAGATGGTGATTAATGGAACATCCTTTCATATCATGTTGTTTGGGATCAATCACATCTATAATATTGTCGTGTGACTGCTCTCAGTTAACACCGGGAGAGTCACGGAAGGCAATCGAGCGTTACTCCTGGGCGTTCAGTTCAAAAAGCGGGTTTTAGATGTATACATGGGAGGAAGAAAGGGGAGGGGAAGATGAAGGGTCTTACCTATTGTCCGCCGGCAGTCCCAAAGCCTGCAAAGAAAATAACTCAAACGAAAAATAGGTTTAAAATGTACAAAGAAAATATCAAAAGGATTTTTTTAAAGAATGCCGGGACAAAGAAAAGAGCAACGCTAAATATATTTCCTATATGGAGTGCTCCCACACACAGAACCAAACACAGACAAAAGGGATGGAAGAACTGGAATGAAAATAAAGATGTGTGATTTATTGTGCACTTAACTCAATCCTTTTCTCATCAGTCCACGAACGGCCCAGTGCATGCGAGGTCCGTGCACGCGAAGACGCCTCGGTGAAAAGTCCGTGCACAGAACCAGGCATCAAGCGCGCAGGCCGGAGCATTCGTCCACGTGTCGTTCCTCGTTCCCAGCTCTTCGTTTGCAACTCGGCCTCCTCACAATCCCCAGCAAGGTCTCGGCACATTATCACCCACACCGAGGTCCAGAAAGTGAAGACAAGGGGGGAGAATCATCAGCGCTCAACCGTCTCTTTTCTCATCCAGCACGAGAAGCATGAGAAGACCCAAGAGAAGAGGGAGAAGTGAAAGAATCCTGGCCAGACGCGGTTTTTACGTCCCACCTCTGACGTCATTGGTGCTTCTCTTTCAATCAGCGAGTTGCTTCATGCTCCGGCCTTCCTGTTGGTCAACTCCCGCCCAATCACTGCCCTTCTGGGCATGGCTCTCAGCTTGCCTGACCTTCATGGTGATGTAGCTGGTTGCTGTCCCATCAGCAGTGCTCAGAACTGGCTTCCGGTTGGTTTTATTATTAATATTTAATGTGCTTTAAAGGGCATTTCCTGCTAGTGTCTGTTGCGGCGCCATAAGGGACAAGGGATGTAAATTACTGAGGTTTGACGAACAAGGTAGGAGTTAACATAATCCCTATAACTAGTTACCATTCCCCATTCCTCATGATGGGGATGAAGATACACCTTAATCCGACATCCGGGCTAAACAGGTCCTCCACTTATTACATTGTGGTGGTTCTTCTTCTTCACGACAGTCAGAGCATGTTACCTACACAAATCTATCTGGTCTAAAGTATCTCTACCCCACCGACATAACAATATCCTCAATCACCCAATCAGCTAAAAAGCCTTCAAAACTCAGGAGCGACCGATCACAGGTGTAACAGATATTGGGCGAAGCTAATCATATTTAGTGACTGGGGTGGTTTTTTGGAACCGGACAAGCAGATGCATTTTTACAGATGCCAGGGAAGCATCCAGGTTTTTTATTTGTATAGTATGTCGAGGCTCGTGTAAGAGCTAACACATAGAATATATAATAAAAGGGAACGGGAGGCAAGACGGGCCATTCTTAAAGGTCCAATCTTTCAACACGAATGTATATTCACTACGTTATATTTTTGAGGATAAAACAAACTCGAAAAACATTTTCCATAAAAGAGTAATTATGTCTCTTCTATTGGAATTGTAGACGGTTGCTTGCAAGGCAAACGTCAAGGGTGGTGTACAGAAGCATTTAAAAAAAAAAAAAAACAATAAATACAAGGCACAGGGAGGTGAAATGATGAACATGATGTGCAACACGCTCGGAGTAAAATGAGTGTTCATTTATGTCCGTAGGATGTATAATAAATAAAATATATATAAGCTAGCACACCTAGGACGAGGCCGAGGTACAGACTTTCATCTTTTGAGGCTGCAATTGAACAACTAGAATGGGTTTATATATTGTGACAGCTCTGCGAAACCGTCATTCCCCAGGCAATGACGTACAACATACAGGTTCCTGAGTTAGTTATTTCCTTAGTACATGTGCAGATTGTCCTCCCCTTCTGTGTAGTGTGTTTTATGGGTCAATATGCATTGTGTGGGATTAGTGAGGTTTTTTCTCCCTTTTTCTCCCCATTTCAGTACAAGCAAACTCATACACAAGCACACGACAACTGAAACTAAATCACAACACCTGCGCCACTCGAACGCCTTACCTCATCGCCATATGCCCACGAAAACCCAATTTAAATTGCATGCCAGAACGAAACAGTCACCCCCACTCTAGCCTCCACCACACTCTTCCTACAAATGGTACAATAACCACACTACACTATTAAAATCATTAAGACACATTTATTAACACTTACATTATTAGATCATTATACAAGCTCGCTTTACACGCTCTCCATTGCTCCACAACCATGATGCCTCAACCACAGTACGCACAACCACAGTATGGACCAACTCCGAGCACAAGCCTACGAGCATCACGCCACCACGAAACTTCCCACAACCACCTACAAAGCAACAGCAACGACGGTGCAATGTTATGGCAAAGGGTGCTTAACCCTCCCTCTTCAGACCTCAATAACACATTTGCGCTTGGAAGGAGCAGGCAAAAACCCTAGTGGCACGTCTATTACGGAGTCCGATGTGTGGCCTGTCCGCGAGGTAATGACGGCATTTTCCCGACTGGATGCTCATGTGGGCAGTACCGGCCCTGGAAAAATAGAGTGTGCACCAATGGGTGAGCCACAAGTTCCGTTAGCCATGCCTAGCACCTTTCTTGATCCACACCAAAGAGCTGCCCCTGCCAAGCAGCTAATAAGCAGTGCGTTCCAGATGTAAGAGAGGATCTTTTGGCTTGGTCGGCGGTACACTGAGAAAGGTGGGTCTTTACTGGTGGAATTGAGCTGGAACTGTGAAACGAAGTTTGCAGGATGGAGTGCTGGGCGATCGAGCGATTCAGGCACCATGCAGGGCACGTTAAAAGGGTAGACCAATTATATTACTCACACACATCAAGTAATCTCTCACCTCACATTAAGTAAGCTGTATCCTCACATGTTCTTTCTCTTCTAATCGGCTGCTTTGGGCACAAGGACCTCAACAAAGGCACTGCCGAAAACCACCCTTTTCAGGGCGACCCCACAGAATATAGGAGGAAACTATATCTAGTTTCCTCCGTGCACCTCACCCGCACTCCCCACTCACACCTCTTCAATACGCACCTTAGACACCAACCAGTATTCCTCCTTCTTACCCCCTCCCTCAGCGAATGGGCAGCCTGGGCTCGTCAGCTCCACTTGGTGAGCTAACGAGTTTGCAACAACTTCACCCTGCCCTATCTGTCTTCCTTATCTACGCTTCTGCAGATGATTCTAAATGGGCACCCTTGTAATGTGTTTTGAATAGGT
The DNA here is from genome assembly GCF_964187855.1 of Myxine glutinosa. Taxonomy (NCBI): domain Eukaryota; kingdom Metazoa; phylum Chordata; class Myxini; order Myxiniformes; family Myxinidae; genus Myxine; species Myxine glutinosa. Next base: position 177,290,165 of record NC_136262.1, read on the forward strand.
AAGTGCATAAGCGAGATAGACAAGTGTAACTCTGCTCCTTATCTCTGTCCTTTTTGCTTGTACATAGTAATTGCTTGCACCTTGAATTGTTGGCACATTTTGGCTGTACATTTCATTGATTGCATGTACCCATCTTGATTGCCAAATATTTTGATTGATTTACATAATCGATCGCTTTGAAATTCTCCTTATGCTCCCCGCGGCCTTCCTTTCTTGTAAAAGTGAAGTGCTTGATGTGTCTTTCCCTTTGTTGGTCTAGCACCACCTGCATTTAGTGTTAGCCTGTGAGGTTTCATTTCCCCCAACTAATTGGCTCCAGGCTATGTCCGACGTGCACTGACAATTTTGCTCGGCTGCATCCAATGAAGATCTGAAGACAAGATCAGTGCATAATCATGGGCAAGTTCCTTGGCTAGAAAACCACATGACACCCAGGTAAACATTAATTAGACGGAGGACCCTGGGCCATGTGGTCAACTAATTGGCGTTCGTCATTGATTTATCAACCCGTTGGGACGCAGGGTTATCCATGCTGTTGCCCCAGCCCGGAGCTCCGGGAGGAACTGAGGCAACCTCGCCTCACCCTCCGCCTCACACTCCCCCCCCCCCACCCCCCCCCCCCACTCATAGTAGATTCCGAAACCCGTGGCAGTAATATATTAGTTCTTAGATAAACAACATTCCACTTCACAGCACCATGATTACGTTGACGACATGGATGATATGGTCTTGGTTGGTATGACAAGGCGATAACTTTCCTTCTCACATACCGACCAGCTTTGCAACCATGCTCGATTTTGACCATGGTTAGCCCAAGAGTTTTCAAAGTCTTCCGGAATCTCAGTAGGAATATTCGGAACTGACTCACTGGATGGTTTTATGTCAAAGAGTTCAGTTCTGGAATATCGATGTCGAATAATTTGGCGGTCCTAATCTTGAAGTGGACCCGCTCGAGTAACTGTACGAGACAAGCGAGGCTGGCTGGATACCAGCGACACTGCCAACGCTTGTAGGAGATGATCAAAGCACAGTGTCCATTGTGCCTCTCTTCCATGTGATGGTGTAACAGTCACCCAGTTAACAAAGGAATATGGGGAACGAACCCTGCCCCGCAAAGAGAAGAAGAATGGTTGGCTCTCACCACAAGGTAAAAACAACCAAAAAGGAGAGTAATGTTCCAAGGGGAATCTGATAACGAAGTCTCTGCAACCCAAAAAGAAAGGCCAAGACGCTCAAGACAAACCAAACATTGCTGCCACATGCAAAAACAGGAAGCTATGTCACGGAGAACCTTCCTCTCCATTTTAAGGCATAGCAAACTATTGTGAAATGTCCATCTAAAGACTAATGTGATTTCCGAGTTATCGAAGTACTATTAATGCCAAAGTATTAAAATTTCTGAAGTTGAAATAATGATATTGTGGCTTTAAATGCCTCAGAAAGCATTCGACTTCTATGGGAAACGTTTCCTCGACACCAATCATATCAGCGACATTGCACCATCTCAAAACACACACACACACACACACACACACACACACACACACACACACACACACACACACACACACACACACACACACACACACACACACACACACACACACACACACACACACACACACACACACACACACACACACACACACACACACACACACTAAAACTGTGTGCCGACACCGACAGATGGCCCGTCTTCAAGCCCTTCGACTTAACATTAACATCGTTGTTGTACATCCAATAATTGTTGGAGCTCCAATGTGCTAAACTATCACTTGTCAAAAAAAAAATTATTCATAAAAAGCTCAAGCACTCACCTTTGAAAGGTAAAATGTTGATTTGAATTCGATGTAAATTTAAATATATATATTATAATTACGTGTTTATCATTCTATCTTTTGGATAACTCAACCTTTGAGGAATGAAAATGAAATGTTTGACCAATAGAAATTTAAAAACATTTTATTTCCTCGAGTTAATTTCCAATCAAACCACCAATGATAACCAAGTGGATAAGAGCGATCGTACCTCCGACGGATTGATTTCCAGAAACAGGGAATTCCCCAAATCAAATCTCATATTAGCATCACAAATGTGCTGACATCACCATAATGAGGATGCACTAAACAATGGATGCAAATTACTTCAACACCTGGTTACCATCACAGCGCATTGGTAACAAACCACCACCACAATCATTAGCATCACCTCATCACCGCCACCACCCAATCAAGCACCTTCATGGAGGGGGTGGAAGGGGAGGGCGGGGGGAATTTTTGGGAGGGGGAGGGATTAAAAGGCAGGTAAAAGCACATCGAAAGGTAATTGAATTAGAAGTTACAAAAATTAAAAATTATGACGAGCATGTAATGTTAGTTTGATGGGTGTTTCAAAATCATACTAATTACCCTTCATCAACAGTTTGAATGTGTGTTTGGCAGGGACATTTGTTTGTGCGAGTTACACCCCTACCCTTTAAATCCCAGGACTCCTCTCATTCCCCTGCAATGCAATTACCTGAGAAAAGAGGTTAAAATCCATGATCAGAGTTGGGAAAACAATGAATTACCACCCAATCACCATGATTCAACCATTGGGGTTTCTGATGTAAAAAAAATAAATCTCAATATCCCAAAAGAACAGGCAGAATGAAATATTCGATGATAAGGAAAACAGAAAAGAAACCCCACAAAAACAGAATGACTTTAACATCATGGTGTCAATGTAAAGTTACTGAAGGTTCAACCGAGAAGGTTCAACGTTTGGCCCAACCGCTGGTGTATTCCTGCTCACAGAAACCAACAAACAGAGGTTGGGCTGGAATCCCTCGCCTGCAAACACAGCACATCACCACATTAACTCTACTCCTTTAGCCACACAATTATTAACTCTTAACCACACAATTATTAACTCCTTATACTACTACTCCTTTAACCACACAATTCTGTATTAACTCCTTATACTACTACTCCTTTAACCACACAATTCTGTATTAACTCATAACCATACAATTATTAACTCTTAACCACACAATTCTGTATTAACTCCTTATACTACTACTCCTTTAACCACACAATTCTGTATTAACTCATAACCACACAATTATTAACTCATAACCACACAATTATTAACTCATAATCACACAATTATTAACTCTTAACCACACAATTATTAACTCTTTATACTACAACTCCTTTAACCACACAATTATTAACTCTTTATACTACAACTCCTTTAACCACACAATTATTAACTCATAACCACACAATTATTAACTACTTTAACCACCCAATTTTACCTCTTTCTACTACTACTTTAACCACACAATTATTAGGATATTACTCTGGAATAACCTCAGAGTGGGTCCCGGTGTCTGGCTGGACGTACTACTTACCAATATTGGTAGCTTACAACTTACGAATATAAACTAATATTGCAACAAACATTTTTAGGTTACTTTTTGTCACGGAAACAGATTCCGGCCGAGGATTTGGAGGGTTACGAAAACCCGGAAACAGATTATTCCAGAAAGATTCCGGAAACAGATTATATAGAGGATTTGGTGGGTCATTTTACCCAGAAATCGTGTTTGGAACCAAGCTTTTCTGCTCCTTATTTTCGCTGTAATTCATTCTTTTTTTTTGTCCGATTAGACATTCTGACCAATCGCAGCAATCCTCTGCACACCACGGTATGTATTTTTTTTTTTTTAGCCGCGTCGCAAGACGCTGGTCATAGAGTGCACTCTGCTGTTGTTCTTGTTCTTCTTGTTCTTCTTGCAGAGAAGACAAAACCTCAAAGCTCCACCCATTCTGGGAACCATAGCTCCACCCATTGTGGGAGAGGCTTCATATAAACAAATATCCACCATTTTATTAACTCGCATAGCTTTGAGGCCTGTTTTGTAGGCCCGTGGTGTCTTCCTCTCTCACACAGCTTTATTTCAAATCAAATTCGATATATCATTTCATTCTTCACAGTCGCTAACATAGTTTTAGACTCGGTTGAATAAAAACGGGAAGAAATTCCGATGAAAGTTGCCCTTTATAGAACGAAATGAATTCTCAAAGGCCTGTAACTTCAAGTCCATTGAGATATATATTTTTTAAATCGCGGCATGGTCAGTCATACACCGCCCGAAATAACAGACGGGAAAATGCCGAGATATATATATTTTGTTTAAATCGCGGCATGGTCAGTCATACACCGCCCGAAATAACAGACGGGAAAATGCCGAGATATATTAAAAATTCGTCCATTTGATGACAATTGTCACGATGAAATATTTAATTTATACGTCGTCACAATAATGTGGAGAGAGGAGCATAGCTTCGTTCACGTGTTGCCACATACGGGAAATTGCCGAGATATATATTTTTTTAATCGCGGCATGGTGAGTCATACACCGCCTGAAATAACAGACGGGAAAATGCCGAGATATATTAAAAATTCGTCCATTTGATGACAATCGTCACGATGAAATATTTAATTTATACGTCGTCACAATAATGTGGAGAGAGGAGCATAACTTCGTTCACATGTCACCACACACGGGAAATTGGCAAGATATGTTTTTTTTAAATCGCGGCATGGTCAGTCATACACCGCCTGAAATAACAGATGGGAAAATGCCGAGATATATTAAAAATTCGTCGCCACACACGGGAAATTGCCGAGATATATTTTCACTTTGCACAAAAATAACATCAAGTAATCGAATCAATAGGAATGTCCTGTGCCTATAACATCGACGTTATAGGCACAGCTGCATCTAGGCATTGTGTAACATCGACGCGGCTTTTGTTTTAATTAAAACTTTTTGTACTTGTTTTAACAAAAGATTAATAACCCTAAACATTCTTTTTTTCTAAAAAAAAAAATCAAATATGAAAAACCCTAATCATAACCCCAACAGCATGAAACAGCTGTAGTTTTGATTCCCGCCATGATATGGGCACTCAGATTTTAACACGTCCTCAAGGTAGCATTTGTAGTTAAGCAAACCAAATTTGGAGGTTCCAGCTCAAATAATAACGGAGATATGGAAGGTATCATCTTAGCCAATCAGGAGTGAGATATAATTGCTTATTTTTTTATTGTTTTTTTTTCAAAACACGTAAATTAACACCTAACTTGTTGATATGAATGTCCAAATAATCCGTCTTTTTTTTTGAAAATACAATCACAAAATGGATTATAAAAGGTGACAGTTCCATATTCATATCTGATGTTATCTCAATACTTAAACTAAGACAATCATTTTGATGAGAAAAAACCACCAATTGGGAATCATCATCTTATCGAGTTGGACCAATCAATACATGTTAAAGCCAAACTAGGAAAGACTCGCCATTACACAACTTTATTTCAAACAAGCAAAGCTTTGCTTGTAATAGTTTGCTGAAATATGATGTATTTGAGTCCCTAACAACCAAATATACCAAATGATAGATGATGCCCTTGAGAAAATCCCTAGCATAGGTGGTCATCTTGTCGAGGCAGACATGCTGAAGCATTAAACGCATCTTCAAACACTTCCTGGTTCACACGTCACTCTGGTGGAGACAGTCACCTCGTATGCGTCTGATCACATGACGATGTCAACTCGCTTAAATTCATAAATTGTCATGTTTGTCAAACAGTCTGGTGTTGGCTTAGCGGTTAGGGTGCTGGCTTGGGACCCTAGGATCGTGGGTTCGAATTCCGGTTCACTGGTAATTCCCTGTGTGTGGCAAGAGGCAACTAACAGGGTTGGTGGCAGGAAGGGCATCCAGCCATAAAACATTGCTTCAAAAAGGGGACCACGGTGCCCGAAAAAGGCCAAACCCTTGCTCTGTGGGGAAAAATGGCTTCTTTGTTTATTTCTTCTGTCAAACTTCCCAAAAGGTCAACCAAACCATATTATATATTTTGTCGCAGAAGTTGAGATTTCAAGGATACACAAAAAGCGAACACCAATAAATGGTGAATCAATTGGGAAATCAAACATCGATTTACAAAGAACTAACTTCTGCACCACAACTAAATGGTACAAGAGGAATGTAAATTACAATGTCAGGGTTTGTATCAGGTCTCTCCCTGATGGCTCATTTTTCCCCAAAATATGAAATCCAACAGTACCTGATCCTCACATCAACAGATTTCCCATTAATTTACATCGGTGGTCTTGTACTCACATCAGCATTCGACAGCGATGCGAGGCAAGGCGAGGGTAGGCTTCCTCCGTGTTGTTCACGCTTCTGTCGCTCCACAGGCGTTCCGCCACAGCACTTGCTCGTGGCCTGGACAGGAATTCGACACGGTGCAGGACACACACCAGCATTTTACACTCATGAGGATCGCATTTAGCACATTCGCATGTTAGATCACACTCTTCTCGCACCCCAACCGGTGATCTCAATAAGCCTATTAACCCTTCCTAACCCATATCTCTCTATCTCTCTATCTCTATCTCTCTCTCCCTTTTTGTGTGTCTGTCTCTCTCTCGCTCTCGCTCTCCCATTTTATTGAAGAGAACACCTTTCAGACCTCTTATATTCTTCAGCCTTGTGATGCTTCTGCGCAGATGATAAATACAGTTTCATCATCTGTCACAGTCTCAGTGATTCCACCTGTAATATGGCAGTTGGTCTATTGCCTCATATCAAATTGATCACGAGGCAAAGCCCTAGCGCCGTGGTTCTTAACCTGGGTTCGACCGAACCCCAGGGGTTCAGTGAGCCAGTCTCAGGGGTTCGTCGGAGGTCCTCCGAAACGCCGAAACGCATTGCAATTTGTTTTTTGTTTTGTTTTTAGTTTTGTATCAATTTTGAATCTATGTGTGATTACGCTTATTATTAATATTATTATTATTTTGCTATGTATGTTACGAACGAATGTAAATGTTATTTGTAATTGTATTCCCATCCCATTCATGGTTTCTCTGGTCTGTGTTTAAGATAAGTTGTTTCACACTGACTGTAGTAAGTTGAATCAATGAGCAACTTGCTAATTATTCTGTTGATGGTGCTTACTTGCTTACGTACTTACTGGATTTTGGACTTTGCAAGTGTTCGGAAATTCCAGTGAATAGCCTCGATTAGCTTGCCGTGTACCGTGCGTCATTGGTCGCACCTCACTTTGGAGTTACTGATTAATTGAAAAGTAAGTTGGAAATGTTTGTGGATATGCAGGGTGGGTTCAGAGTTATATTAAAGTCAAAAGTGGATGGTGATTATAAAATATGATTGAATTACTCAGAAAATTAGGTGGAGGTGATTGATACAACTCCTTTGGTCGCAATTCAAACCTAACAATTCGCAGTTTTCCAAGTAATATTATAATGGGATTTGGGGTGACAGAGTTGAGTAGATAATAAATTCCGTCATCATAACTATAAGTTATGTTTTCTTCGTTAAAATTTCTCAGTTTTCAGAGGGGTACTGATTACATTTAAGCATGTTTCTTTTTTAATTTTTGTCATATAATTATTTGCCCGAACTCAATTAAGATCAGTTTGTTCCTTTTTTTTTTTTTTTGCAGTATGTCGAGTAAAAAAAGGAAGTGGTTGGAGGATTACATGCGGTACGGGTTCACGTGTTTGATGGAACGGGACGGAAGTCAGCGTCCTTAATGCATGCTTTACAATGTCAAGTTGAGCAACTCCAGCCTAGCACCAGCAAAACAAAGGAAACACTTCAAAAAACTACACGGCGAGGGGCAGTACAAAGACGCAACGCTGGATGAATTCAAGTTGAAGAGAGTCCGATTTGACGAGAGTGCTACCTTGCCCACTCTCGGCTTCGTTCCAATTGACAAACCGATCCTCACCGCGTCGTATGAAGTTGTGTACCTGATCGCAAAGCAGGGCAAACCGCACACCGTTGGCGAGACACTCATCAAACCGGCCGCGTTGAAGATGGCCAACATCATGCTGGGAAAAGCTGCTGAAAACAAGTTGCCTCGTTCCACTCTCAAATGACACCATCAGATGCAGAATCGACGACATGAGCGACGACATCCTCGCCCAGGTAGTTGCAGATTTAGTCGCGAGCCCGACGAAATTCGGCCTTCAACTCGACGAGACCACCGACGTTTCGAATTTAAGCCAGCTCATCTTATTTGTGCGTTATGTCAAAGGAGACGAGATCAAGGAAGACTTTCTGTTTTGCAAGCCTCTCACAACAACGACGAAGGCAGCTGACGTGAAGAAGCTTGTGGACGACTTCTTCAGAAGCAACGGCCTCTCGTGGAACATGGTGTCTGCAGTTTGCTCGGACGGAGCTCCAGCCATGCTGGGATGCAACTCCGCTTTTGGAGCGCTGGTGAAGGCCGATGCACCACATATCATCGTCACGCACTGCGTCCTGCACAGACACACGCTGGCATCAAAAAACTGGCCAATGTTCTGAAAATCGTCGTTGAAACTGTGAATTACGTGCGAAGCCGTGCTCTGAATCATCGCATCTTCAAAGAGCTGTGCAATGAAATAGGCTCTGAATTCGAAGTCCTTCTCTACCACTCTAACGTTCGATGGTTATCACGAGGGAAGGTAGCGAGCCGTGTTTTTGCCTTGCGTGTAGAATTAGCCCTGTTTTTGCGAGAACACCAGCATTGCCGTGCAACGCACTTCCAAGAGTCAGAGTTCATCCTCGCCTTGGCGTACTTGGCGGACATCTTCGACGCACTCAATCATCTCAATTGCCAGATGCAGGGCAGTGGAGTGAATGTCATCGAATCTGAAGAAAAGCTGAGTGCTTTCCGAAAGAAGTTACCGTTGTGGAGGCAGCGAACAGAGAACGACAACTTCGCGAACTTTTCGCTACTGGGCGAGTGCATGAGCGGGATCGAAGATGAGTCTGAAGTTGGAGGCACTGCTGTACCAGCGGAGCTGAAGCAAGTGATTGCCACACACTTGGATGAGCTGGGAAAGTCATCCGACGGCTACTTCCCTGACCAAGAGCAATACCCAGCATGGGTGCGGCAGCTGTTTACTTTCGATGTTGCAACAGCAGATGTCAACGACCAATATCTCGACGACCTCATCGAACTTCAGCAGAGCCAGACTCAACAACAACTCTTCGGCACAACAACGCTCTCAACGTTTTGGTGCCGCCAAATGGAAGGGTATCTTCACATCGCTAAAATTGCCATTGAGATCCTCACGCCGTTCGTTACAACGTATCTCTGCGAGTATGCGTTTTCGAAACTGGTGGAAATTGAAACAAAGACAAGCGTTACGCCTAGGTCCCCTGTTGGTGAAGTGATGCGAGTTGACAAAGTGGAAGACGCAAGGTGGCCATCTTGGATTTTGACGTGGCGACCCAATTTTCAATAGCGTTCTTCCGTATGCGTAGGTACACCCACTCACCAAATTAGAAGATGGTACTTCGCTTATTTTTCAAGATATTCCGCTCACAAGGTTCAGACATACATGGCGGCGGCCATCTTGGATTTTGACGTGGCGACCCAATTTTCAATATCATTCTTCCTTATGCCCAGATACACCCACACACCAGATTAGAAGTTGGTACTTCTCTTATTTTTCAAGATATTCCGCTCACAAGGTTCAGACATACATGGCGGCGGCCATCTTGGATTTTGACGTGGCGATCCAATTTTCAATAGCGTTCTTCCTTTTGCGTAGATACATCCACACACCAGATTAGAGGTTAGTAGTTCGTTTATTTTTCAAGATATTCGCTCACAAGGTTCAGACATATATATGGTGGTGGCCATCTTGGCGTTTGACGTGGCAACCCAATTTTCAATAGCGTTCTTCCTTATGCCTAGTTGCACCCACACACCAAATTAGAATTCGGTCCTTTGCTTACGCACGCATGCACGCACACACACACGGACTGACGCACGCACGCACGCACACACGGACGGAGGGGAATACCATAGTCCCCCTTTCGCTCTGCGGTGCGACGGGGGACAAAAAGGAGCAGGCTTGCATGCGAAAATGATTTGAGGGTGGACCTTGCCAAAACAAAACCACGCATTTCCCAGATCGCCTCCCGAAAAGAAGAACAGAAAACGCATTAAGATGCTATTCTTCTTATTTTTTTTTGTCAAATTTGAGGGGTTTCACGAATGTTCGGTGGGTTTCGTTAGGGTTCGGCGCCTTTAAAAAGGTTAAGAACCACTGCCCTAGGGTCTCAAAGAAACGCTCAGTGCCCATTGAAAACTTTTCACCTTTATGCTATATGTGTATAGAAGGGAATTAAACATACTCTTGAAATGGCATGTGACAAGGTATATTCGATTGTGATTCAGGTGAAAACCCAACAAGAAAGGAGCTCTTTAGTCGTTTTATTCTGCAAGGAAATTGCTGTGCCAATCATTGTGCAGCATCACGTTTGAGCACAATGGCCCATTGATTAATGACGTGATAATCTGCTTTTCAATAGTGTTTGATTCCATCACAAAAACACATTCATGAAACATTGCTTACCACAGTCGATGCAGGATGTTTGTAGCATCAACGTATTCTCCCCAAATGCAGGCCTCCCCACCTACCACCAATTTTTTCTGTGCTTCTGAGCCTAAGAGAGTGGGATTGTGTCAGTGTGAGTAGAATGGGAGAGAGACAGAAAGAAAGAGAGGAGAAAAATGAAATACGGAGAATGACACTCAATATAGCGCATAACTCCACCACCGGGATGAACAGTTTACGTTTTGTATCCCAATGAATGGCGGTATCTGGATCCAGACGTCAATCGAAATCTAATCGGCTTGTTCTTGTCACCTACCCAACTCATCTCCCAAGTTTTGTCATAATCCATCCACAACCCTTCAATATATCGTGATATATATCAGTTTTAGACAAACCACTCAATGGTGAAGAATCACAAAAATTTTTATCAGATACAGATTCGGATTCGGATCTTTACCAAAATGGAATCAATTCGTCCATGTCACACACCCAACCTGTCGACCAGGTTTTGGCCAAATCTGTCCACAACTTTTTGAGATATCCTGTTCATAGACAAACAGACAGACAGATGAAAAATCACTCATGGAGCGACACTTGGCAAAAGAGAACAAAGTAGAATGGCACTCAGTACAGCATCCTTTTGACTTCAAAAATAAATGGTGGTAGAATTCAGTGACTTGATATGCAAATCGTCTTAAAATTTTAATCGGATGAAAATTGACAATTTTAGAAATTCGGCCTATGTTGACCTTTTGACCTATGTTGACCTCAAAAATAGTTGGTGGTTGAATTTAGTTGGCAGATATGAAAATCCTATTCAGATTTCAAGTCAATCGGATGAAAATTGAGGATTTTAGAACTTTGAAAAAAGCGGTTGACCTTTGGCCTATGTTGACCTTGTGACCTATGTTGACCACAAAAATAGTTGGTGGTTGGTTTCAGTAAGCCGATTTGAAAATCCTATTCAAATTTCAAGTCAATCGGAAGAAAATTGAGGATTTTAGAAATTTGAAAAAAAGTGGTTGACCTTTGGCCTATGTTGACCTTGTGACCTATGTTGACCTCAAAAATATTTGGTTGGTTTCAGTAAACTGATATGAAAATCCTATTCAAATTTCAAGTCAATCAGAGTAAAACTGAGGATTTTAGAATTTGAAAAAAAAGTGGTTGACCTTTGGTCTATGTTGACCTTTTGACCTAAAAAAATATAGGATTTTGTCGGACAACGAACTCTACAATTTGGTGAAGTTTCGTGAAGATCGGTTTAAAATTGTGACCTGTAGGCAAGTATAAGTGAGCAGACAGACAAACAAACACAAACCGAAGTGATCAACATACTTGTCAAAAAACGTTTTTTTTGCCAGTAACAAGGGTGAAAACATAACCTTCTCCCAACTTCGGTGTTTCAAACCCAGACTATAAAGCTTAGAGGCGAGTGTGTATATCTCTAGGTCATCCTGCCCATTGTTAGTATCAAAATGGGTATCATTAAACTTTGAATGAAGACCACGTACACCATTAAAAGCTGAGTATGGCCTTGGTTCTGTGGATTATTCTGAAGCAGTGACCACCTTTGTGATATGAGCTGTCCAAGTTGATTGCTAATTGGGATATAAAGAAGCTCCAGAGACTTGACGATAAATCAATTAGAGGATTTGACATCTGCTCCTTGTAGAGGGACAATGTGAGAATATGGGTCTTTCCCACACTAAAAGACACGTTCCTGGTAGATCAGCAGTTGATTATATTCCCAGGATCGGCAGGGCGGAATACTGCTGCAGCCTGTTTGGTTGTTAGGGCAGGGGTAGGGCATGGGATAGAACACTACCTAAAGTACCATGCAGCTTGCCAGAGCCCATCGAGACTAGTATCGAGTGATTCCTCGGACAGAACTCAGAATACCATTAGGTGATTGTTTCAAAACCATGGCAGAGTAACAGACAGTCATATGAACAGGAAATGTCAGGTGAGATGGCAATGGTCTCTTGGTTGAGATTCAGGGGATCAAAACATTGTTGACAGAAGAATCAGCACGTTTAATGTGGAATGACCTGAATGGAAGCGAAATTGCTGACCAGAGATCAGAGTTAGACAGCAGATTTGCCTTATGGTTGACTGCAATCATAACGAGGAGCTGATATTCTAGGTCCCCCACCTTTTCGGTCGTATGAGGAATAGATATCTGTAATATGAAAGCCAAATATTCTACTGTTTTTAAAATAGCACGTACTGTACACAAGTCAAGTTACTGAGATGGTTGCCATGACAATAAAATTCAGTCAATCATAGCCGTGATCTAATCAGGTAGAGATAGTCATGACAAATACGGTAGTGGCCAAAAATATTGGCACTTTTTTTTTTTTTTTTTGTATACAAGATCGAGGCTCGTGAAAGAGCGAACATTAATCACACAGAAAGACAAACAGACACACAAAACAAATAACATCGGGAGCGGTAGACAAGATGGGGAGAGAGGGGGAAGGACACAAACACAACATTTGAGAGCAGGGACCGAGAGACATGGAGACATCGAGAGAACTGTGGGAGGGAGAGGGCTTTGGGGGGAAGGCATGGGAAGGGGGGGGGGGGTGGGAGAGGTATAAAACATATGGACACTGCCAAGACTTCCAGGAAAGAAGTTAGAATTTCAAACAAGGTGGATCTGTGGTGAATTAGTGGGGGTAGAAAAGATCAAGGTTTTGGATGGGGGAAGATAAGAGATGGTGGTGAACAGCTGTTTTGAAGACCTGGAGGGAGGAGTGTGATTGAAGTGAGTGTGGGAGTTTGTTCCAGAGGCGGGAGAAAAGAGGAATGAAAGAGTGAAGGTGAGCAGAGAGCCGAGATTTCGGCAGTTTAACCATCAGAGGGTGGCTGGCAGATCTTGTGCGACCTGTAGGAATATTTGGGGGACAGAGCACAGAGAGAGCTGGGGGAGCAAGGCCGGAGAGGAGTCGGTAGAAGACAGAAAGACCACCTACCTGCCTGCGGTGAGTGAGTGAAAGGCCCTCAGAGATAGCTTCATCGCGGGAGATTCCAATGATTCTGAAAGCTTTGGATTCAACAGCGTGAAGCCGAGCCAGGTGTGAGGCAGGAGCACCAGCCCATAGGGGAGAACAGTATTCCATTGAGCTGCGGATAAAAGCCTTGTATGTGGTGAGGAGCTCAGGTGTGCCTAGGAAGGACTTCGCACGACGGAGGATGCCCAGTCGGCGACTGGCTTTGGAGGCCAGCTTGGAAATGTGGTTTTCCCAAGAAAGATCATGGCAGATGGTGAGACCCAAAAGCTTGAGCGGCAGAACTTCTTGGAGAGGATTGTTGAGAAAGTAGATGGGAGGGTTGTCCAGTCGATCTTTTCGGAGAGACATAGTAAGAGTGTGAGATTTGTCAGGATTGAAAGACATGTTCCACATGTTTGACCAGTCTGTGATTTTGTCCAGGTCTTCAGAGAGTGAGGAGGCTGCAGACTGCCATTCTGAGGGAAGAGGAATGGAGCGGCAGAGAGTGGAGTCATCAGCAAACAGATACAGAGGATTTTCCAGAGAGTCGGAGAGATCATTGATAAAGACCAGAAAAAGCACAGGGCCCAGCACACTGCCTTGAGGAACTCCAGCCTGAACGGGAAGGGGAGATGAGAGAAATCCATTCAGAGCCACACGTTGACTACGACCAGAGAGGAAGTCCGCAAGCCACGCATGGAGATTTCCATGGATACCATAGGAGGAGAGTTTGGTGAGCAGAGCTGGGTGCCAGACCGTATCGAAGGCACGTGATATGTCAAGGGAGACAGCTCTGATTTCCTGTTTGGCATTGAGGACCTCCATCCATTGTTGAGACAGCAGAAGCAGCATGTCCAGAGTAGAGTGACCTGGTCTGAAACCAAATTGATGATCAGAGATCAAGCCATTGGAGAAGAGGAAAGATTTCATATCCGAAGCAATGATGGATTCCATGACTTTGCTGATAATTGGGAGCAGGCTGATTGGTCTGTAGTTGCAAGGATCTGTTTTTGCACCTTTTTTGTGTAAAGCGGTAATGTTTGCTGATTTCCAGGATGCTGGCAGATGACCTTGAGCAAAAGATAGGGTGAAAAGAACAGAGAGAGGGTGAGATAGAGCGGCAGAGCAGGATTTTAGGACCCGTGGGCTGATGCCATCTGGTCCAGTTGCAGAATCAGAGTCGAGGTTTGACAAAAACTCCTCCACCTTGTCAGGAGAGAAGGTCACAGAGTCCAAGAGCAGTTTGGTTCGACTGGGAAAGGTGGGAACAGAGAGAGATGGGTTTGGGACTAAGGATTTTGAGGCAAACACAGAGTTGAGGCATTCGGCTTTGTCACGTGCGATGTCAACTGTGTGGCCATTTGAGGTAAGGGAGGGGATGGAGGGGGAACAAACACCAGAAACGGATTTGACCAGACGACACCAGGATTTGGAGGAAGGAGACAGGTTTGAGAGTTCATTCTTGAGTGAGGAGAGATAGTGCTTCCTGGCACTCCTGAGGGTAGACACACACTTGTTCCGAGCTTGGTGGAAGGAACTGAGATTTCCTTCAGTTGGATTAGCCTTCCAAGAGGCAAAGGCAAGTTGTTTCAGGGCAACTGCCTCACCACAAGATTCAGTGTACCATGGACGGGAGGAAGGGTAAGACAACTGAAGGCGAGATGGGATAAATCTGTGCATGAGAGAGATCAGTTTGCTTTGGAAGAATTCCCAGGAAGAATTGATGTCAGAGGCAGTGGAGATTGGAGACCAATCCAGACGATTGATGGCTGCTTGAAGACCGTCCCAGTCGGCCTGAGTGAAATGCCAGACTCGTCGACGCTGAGGAGGCTCTCTGAGAATGGCCAGAGAGATGTCCACTTTGACAAGCACATGATCAGAAGAACCGATTGGAGCAGAAGAAGAGCAGCAGACATTAGCAGGGAAGTTAGTCATAACCAAGTCTAGAAGAGAAGATACTCCATTGGCTGAGATCCGGGTCGGGAAATTGACAGATTGTGTCAATCCCAGTGAGTCACAGAAGTCCTTTGCTGAGGTGCCATGACTGGTGAGAGAGGAACCCACACCCAACCAGGTGGCATGATGACAATTGAAGTCACCACATATGAGGAAGAGAGAGTTGGGATGAGTGGATAGAAGTTGGTCCATGTTGTCAGACAGTGAAATGTAGATGGAGTCATCACTGTTTGGGGGACGGTACAGAACACATATGAACAAAAGGTGGGAGCGGAGAGGAAGCCGTAGCCAGAGGTACTCCTGGGGGTGAGGAGGAGAGAGGGCAGTGAGGGCACCTTTGCACTTTTTTCAAATAATGCACCATTTCTTCCAGAAAATTGTTGAAATTAGAAAATATTTTGGTATCCACATGTGTATTTCTTTGGTTTGCAGTGAAAAAAAAAAAAAAAGCTGAAAAAATTACTAAATCTTAGTTTATTCCACACAGAAATCCTAAAATGGCCCGGACAATATTATTGGCACCTTTTAGAAGTTGTTAGAAATAATTAGATTTCAAGCAGGTGATTCTCCTTTACTTTGGAATTGAACTCACCTGTGGTGAGTTGCAGGTGCCTGTAATAATAAAAAAAATCACTCATTCAAGCAGTTTGAACAGAGAAAAGGAGTCATTCTGCTGTTTTGTGTCTGTGTGTACCGCTATGAGCATGAAGAAAAGAAAGAAAAACCAGATAATTGTCTGAGGAGGTCAGACACAAGATTGTAGCTAAGCATGGACAATCTCAAGGCTACAAGTCCATCTCCAGAGACCTTGATGTTCCTGCGCCACCATACGCAATGTTATCAGGAAGTGTAAGGCCCATGGCTCTGTAGCCAACCTCGCTGGACGTGGCCGCAAGAGAAAACTTGATTGAATATTGCAGTGAAGGGTTGTTCGAATGGTGGAGAAAGCACCTTCATCAACTGCCAAACAGATTCAAGTTGACCTTCAGACACAAGGTACGACAGTTTCAACTCGCACCATCCATCACCAACTCAATGAAAGGGGGTTCTATGGTAGGAGACCCAGGAGGACCCCACTGCTGAGCGAGAGACATAAGAAAGCCCGACTGGAGTTTTCCAAAACACACCTGAACAAGCCAAAATCCTTATGGGAGAATGCCCCGTGGACAGAGAGACCAAATTAGAGCTTTTTTGGTAAAGCACATCATCTTTATGTTTACAAAACAAAATGAAGTCTTCAAAGAAAATAACACCTTCCCTACAGTCAAACAAGGAGGAGGTTCAGTGATGTTTTTGGGTGCTGTGCTGCCTCTGGCACTGGGTGCCTTGAATGTGTGCATGGCATCATTAAATCAGATTACCAAGACATTTTGTAGCACAATGTTCAACCGAGTGTCAGAAAGCTGAGTCTGCGTCGAAGGTCATGTGTCTTGCAGCAGGACAATGACCCCAAACACACTTCAAAAAGCATCCAGGAATGGTTCAAGACAAAACTCTGGACTGTTCTGAAGTGGCCAGCAATGAGTCCAAATATAAATCCCATTGAATACCTGTGGGGAGATCTGAAAACAGCAGTTGGGAGAAGGCACCCTTCAAATCTGGGAGAACTGGAGCAGTTTGCACAAGAATAATGGGCCAAACTGCCGGTAGAGAGGTGTAGGAAGCTCATTCATGGCTATAGGAAGCGCTTGACTGCAGTTATTTTGTCCAAAGTCTGTGCTACCAAATATTAAGTCAAGGGTGTCAATAATTTTGTCAATGCCTTTTGCTTTTTCTTTTCTGATTTAAAAGGATATAGTAAGTTCTGAATCAAAAACAAAGGTTCTCTAATATTAACAGTGAAATAAAGAATTGTGAAGACCAAATACGTTTGTGAATTTCAACTGATTTTTAGAGAAAAATTGCATGTTATTTGAAAAAAGTGCAAGGGTGCCAATATTTTTGGCCACGATTGTATATATCTTGCAATATGAAAGGAAAAGTACATAGACAGATGATTGGTCAAGGATGAATGATCGGCTGGTCGGAGAAAGCTCACTTTAATTAATGTCTCCCATCTCTGACCTTGTTCGATAGGCCACGCACAAAAAAATATCTACAAGATCAAGACTCATGGAAAAGTGATGTGGCATCGGGTTGAAAGACAACAAATTGAAAGTGAAGGCACTGTTGGACACAAGAAATGGCATGGTGTGAGGTTTCAGTCGGTGGAACGGAACCTTTTTCAGCATTTAGATGAAAGGGTAGAAGTTTCAAAACGGTTAACTATAATTGTTCTGTTCATGAATGCAAATCGGACTCGAGGAAATATAGGAAATACGAGAAATATCCGTGGACGAGGGAGTTGAACATTTATGAAGAGCAATCCTTCACTTTCCCACTTTTATTCCCTTTTATGGCATCAAAGTGAATATTCAACGATCAAGGTGTAAACCAACCTCAGAGCTAACATCGCTAGTAGCATAACACAAGAAGTATAATTAGTGACATGAAAACAAGCTCATCAAGCAAAAAGGCCATAGAGTGATGGAAGCGGAAGCTGTACACCTGGCTCACAAACACACACCAGTAAAGTTTTGTGGATCCGGGAGATAGTATTCTGTCCATTTCTTCCCGTTGTCAAGGTGATTCATGTACCAATGGGCTGAGACCAAGGTGGAAAATCCAGCTGCTGTGACGTTAGACAGCTCAGACTGGTAGCGGCGAATCTTCCAAACATGTATCAATGTGTCAGGCCGGAGCTGGAACCCAATAAGAACAAGGGTTTGGGAAGGAACGAATCTATCAGCGAGAACCTACAAGACAATGAGCTCATCTCACATAACATCAGTGGGCGAGTTTTGATTACAAAAAAAAATCAAGAGTGGAGATGGAAATAACATTAGATGGCAGCGATCGGCCTGCTTGGAGCGCAATATTGGAGTAAAAGAACGACGTCACAGGTGGAGTAAAAGGGGTATTAAGAGAGGAGGTGATCAGGTGATCATGAAGGCAAGATTTTAGAAGATAAACAAGGAAGGGGTTACTGGATGAACACATGCATCTTATTACAGCTGGCAAAGGCTGAAGATCTAAAAGAGGGTCTGCTGCTGAAACAAAAGGTGTCACAAGACCAATGGTACAAGACAGAGGCCACCAACCTGGCTGGTGACATGATGAAGAAGAAGATGTACCATGCTCTTTGCAGAGTGTTGGTGTTGCCGAAACAGTTTCTTGGCAAGGGTTATACTGGCCCGGGTGGTTTGCCATTGTCTTTCGAGCATGGTTTGTCTGCGCTCTATCCTTATATGCACTGAGCGTCAAGTATGCAATACGAGAGTGAGAGAATATAGGACGGAATTGGAAAATCTGGAGAGAATACGTGAGGAGAGCAGTAGGACAAGTATATCACCTTTTTTGGGAGTAATACCGAAGCGGTTTTAACCGTCGTGCCATCGGCATCCAAAGGAGAGAAGCGGATTGCAGGTGTACACATAGAAGAGAGCACTAGAGAACATTTGCTCCGTTTACCCCAATCAGCAAAATGTCTGTTTTGATTTGTACGTGGTATCACGAGGGTTTAAACTGCACAAGGTAAGCAGAAGAACAAAAACATAGCAAGAGTAAGCATTTGGTGTGTGAGAAAAGCGAGGCTTGGCCATGCGACACCAACAACCAACATTGAGCAGTGAAGCAATATGGTCTTTATATATATATATATATATATATATATATATATATATATATATATATATATACGGTATATATAATATATATATATACGGTATATATATATACGGTATATATAAATATATATACTAGCAGAAGTACCCGGCATTGCTGGGCGGGGGAGGGGAGGGAAGGGGGAAGGGGAGGGGAGGGGAACAGGGGGTAGGGGAGGAGAGGGGGGGAGGGGAGGAGAGGGGGGAGGGGGGAGAGGGGGGGAGGGGGAGAGGGAGGGGGAGGGGGGAGGGCAGAAAGGAAGGGGTAGGGGGCAAAGGAGGGCAGAAAGGAAGGGGTAGGGGGGAAAGGGAGGAGCATGGGGGAAAGGGAGGGGGAGGGGAGGGTGGAGGGGGATGGAGAAGGGTTAGGGCGGAAAGGAAGGGTTAGGGGGGAAAGGGAGGGGCATGGGGGAAAGGGAGGGGAGGGGAGGGGGAGAGGAGGGGAAAGGGGAGTGGGGAAGGGGAGAGGGTAGGGTGGAGGGAGAAGGGAGTGGGAAGGGTAGGGGGAGGGGGAGGGGGAGGGGGAGTGGGAGGGAAGGGGAGGGGGGAGGGGGAGGGGAGAGGGGAGGGGGAGGGGCGGGGGGAGGGGGAGGGGAGGGGGGAGGGGAGGGGGGAGGGGAGGGGGAGGGGAGGGGGGAGGGGAGGGGGGAGGGGAGGGGGGAGTGGAGGGGAGGGGAGGGGAGCCAAAATATGAAGACCATGGATAAGAGTAATGAAATGCAGCACCATCTTAGTGTGAGACATAGACACAGATTCACACCAAAACCTGCTTTACAAAAATAAAAGTTTTCTATTCCAACGGCTTTGGGAATCATCCAATGTGTCAGTGACGATAAACTACATTGAAAAGAACTGACATCTGTATTGTTTGATGCTTCATGGTTGAGGGGGTGGCCGAGCTTCCAAGTGAATGAGTGCATGATGGCCGACGCTGTTGTGGAAGTCAGTGATATGTGAGTATCCTGGAGATGTGGCCAACATCACAGCTCAGATACTCAAAAGTAACTTTACAGTTCCGCTGTTACCAACATTATCCGACATCCACATGTCCATGTTCCTCTTTCTCTCCCACATCCCCTCTCCATTCCCCCTTCCCCCTCTGCTCTCTTTGATAAAACGCTAGCCAAACCTAAAAGGAGGAACATGTGTGTGCGTAGGTGTGTGCATAGGTGTGTGTATAGGTGTGTATAGGGAAGGAACAAATATGTATAGGTGCGTTTAGGTGTATGGAGTGTGAGCATAGGTGCGTTTAAGTATGTGTAGGTGTGTGTGTGTCTGTAGGTGTGTATAGGTGTGTGTATAGGTGCATTGATGTGTATAGGTATATGTAGGTGTGTGTAGGTGTATGTAGGTCAGTTTAGGTGAGTGTAGGTGTATACGAGGTGTGTTAAAAAAGTATCCGACCTTTGTTCATAAAAAATACTCGTATCCAGATACAACAAACTTACACTAATCTCCTTCAAAGTAGTCCCCTTGGGCTGCCACACACTTCTCCCAACGGTTCTGCCATTGTCGGAAGCAGCGCTGGAACGCCTCTTTTGGGATGGCGCGCAGCTGGTCCGTCGCATTCCGCATGATGTCTTCTCTGGACTGAAATCTGGTCCCTTTCAGGGGCATTTTCAGCTTGGAGAAAAGCCAGAAGTCACACGGAGCCATGTCGGGAGAGTAGGGAGCCTGACGAAGCACAGGTGTGTTGTGTTTGGCCAAGAAACTCTGTATCAAATGTGAAGAATGGGCGGGTGCGTTATCGTGATGGAGCTGCCAATTGCCCGCTGCCCACAGGTCCGACCGTTTGCGTCGCACAGCGTCACGAAGGTGACGCAGAACCTCTTGGTAATACTCCTTGGTGATGGTTGTGCCGTGTGGTGCGTACTCGTGATGAACCACGCCACTGGAGTCGAAGAAGACGGTCAGCATGACTGACATTGCTGCGGACCTGCCTTGCTTTTTTTGGCCTCGGGGATGTTGGATGCTTCCATTGTGATGACTGCAACTTGGTTTCTGGGTCGTACCCATAAACCCAGGACTCATCGCCAGTGATCACTGTGTTGAGGAAGCTGGGATCGCTGTTCACAGTCTCCAGCATGTCCTGTGTGATCTCCAAACGGAGTTGCTTCTGCTCAATCGTTAGCAGCTTTGGTACGAACTTCGCTGAGATTATCCTGAAGCCCAAATCCTCCTTCATAATGGAATGAACGGATCCAATGCTGACGCCCACCTCGTCTGCAAGTTCTCTGATCGTGATTCGACGATCCTGCATCACCAGGGTCCTCAATTGGTCAATGACGATCTCATTTCGGGATGTTGAGGGCCTACCCGAACGTGCTTCACTCTCCACTGATGTGCGGCCATCTTTGAAGCGGTTGTACCACTCCTTTATCTGTGTGGTGCTCATTGCTTCGTCCCCGAAGGCCTGTTGAATCTTGCGGATCGTTTCCACTTGGGAATCGCCAAGCTTTACACAAAATTTGATGCAGTAGCATTGTTCAAGTTTTTCCGTCATTTTGTCAAAAACGAAAATCCGATGGCGCTCACTTACACTTCCTCACTCATCGGCGGTCTGCCGTCGAATGACAGCTTCTGCAGGTGGGAAAAAATTCACGCGTGCGCATTAGGATCGCCTACATACGTGCACCAATCAACGCCTCCCTAGCTTCATTTGTTTACGCACGACAAATTAAGGTCGCATACTTTTTGAACACACCTCGTATATGTGTTTAGGTGTAGATATGTGTAATGTCAGATTCTCAAGTATAACATAATACATCAACTAATTGGAAACCTTGCTGTGTGCATCATCGATTTCGCAACTTCTGCCTCAAAGATGATGCCAACTGCTTGATTGGAAATGCTTCCAGACATCCATAAATGCTAAAGAAACTCTTCCTGGTTTGTGGGTGGCACGGAAATGGCTATTTGAGCTTGACTATTTCAACTACCTTTAAAGTTTTGTGGGTCCACCAGGTAGAACCTCCGCCAGTCTTGGCCGTAGCTGATGGCATTGAGATACCACGGGGCAGCAAGGAGAGCTTGGAAACCTGCTGCCGTGACACGAGAGAGTTCGACGTCGAAATGAGGATTCTTCCAAACTTCCACAACAGTGTCGGCCTTCAGCTGTCCAGGGTCAAATAAGTATCATTTTAGAGCATAAGGAAATACAGCTAGAGTTTTAAAAGGTTTTTGCTGTTGTATTTAATTATTCTGAGACCAAGTAAATCGTTTCCAAGTACGACCGCATATAAACGTTATTTTATCTTTCAAACCGGAGCTGAGTAAGACAGAGTGTCTTGTTCTACAAACTTAACAACTTGAACGATGCAGATTTATTGCTATTTTCTGGAGTGTCTGCAGAGAAGGTTCCACAGAGAAAGATGCAGAGGAGCAGTTTGCAATTGCATTTTTGAAACAATTAAGAACACATTGAATGCTACCCCACCTCAACCAGGCAAATAAGCAAACAAACATTATATAAAAACAAGTCACAAGAAGAGATCCCATTCAAATGATGAACCAACATTTATAACAAAGCAAAAAGTCTCCTCATTCCTTTTTGTAGAAGAGTCAAATGTCATCAAGCAGCCAGCTTCTTCTTAAACAAGAGGAAAAAATAATTCACCTGCCATCATGCCGGCCCACTCAAGAACGTGACACACTGCTAAATAATTTCCAAACTGCCACCATGAGCCAGAGAACGTTAGAACCCCACCATGTAACATATTAGCAACAGACGAAAATCCTTCGCTAAAAGCCTGAAATGAGAAGAAAATGACTCAGTAAATACTGTTGTGGAAATGGCTCTCATTGGTTAATAATGCGTGAAATAGGGTAGTTATTTCCTTAATGACGTCTCAGAATAAGTGTTGAGTATTGAAATGCGATATTAGATATGTGTGGCTTTAAATATTGTTACGTTTATGGGGGTAAGTAAGAGAATAATGTATGGAAAGTAGAATTGTATAGAAATAGCATGGACCCTGTGACACGTAGGAGAATTTAAATGTACTAAGTAGGGAAAATGTAGCTTAAGGTTGTGTTTAAATGTTCATCATATGAGGGACGATGACGTGTTAATTAGTAATAGGGTTTAAGGTTAGTTTCCCCTGTTCAGCAAACCTTCTGTAGTCATTCCTAACGTTTTTACCGCTACGGCCTGAGAAGTATGACATGGCCGGCCACTGATTATGCTCCATGAACTGCCGGCCAAGCTTAGCCCGCCCTATGGACACTTACGGAAAAAAGGACCCACCCAGGAGAGGCGGAGCTGACAGTGGTGATGTGCAAGGAGAAGAGGACCCGCAGGCCATGCCTCCCGAGTGACGTGGGCGGGTGACATAGGCGAGCTAAAAGGGAAGCTTTACGATTGGCTCTGGGAGAGAGAAGAAGAAGAGCATGCTTGGATCTTCTGGACAAGAAGGCTTGGCCATTTTTTTGTGGAGACTAAGGAGAGTTTTCTGCTGCGGCGATTGCGAAGGAGCTTCGCTTATTGCTGTCTCATAAGGAAGCGGGAGGCCGTGTGTGCTTCCGCAGACAGTGGAGGAGAAAGGAGGCCGTCTTGTCTGCTCGCTTCACGCTTGTAGCGCCTTTGACGCGTGGCGCTTTCAGAGCCGTCGCCATCTTGTGCACTTTCTGCACGGGTGGCTCCAAACTTCGTCACCGCCACTAACCTTCCAAAAAGGACCCATTTTGGGCCAAAGCTATGTGCCGGCCAAGGGGGGATTTTATTTTATTACGTTTCCCTGTGTTCATATTTGTAACTGTGTGGAGGATCCTTCACAGTAGAATATAGCATTTTACCTTAGCATTTATTTGTCATTTTCGTCCGTGCTTTATTTTTATGATTGTTGGATTTTGTTGAAATAATTGAAATAATTATTGTTGCATTTTTGTTGTTGAGTTGAGTTCATGGATTTCGGGAATAAACCCTTGTGTTCGTTTAGTCAAACGCCACATATCTCTTTCATCCTGCGCACGCAAATTTACCGTCATAATTGGGAGGTCGCCTCGGGAGTAAGCTGGCTCGACCATCCGTCCCGGCTGATCTTAATCGGCAGGGACATGACAATATATAGTTAGACACCGTCAACCTTACCTATTGTGGGCATCTGAAATTATCAAACACATTTGACCTCATTTGTCAAAGTCTGTTTTTGCATTTCGCTAGGCTCTGGGTCGCAAGTGTAGGCGGCAAGGCAAAACGAGCATCGCAACCACCAAGACTTGCCTACAAGCTTCGGTGTGATGAGGTGGGAGTCAGTGGTAATAAAAATCCCGAGCTCACATATGCAAATAGTAGTAAGGTAAAAAACAAAACAATTTGTCTACCTGTCTGGCAGTGAAACAAAAAACAAAATTGAAAAAAAATCATGCCAAACAGGAAGCTTACTGTTTTTAAAGACGTCATAAAGGACACAAATGTGTTAAACATGGTGGTGTAAAAGACACTGTATCAATGGTGGTAAACCTCAGAATGAATGTTTTGTTTTGTTTTTTCTAAGCCTTAAAAAAAAAAAAAAAAAAAATTTATTCAATTCAATTTAGTTATATATTTGAATACTCTATAACACAATTCGCCTTCTTGGCACTTCCAAAAGCCTCCGGGTTTGCAGTACTTTGACAAAATATTACGGCATTTTACACCATCATGACCAATCAAATGTGCTGTTCGTGCTCTCAACGTAGGGAAATATCAAGATTCAGACAAAATCGAGGCTCGTATGAAATATAGATCGTGCTCGGAAACGCAAAGCAAGAGTTTAAAGATCCTACACATGTCCTTTTTCTGAGGACTGTGTAGGGTAAGGTGTTCTCTGAACTCTGGAGCTCCTACTGATCCAAGACAGTTGGCAGGTATCCAAGTAAAATCTCATGCAACATGTAAAAAAAATTGGCTCTTTAGCTTAGGCGAGAGAAGGGTTTTCTTTTCTTCTTCACTTGAACGATGATTCATAATCAAGACTCAGATGAATAAGTTTACAAAGGGTGAAAAGGGTGAAAAGGAAAAGATAAAACAGAATAACCTGCAAGTAAGAGTGTTTGGTTATGACGGGTTAATGGGGGTAAAGATGGCGGGTATGGATTGGGGAGAACACGAGATTGTAGTGCACCGCTTGCTTGAAGCCCTGAAGGGAAGAGTTTGATTGAACTGTCTCCGGAAGAGTTCCACAAATTGGAGAACAAATGGGAAGTGTCCAGAAAGCCTGGACTGAGGAAATTGAACCAGGAGGGAGTTAAGGTGGGTTTTCACGGGACACGCAAACGGGTTCGCGAAGGATGCGAATGTCGAAAATATGGCAAAGTCCAACATTCGTATTTTAGGCTCCAAAAGTTCGCCAAACATGCGCCAAACATGCGCGGGAATTTCAAACTTTTTTGAAATTCGCACCGAACAAAAAACGACTCCTGCGAACAATTGACGACTCTTCCGAACCCCCGCGCATGTTTGGCGAACTTTTGGAGCCTAAAATACGAATGTTGGACTTTGCCATTTTTTCGACATTCGCATCCTTCGCGAACCGTTCGCGTGTCCCGTGAAAACCCACCTTTAATGGGAGAATGTGCATGTAATAATGTGTTTCGTGAATTTAAAATAAATTAATTTGTACAGTCCCAACTCAAGCATGTTTGACTGGAGCAAGAAAGCGAGAACAGCCACAGACAGTTGTAGCCACCCCACTTTAAGGCACTACATCGATTTATTGAACAATGCAAAGCAAATCCGAAAACATCGACCAATAGATTAATTATGTACCTTCACGTCATTGTCGAAAACTTCTTGCCAAACTAGGTAACCTTTCTTGTTTGCCCCCACAATTTGAAGGATTCTGAAAAAGATTTTTGAGAGCAGTGAATCACATAGACTGTGCAATGTGCATACAAACCCGGTTCGCTCAAGTGGAGTTACAAAGAAAGATAAATCAAATTTTTTTAGACGGCGGTCAAAAGGCAAAACATGGCCCGTGTTAGCACAACGGGGTGAGCATTGTAATCCGGTGATCACACATGGTCAGGTGCCACCACCGCCGGGAAGTCAAAGGCAAACCCCACTGGGGCCATATTCCTCTCTGTGGCTGTATGCAATTGAGTGGTGATCTTTAAGGGTCACCTTTCAACTCTGGAAATGGTGGAGTATAGCTATCCCCCGCTTAACAAAGGGGTTACATATATCTATACCCCTTCATATAGCAACCCTTCGTGACGTGGAAGCTCGTTTTCTATCATTTCTTATGTACCGTGATGCCCCACTCCTCCAACATTCATTGGTTCACGAGTTATCAAGTGACCACTATAGTCGTCATGTGTGTGCGTCTGTCTGTGTGTGTGTCTGTCCGCAGGATAACTACCCGATGATATCATCCGATCTTGATGAAACTTGGGTGGGCGGTTGATATCATGATCTAGTTGTGTCCTGCGTAGAGTGGGCGTATTGCGCCCATTGTGGGCGGAGCCACGCCCGAAAAAGATGTCTTTTTAGGGGGTAATCGAGTTCAAGCTACATCTTCTCCGAGGAGTTTGGTGGAATCTGACAGGGGTTTCAGTATTTGGTTAGGCCAATGTCATGTGTCTAGCCCCACGGAGCTCGATTTTTCATTTTCACCCCAAGGTCAAGGTCACAAGGTCATGAAATTTAGAAAAGTCGATTTTTGATGGTTATATTACATTGTTCGCTTCCTGATAGGGTGAAATGTCGTACATGATCTTATATTATCACATACACAATAAAATACAAGTTTTCCAACAAATTTCAGAATCCTCGACCTTTGATCTTTGAAGGTCACAAAGGTCAAAGTTTCAAAGTTGTCGGAATCGAACCGAATTTTCGGTATTGTGTAGCTAACCAGTCTCATAACAGATAAAATACATTCCTATTTATATATTTTCAATGTCGGTTTTGACCTTTGTCAT
Organism: Myxine glutinosa; assembly: GCF_964187855.1. Taxonomy (NCBI): domain Eukaryota; kingdom Metazoa; phylum Chordata; class Myxini; order Myxiniformes; family Myxinidae; genus Myxine; species Myxine glutinosa. Next base: position 177,317,137 of record NC_136262.1, read on the forward strand.
TGAATACCGCTCGCTCGTGAACCATCGTCTTCTCCTGACTTGTTTTTCTTATTTTTCAAATAACATTTTAAAGTGGAATTGTACCAAGTTAAAGCTTTTAATATTTATGCATTTTAATTCTCACTTACCAAAAAGAGATTAAATGAGAACGACTCACTTTTCTTTATCTTGCACAACGATTGGTGAAAATAGAGGATACATTTTTTTTAAGTAAACCTCGAGGGCAACCTGAATTTTACAAACAAAATGGTTTCACTCCCCCCCCTCCCCCCTGTATGGCCCATATAGCTCTTTCTTGTCCCCCACCCCAATCAAAATCCCTATGGCCGATTCAAATTACCGTTGCTCGAGCAAACCCTGATTAGTGGGTTAGTTCAAGAGGGAACTCGGAGTGGAGCATGGACAGAGATAATTTAAAGGGATGTGCTTGTGACCGACCAGATATTCGGGAAGACATGTTGTGAAGTGAGGGAGTCACGGCAGTACAATCGACAGAGTGTGGGGTGAATGAGTAGCACCCTGTTTTCAGATCTGCTTGATCAGCAAATGCGGGTAGAGCGGTGAGCGTGCAGTCCTGCAAGGGCTCAAAAGTGGAGGTAGTTGTTCTGTGGAGTATCAGCCTCTTCTAAAGCCTTGAGGGTTACCAATTATAATATAGGTAGTTCTCAAGGCCCTTTCACTGTATCGGGACTGTACTGCCATTGCGGCACTCTGTGTACTGTACCCTCAAGCCTCTTCTACCCGAGTCCACTGTACACTATGATGCCTCGAGGGTGCTTTCACTGTGGCAAAGGTTTTTCATCCTGCACAGAGGTCCTGTAACCTGTACAAAAAGCCAGGCTTGAGGCCTGTATGAAGAGTTTCACCTCTCACCTTTCAATGTAGAATGACTCCAACTTGCGGTAGTTCGTCCCAAATCCTATTTTCTTCATGAAAGCTTTAATTACTGGATTGCTTCTCCTGCATGCAGGTACACACAGGTGGTTTGTCAACACGAAAACACAGGTGTGCAAGATAATGCTTTTTCCAGAATAGTGAGATACTGCCAATGTAATTACAAAGTCATTTAAAACACGTGCAAAGGCAACTGGTCCCATCATGCCTCTGTCATATATCCACACCTTACATGTCCCATCTGAAAAAGTAATAAGTATTGTATAGCTAACCACTGGCAAGGAATTTGGCCAGCATACCGACACACAATAGTCTATTGTTTGAGAGATACCACTTGTTATTTAATGTCCACAACTGAAATACAGAGAGGGCAGTCCTCATCTGATGCACGAGGATGTGCATCTGGAAGCAGAACGAGTGGTCAGTTAAATCTAACCCAATCAGAAATCGACCCCAAACAGAATACTTGTAGTTCAATGGTGAGCTGCACACTATGAACAGAGCTCTCGTCATCCAATGTAGGCCCCATAATTCTGTTGCAACGCAAACATTAAGTAATCCTTCAACATCTCATGGAACACACTTGATCAAGACCACAGAAGATTACAAGTGATGCAGTGTACCAAAAAAAAAAAAAATTAAAATTAAAATTAACAAGTAAAGATACATTCAAAGTACACCGCCCCCATGCCAAATAATTAAATATCCCACAGTGCGGCATTGCCAGGGCGCCTTAGGCGCCCGCAAATACCGCAATGCAGCTCATAGAGAGTGCATTGGGAGGGAGAGGTGTACAATAATTGATTGATTAATTGCATAATTAAAATCAATAAAAGATTATCATAAAATATTTTCTTAATCAATTGGCTAATAGCATAACTAAACACGAGTGCTTCATCCGAAGATGTATCTTTTAGAGATTTAATTACATAAGTCATGAATAAAAAATTAAATAATTAATCAATGAAATGATTAATCAATAAATCAAAAATATCCTTTATGGCCACATCACCTGGTCACTGTCATGTCCAAATATCAGCTTCCTAGCTCAAAAGGTGCCTTTGATAATGGCCAGAAGAGAAAGTAAATGTATAAGTACTTAATTAATCGCTAATAAATAAATAACTCATCAATTAATTGATTAATCAAAAAACAAAAAATACCGTTTTTGACAAAGTACTTGCTCACTATTGTGCCGAAATTTCAGCTTCCGAGCTCGAAGGATGGCTGAGATATCGCCCGAACAAACAAGAAAACAAGAAAGAAAACAAGAAAACAAACAAACAACCAGTGAAAACTGAGTACTCCCTTTCAGCGTGCGTCACTGCCGAGCCCCCTTCGGTGCCTGGCAATTACGTTTTGCAATGCCTGGCGATGGCATAGGAAAGGAGCGGTGTAGAAAAAGAGTCAACTGTAATTTAGGTGCAATGAATGGCTGGGTAAATAATTTACCAGCAGGTAAAGTCGACCTCATCGCCTCCAAGGTGGATATAATGGTCATGAAATACATTTGAAACTTCCGTGAAAAATGTATTCATGAAGTTGTAGGTGGAATTGAGCGCAGGGTTGACAGGCCCGTAGGACCCTGTTGATTTTGTCCCAGCAAAGCACTTTGTCAGGAGACCGGGCTGGCCCTTATTCCATGATTGGACATGTCCTGGCGTGTCAAACTCTGGCACGACACGAATGCCACGTAGGCGGGCGTACTCAATTATAAAAGCTACATCCATCTGGGTGTAGACGTGTGTGGCTGGATTGTAGGCACCCTGCGGGGGTCAAATGGAAAATACAACCTTGGAATTCCAATCTTAAAGCGAACAAAATGCAACTTTTCGTAATCTTTAAACAGGTGAATGTACACAGCATGCAATCTGGCAAAAAGTTGAAAACTTTGACAAATTGAGCCTACCCATCCATGTGAGCTTTTCAAGAAAATCCTCACCTTGTTACTCAGCTCCGGAAACATGACGCTCTGGTAAGGGAAGGAGGGATCGTCTACGATGTGCCAGTGCAGAACATTGAATTTGTTGTATGACATCGCATCCTATCATCATGCATGGGCAGGAAAGCATCTGTACAGCAATTCACTAAATAGACATGATGATATTGCACACAGCTAGAATAAAGAACAAATAAATTGCAACTGTGTCCCATGGTATTAACATGCTATCCTAGGTATTAACAATCAAAGACAGTATGCGTTTCCATTTTGTTTCGTTATTAATGGTACGAGGGGAAGAGACAAATAAACGCAGTACAATATATGGCATTTTCACCTGGGATCATAGCGTCATGGGCTAAGTGTTTGGATAAAGGCCAAACAGAAACAAACCCACTTCCTTTTTTGATTGTTCTGCACATCACCACATACCTCCAGGTAGGTGTTGTAGATTACTCGATCTTGTGCTCGGCGTGTCATCATTTAGCCAAATTTTTTTTTTTTTTACACGATCTTGAAGGCGAATAATTCTTCTCCCAAGAGACGTGACTAGTTCGGGTAGCGTTTAACTCAACATTGCAGCAGATTGAAGATCGATTTGTTTGCACCATTTCATGCCAAAGGAAACACGTACTCGGTTTATTACCGGGTTAAATTGAAGGAATTCAGTGTGCAAGGCAAATAAGAGCCTTTTGGCAGGCTTGGGTCATTTTGTTGTAAAATTTTGCTGATGAGAAAACTCAATAGCCTTAAGGAACAAATCACAGGCCCTTGTAATAAACAGATTTAAAGAGACAATAATTTTATTTATACAACAAAGCCACATATAGCCTATCATGCCCACATTTCATTTAATGTTCACTCAAATAAAATTGACTACAGTACTTAAAATTTGGAGTCAACGTCAATTTAAATCTTTAAATCCGTATAACATTTGATTTATTAACAGAGTCCAGGTAGCCATGGTACTGAGTCAGACATACAAATGGATTCTTTAACGATCAAATGACTGCAGGCCTGGCTGCCAGCGTAAAAATAGGACCACGGGTCCTGAAGCTCACCTGGATCATGCGCATCAGTCACCCAAACCCCCCACAAGCCCACTCAGACCCTAATATTTTAATGCCATGAAACAAACTTTGGTACATTACGGGTGATGATAGTTGTGGTCAAGTTTCATCGGAACTGCTTGTTTAGTTTCTGAGAAGAAAGCAAACATCTATATCGGGGGGCAACCCACTCCTCCCCACTCGTCTCCCCAGCCCGTAGAACCCCATAAAGTGAAGCAAAGGCAGACTTGGGATTGACACCCCGCTGTGGATCCACTTGCCAGGTTCTGGTAGAGTATGTAAAGCGGAAGAAAGTGCCGCGATGTATCAATCAGTAGGCCACGGTGAGAAAAGCGAGGGAAGTCATTGATGATGGTCTTGTTGATGACCAGCTGGGGGGAGGGTGGTGAGGGCAAGAAGTGGGAACAGGAACAATTCGAGTTCCCTTACAATATACTTCAAATCGGTCGGGGGCCAGTAGGCCCATCCGGCCTGTGCAATAGTTTCCAACCTATGGCTATTTGGCCATGCTGTCCTTTTTCAAAATCGATCGTCAAGGAAGTAGCACGTACCATTTTAAAGTCTTTGGTATGGCTCGACCAGGGTTTAAACTGCCGACCTCCTAGATTCAGAGCGAACCATCTAACAATAATTACACCACTGAGTCTGGTTGGGTGACTGCTCCATATTTCAACCGAAAAGAAATTGGGCAAATGAGGACACTTGGGATGTGAAAGAAAAACGAGCTGTTCAGCACATTTCTTTTCAGTTATGGCAATTGTGCTCAAACTGGTTTGTGGCAATTGGATTAAATTTCAGGTTAAACCAGATCTGTTAGGCTTTTAAAAAGGGAGGATAAATCCCTGACCTGACATTTGCTGCATTGAAAAAACCCCAAAACATCTCAATCTCGACTTGTGAATAAGCTGGCAAACACTTGTGTACATGTGAGATAAGATTCCTTACAAAGGGAGGAGTTAGTCACAGGTTAGACGATAACTCTACAATGTGTGCAAACAAGAACGATTGTGATGAAAAGCAAGTTAATTTTAAAACAACCTGAAAACACAATGCCACCGGCGACATAAAGAAATAAAGCACAAAGTAGAGAAAAACTCCAATTGAGCATCAAAACTGTAAACCGAGGAAAATGGCATCAATGGGCCTTCAGTGCACAGAAAAGGGTGCACCGAGTGCATAGCACTCGGAGACAAGTGTGTGTCCCGGAAGACTCACTCACCGAGCCATCAATTGCCTCAAACACAAGCTGGCTAAAAGTCTCCAAACCTGCGAAAAGATGGAAACGTGGTTAAATATCTTGTGCACCAAAATCACCAGAAAAATCTCAATGATGCTTCAGCCTAATGTCCACAAATGCTACATGTACAAGATAATTAGTTTTTCAACATTGTCCGACTTGTAGAGCAATTCAAACCGAGTCACCGAAATGCCAAGAAAAAGAGCATGAGATAGAGTGAGGGATAAAGGGGGGGGGAGGGGTAAGAGAAAGAGAGACACCTCTCCCTTCCAGCCCTACACACATCAAAGGGGATTCATATCTGATGCAGTAAAGCTCAACATCGATATCATCTGTGAAACAAATGGAAACAAGAACTGCACTCGGTAGAGAGCATACCTCCACCAGGCTGAACACTTTACGTTTTGTATCCCACTAACAGATCGGATCTGGATTCGGACCTGAATCAAAATCTAATTGGCTTGTTCTTGTCACCTACCCAACTTATCCACCAAGTTTTGTAATAAATCATCCACAACTTTTTGGGATATTGTGCTATATATATATACAGGGTGAGTCAAAAGTAGCGCCCGATTTCTGTTTATATATATATTTCTGTCAGTTGATTGATTGTTTGACATTTGTATTACAGTGTACAAGAAGGTATAAATAAATGAATGACATGTTTATCTTTATCAGCTTTCGAAACTTTATCAGCTTTCGGCTTGATGAAAACTTTCCCGGAAAGTGGATCGGCCGCCGCGGTCCGATCGAGTGGCGGCACGCTCCCCAGACCTTACACCTCCAGATTTCTTTCTTTGGGGGCTCATGAAAGACCTTGTTTATCGTGAAAAGCCTCGTACCATTCAGGAATTGAAGGCTCAAATCACTGCAAAGTTTGAGGAAATTGATATCGAACTCTGCAAGCGTGTGTGCCACTCTGTGCCTGCTCGGCTGCAATTGTGCATCGATCACGAGGGAGGGAACTTTGAAAATTGCAAGTAAAACAGCTTGGTACACTTCCGTAATAATTTTCCCCCGAATAAATGGTTAGATAAACATGTCATTCATTTATTTATACCTTCTTGTACACTGTAATACAAATGTCAAACAAACAATCAACTGACAGAAATATATATATATATATATATATATATATATATATATATATATATATATATATATATATATATATATATATATATATATATATATACACAGAAACTGGGCGCTACTTTTGACTCACCCTGTATATATATATATATACACACCACCGGTCAAGAGTTTTAGAACACCTCAATTTTTCCAATTTTATTGAAATTTAAGCAATTCAAGTCCAGTGAATAACCTGAAATGGTACAAAGGTAAGCAGTAAACTGCTCGAGGTTAAAAAAAAGAAGTTTAGGTTAGCAAAAACGGGAAAATAATGTAAATTGCACAATTATATTGTAAAAAAAGGCCTTCTTCAGGGAACGAGTAATGGGTTAACAACTTACAGCTGCTCTGCAGCAATGTAAGTAAATTAAGCCTTGAAAGTTGATGCAAACAATTCCTACATGTGTCCGAACCTCTGCTGATTACTTGATTACAAACCCCCTGTCTGTATAAAAGCAGTATTGGAACAGACTGTTATTATACCCTCTGCAGCATTATTTGGACAATATTGCACTGCAGGAAGTTGTATATTGGAAACTGGAGGAAACTCTGACAGGAAGAGGTCTGGCAGACCCAAAGCCACAACAGAATTAGAAGACAAGTTTCTGAGAGTCAACAGCTTGCGTGATCGGCGGCTCACAGGACAACAGCTTCAAGCACAGCTTAACACTGGTCGAAGTAAGCAAGTCTCAGTTTCAACTGTGAAGAGAAGACTTTGAGCTGCAGGTTTGACAGGTCGAGTGGCAGTAAGAAAGCCATTGCCAAGATGGCAAAATAATAAAAAGAGGCTTGCCTGGGCCATGAAGCACCGCCAGTGGACTACTGAAGACTGGAAGAAGGTCTTATGGACCGATGAATCAAAATTTGAAATATTTGGTTCATCACGCAGGGTTTTTGTATGCTGTCGAGTAGGCTAAAGGATGGTTCCTCAGTGTGTGACACCAACTGTCAAACATGGAGGAGGAAGAGTGATGGTCTGGGGGCTCTTTTGCTGGATCCAGAGTCGGCGACTTGCACAGAGTGACTGGCACCCTGAACCAAAAGGGCTTCCACAGCATTTTGCAGCGCCATGCAATACCGTCTGGTGTACGCCTAGTTGGTCAGGGGGTTCATCGTACAGCAAGATAATGACCCTAAACACACCTCAAGGCTATGTCAAAACTACCTTCGAGGAAAAGAACAAGACGGTCGGCTTCAAATCATGGAATGGCCAGCACGGTCTCCAGACTTAAACCCCATCGAGCTGGTTTGGGATGAACTGGACAGAAGGGTGAAAGCAAAGCAACCTACAAGTGCAACACATTTGTGGGAACTTCTGCAACAGTGTTGGGAAGAACTTCCCGAGCAATATTTGATTTCCATTGTAGAAAGAATGCCACGAGTGTGTTCGGCGGTTATATCTGCAAAATGTGGCTACTTTGCCGAGTCAAAAATTTAAATTAAATTTTGTTAAACAAAATGATTCTATGATTTCTTTTTATCTCCAATTGTTTATTTGTTCTATGCTTAATTTCAGAGTACATTGAGACAATAAACGGTGTAAATTTCAATAAAAACTGGAAAAATTGAGGTGTTCTAAAACTATTGACCGGTAGTGTAAATATATCATTATTGGCACTATCACTCAATGGTGAAGAATCACTTTAAAAAAATTTTTAATTCTCGTATACGGATCCGGATTCCAATCTTCACCAAAATTGAAACAATTCTTCCTTGTCACAACCCCAACCTGTCCACCAGGTTTCGTCCGAATCCGTCCACAACTATTTGAGATACCGTGCTATATATTGTTTTTGTCCTGTCTCTCAATGGTGAAGAATCATTTTTAAAATTATCAGATCCAGATTCGGTTCTTCACCAAAATCTAATCATTTCGTCCTTGTCAGATACCAAAGCTCCCCGTTAAATTTCGCCCGAATCCGTCCACAACTTTTTGAGATATCTTGTTCAGAGACAAACAGACAGGAGTGAAAACATGACCTCCATCCACCTTCGTTTGCAGATGTAATCATGATATTGATGCTTAATTCTTAATTTAGCTCTTACACGAGCCTCGATTCTGTATTTAAAAAAAATAATAATAATAATAATTAAAGTTTCATTCAATTTTAACATTAATTCCTCCAGCAAATATTAAATTAAAAACAAAACAAAAACTAGAGCGGCACTCGGTAGAGCGTATACCTCCGCCAGCCTGAATAGTTTACGTTTTGTATCCCATTGATAGCCCAGATCCAGATCTTCACCAAAATCAAATCCATTTGTCTGTGTCACACCCGCAACCTGTCCACCAAGTTTCATCCGAACCCATCCATGGTGTTTTGAGATATCGTGCTCACAGACAAATGGACAAACAGGGGTTAAAACTTAACCTCCGTCCACCATCGGTGGCAGTGTTAACTAAAGAGTTCATAGAACGCCCTACTCCATACAGTAATGAGACAAAGGTCTCCCTCTGTAGGAGCTTCAGCTCTCCTTTTATTTGGATTTTTATTTTAAGCTCAGACTGGGGGCCGCCTCTCTGTTTGAATCTCGACGTTCCCGCACCCTGAGAGTGCAAGCAACGAATTTGATTTGTCGAGATGGGGTATAATTTTGCCAAATTGCTAAGCTGAAGGTTTGTGGAAGTACAAACAAGTCGATTTCCCTTCCATGGTCTCCAAATATATAATTCAATTTAAATAAAATGAAGATTTTAACGGTTGTAGTGAAAACTTATTTCGGAAGTTTACCGCCGTTGATGCAGTGTATTTTACACCACCCTATGTACCACGACACCTTAGTCATCAGTGCCTGTAGTTTGTGTCCATTATGATGTCCTTAGAAATAGGAAGCTTCCTGTTTGGAGTGATATTTAATTTTGTTTACTGCCAGACAGGCAGACAGAGGAAAAACATTATCTCACTCCTCTCTACGCATTTGTGTGATCGGGACAAATTCAGAGCCAAAGTACGGTAAAACGGAAAACTTGTCTTCCTATTCATGTTCTGATATACGTATATACACATCAGATATATATATATATGGTACTATACAAGTATTTAAACCCCCTATTCATGTTCTGATTTAGCCTGGTGTTGGCTTAGCGGTTAGGGTGCCGGCTTGGGATCCTTGGATACTGGGTTCGAATCCCGGTCGATCGCTGAATTAACGCCAGAGGGGTTGACTCAGCCTGTCATCCTTCCAAGGTCGGCAAATTGAGTACCAGCTTGCTGGGATGAATGATCCCGGTGTGTACCCCGGTTTAGAATAGGTACACCATATCCCTGCGCATCGAAGAGGCGACTAAGGGTTGGCGTCAGGAAGGGCATCCGGCCATAAAAACATTGCCTCAAACAGGGAACCATGATTGTCATGGGGCCCGCAAGGCTAACTCCCGCTCTAGCGGGGAAAATGGCCTTAAAACGATCATTCATTCATTCGTTCATTCATTCGTTCATGTTCTGATTAGTGTTCAAAATAAAACACTAACTTGGAATGAGATCGTTCTTCCATCATTCATAAACTAACATTTATGGATGGACAAAGAAAGTGAACCAATTGCGTAACCGCGGTTTTGGTTGTAAATATATAAAAGTTTAATTTGCAGAACAGTTTGGTTTTCACAGGAGGGTTCAACGTGCCACTGGGACATGTTTAGTTGTACAAGAAATGTTGATAATCACGAGATCATAAACGAACTTTTGCAATCACACGCGGTGTTATCTATCAATTCTTGTTTTCGCGATCTCTAAACCCGATCTATCCCACAAAAGGGGAGGAAATGGGAATAAGAGAGTTGAGGAGCACGGCGAGCCAGGATTTTGGGAGTTTAACCAGCAGGGGATTGCTGGGAGAAATGTATCCAGTCCTGGAGAACCCAAGAGAATGGGGACGGCAGGGTTTGTGAATGAATAACAATTATATATATATATATATATATATGGTACTACATACATTACCTCTCAACGCTCCCCAAATATTGTCTGCTGTAAGTGTGGCGTTTTCTTGTTGAACAACCAGCTGGTCTGCAAAACAGGGCAATCCACGTAAACTGGACAATAGTTCCTCCAAGCACAGGGTGAGGGACCGGGTTAGAGTAAAACACTCTGGTTGAGGGACCGGGTTAGAGTAAAACACTGTGGTTGAGGAACCGGGTTAGAGTAAAACACTGTGGTTGAGGGACCGGGTTAGAGTAAAACACTGTGGTTGAGGGACCGGGTTAGAGTAAAACACTGTGGTTGAGGGACCGGGTTAGAGTAAAACACTGTGGTTGAGGGACCGGGTTAGAGTAAAACACTGTGGTTGAGGGACCGGGTTAGAGTAAAACACTCTGGTTGAGGGACCGGGTTAGAGTAAAACACTCTGGTTGAGGGACCGGGTTAGAGTAAAACACTCTGGTTGAGGGACCGGGTTAGAGTAAAACACTGTGGTTGAGGAACCGGGTTAGAGTAAAACACTGTGGTTGAGGGACCGGGTTAGAGTAAAACACTGTGGTTGAGGTACCGGGTTAGAGTAAAACACTGTGGGTGAGGGACCGGGTTAGAGTAAAACACTGTGGTTGAGGGACTGGGTTAGAGTAAAACACTGTGGTTGAGGGACCGGGTTAGAGTAAAACACTGTGGTTGAGGGACTGGGTTAGAGTAAAACACTGTGGTTGAGGGACCGGGTTAGAGTAAAACACTGTGGTTGAGGGACCGGGTTAGAGTAAAACACTGTGGTTGAGGGACCGGGTTAGAGTAAAACACTGTGGTTGAGGGACCGGGTTAGAGTAAAACACTGTGGTTGAGGTACCGGGTTAGAGTAAAACACTGTGGGTGATGGACCGGGTTAGAGTAAAACACTGTGGTTGAGGGACTGGGTTAGAGTAAAACACTGTGGTTGAGGGACCAGGTTAGAGTAAAACACTGTGGTTGAGGGACCGGGTTAGAGTAAAACACTGTGGTTGAGGGACCGGGTTAGAGGAAAACACTGTGGTTGAGGGACCGGGTTAGAGTAAAACACTGTGGTTGAGGGACTGGGTTAGAGTAAAACACTGTGGTTGAGGGACCGGGTTAGAGTAAAACACTGTGGTTGAGGGACCGGGTTAGAGTAAAACACTGTGGTTGAGGGACCGGGTTAGAGGAAAACACTGTGGTTGAGGGACCGGGTTAGAGTAAAACACTGTGGTTGAGGGACTGGGTTAGAGTAAAACACTGTGGTTGAGGGACCGGGTTAGAGTAAAACACTGTGGTCGAGGGACTGGGTTAGAGTAAAACACTGTGGTTGAGGGACCGGGTTAGAGTAAAACACTGTGGTTGAGGGACCGGGTTAGAGTAAAACACTGTGGTTGAGGGACCGGGTTAGAGTAAAACACTGTGGTTGAGGGACCGGGTTAGAGTAAAGTACTTGGGGTGAGGGACCGGGTTAGAGTAAAACACTCTGGTTGAGGGACCGGGTTAGAGTAAAGTACTTGGGGTGAGGAACTGGGTTAGAGTAAAACACTCTGGTTGAGGGACCGGGTTAGAGTAAAACACTCTGGTTGAGGGACTGGGTTAGAGTAAAACACTCTGGTTGAGGGACCGGGTTAGAGTAAAGTACTTGGGGGTGAGGGACCGGGTTAGAGTAAAACACTCTGTAAGGGACCGGGTTAGAGTAAAGTACTTGGGGCGAGGGACCGGGTTAGAGTAAAACACTCTAAGGGACCGGGTTAGAGTAAAGTACTTGAGGTGAGGAACCCAGTTCGAGTAAAGTACTTGATGTGGGGGACCGGACGGGTTAGAGTAAAGTACTCGGGTGAGGTAATGGGTTAGATTAAGGTTCTGAGGGTGAGGCACCGGATGGGAGTACATTTCTGAGGGCGAGGAACTGGATGGGAGTAAAGTTCTGAGGACGAGGGACCGGATGGGAGTAAAGTTCTGAGGGTGAGGAACCGGGTGGGAGTAAAGTTCTGATGGTGAGGGACCCGATGGGAGTAGAGTTCTGATGGTGAGGGACCGGGTGGGAGTAAAGTTCTGATGGTGAGGGACCGGATGGGAGTAAAGTTCTGAGGGTGAGGGACCGGGTGGGAGTAAAGTTCTGAGGGTGAGACCGGGTGGGAGTAAAGTTCTGAGGGTGAGGGACCAGGTGGGAGTAAAGTTCTGAGGGTGAGGGACCGGGTGGGAGTAAAGTTCTGAGGGTGAGGGACCAGGTGGGAGTAAAGTCCTGAGGGTGAGGCCCCGGGTAGGAGTAAAGTTCTGAGGGTGAGGAACCGGATGGGAGTAAAGTTCTGAGGGTGAGGGACCAGATGGGAGTAAAGTTCTGAGGGTGAGGGACCGGGTGGGAGTAAAGTTCTGAGGATGAGGGACCGGGTGGGAGTAAAGTTCTGAGGGTGAGGGACCGGGTGGGAGTGAAGTTCTGAGGGTGAGGGACCGGATGGGAGTTAGTTCTGAGGGTGAGGGACCGGATGGGAGTTAGTTCTGAGGGCGAGGGACCGGATGGGAGTTAGTTCTGATGGCGAGAGACCGGGTGGGAGTAAAGTTCTGAGGGCGAGGGACCGGATGGGAGTAAAGTTCTGATGGCGAGGGACCGGATGGGAGTAAAGTTCTGATGGCGAGAGACCGGGTGGGAGTAAAGTTCTGAGGGCGAGGGACCGGATGGGAGTAAAGTTCTGATGGTGAGAGACCGGGTGGAAAATGCTGCGTACTCACATGCTTCGCTGTCCCCCAGATTGGGGTATTCAAGGCAATAGGGTTTTGCCACTTTCACAGACACCAACAAGCGGAGCAGCGTCGCCTCGTTGCTCGGCACGACCCTGAAGGCGGCGCGGCGGGGCACGATCAGCCGGTAATAGCGTCTGAAAGCATTCTGCAGCACCGTGCAGCCCGCACCGGCAGCCGACCCGGGTCCGTGCTCGATCAGGAAGCCGGTACTCGGCAGGGTGTATGCTTCGGCAGAGCGGTGCAGGTGTTGCGGCTGCGGCCAGAGGACGCCGCGCATGCCCGACCACCCGAGCGTCCCGGGCATCCACAGAACAAAACACCATAACACCGTGAGACGTACCATCTGCATCGTTACAAACACGGAACTGAGAGCTCAAGGCTTCCGCACGTGATACCGACGCAGTCACCGGACGCCGCCCTAGAGGACGTCAGAGCGTCAGCAAAGCGGATCCAGTGGTGCTCTGACGTCAGCACGTAACATCTCCGGAAGACGTTAACGTTGTGCGGTGTTCGTGTTCATGTTGAACGCGCTCTTGTTGATGAAGGTCATTAGCGAATCCCATGTTTTTGAGTGTCCCGGTTCGATCTGTATGGTGTTCGCGTTTACGTCGATACATCGTATGCGCTCTACTCTATATAAGCACCACACTGTACACAGATTCTGAAGTACCATACTCGCTTACAGAGGGCTGGTGTTTGGAGGAACAGTTTATTAGCAAAACTCCTGTTGGGTGGTTTGCCTTCCCCTCCCCGCAGTAGTCGGGCAGGAATTTGTTCAGGATGATCGCTGCGATAGATTAATGCGCACACATTGATGACTCACCTTGCCTGTGAAAAACCAGGTGACGGTTTATAGGTGGGTCGGGGTTTAAACCCAGGCTGGACTGCTCAGAGGCGAGTGTGTGTACCTGTATATCTTCCCCATCCTCATATAACACACACACACACACACACACACACACACACACACACATACACACGTGCACATACACACACACGTGCACATACACAAACACACACATACACATATGCACACACATACGCATACGCACACACGCGCACACACATACACATATGCACACACACACGTGCACAAACATACGCATACACACAGGTGCACACACATACACACACGCACACATTTTTTATTTTTATTTTTTTTTGTATACTGAATCGAGGCTCGTGAAAGAGCTAACATTTACTTCACAAACAAATCAACCAGACAAACAAAACACACAAAAAGAGGGAGCGGAAAACAAGATGGGGAGAGAAGGGGAAGCACACAAACACAACATTTGAGAGCAGGGAGATGTGTGGGAGGGAGAGGGCTTGGGGGGAGGAGGCGTGGGAAGGGTGGGGGGAACATACACACACACACATGCACGCGCACACATACACACACACATACACATACACACATATATATATATACACACACGTGCACGCACACACATACATACGCACACAAACACACACAAACACACACACACATGCACACACACACGGCATACACACGTGCACACACACACGCACATACACACACGTGCACACACACACACGTGCACACACACACACACACATACATACGAGACAAACACTTAGCACAGCCACTGAGTTTGGGGGAAGTGTGGTCATGACCATCACTTCCCAGGATACTGTGGATACCAGTGACGTCATAACAATGGTGCCGCGAGCCCTGGAAAGACGAGACCGGGCGTGCCCGGGAGAGGCGCGTCTGGGCCCGTCCGGACGAGCCCGGCATGGCGATAGCGCCCTGGCCGCGTCCTGGCAGGTGCAAGGCGATTGTGTACACCCAGCGGTAACCGCTACAACATACCATTTTAAAAGTCTTTGGTATGATTTCAACCGGTCCAATCCGGATGGTTGTTTTTAGGTGCTGGCATTTTTTTTGTTGTTGTTTTTTCGGTTAATTTAAACAAATTCAATTAAAATGATTCAACATCTGACAAACTCAACGTAGCTTTCTCATTTTGTGTTATATAATCCAGAAACAGAAGTATTTTGCATTCAAAATCACAAATTTATTAAGGGCTTGGTGCCCCCGTGGGTTGAAATTGTTGTTGCACACAAGAATGCATCACAAAAAACAACAACAACAACAACAACAACAACAACAACAACAACAACAACAACAACAACTGCTAATCCATGTCATACATTGCAGACAACCATTCTCCGGTACATCATTTCAAAAAGACATTGCTACATTCACATCATTATGTCTGATGTATACATTATAAAACAACATTGTGAGCTGATCATACAGGTTGGCAGGATAACCTAGAGGTATGCACCTGTGCTTCTGGTGCTGTCTAACCTGGGTGTGAATCTCTGGTGACAAATATATGGTAACAAAAAGAGCAAAGCAGCTGACTAAGTTTGGGTACAATAACTTCAAATAGGTTTTGCTTAAAGTTGGAAAATAATTCGTTATCTCCTATGTTGAAACTTTCACCGGACGATGCAGATCTACGAATGTGGAAATGCTGAAAAATGAGGACGTACAAAATTATCAACAAACCGAGCTTCTTGGTCGTGCTTAAAAACATGCTGCAACCGTCGGAGCCATGAGAGAAGGCACAATCATTTATTTTTCAACAAGTCAGAAGTTTTCTTTGAAAAACTTAAATCCATATCTGTCACAGTGCGATTTCACTATCTTTGAAAGGGCGGGAGATCCACAGAAGAACACCTGGACCTTTCCCTTGTTTTCAGAAGAAATCTTCTTGAATACCTGTGAGGGTATATTGCAATGATTAAAATTGGACAAAAGGCTTGTATAACAACAACAATTCTCTTAATTTCAGAAAAAAGATCATTGACCAAAAATGTTTCAACGAATATACGATATTTCAAACTAATTTTTTTATTTATTATTCCATCAAGAACTCCTCTCCGGCCTTGCTCCTCCAGCTCTCTCTGTGGTTTGTCCCCCAAATATTCTTACAGGTCACACAAGATCTGCCAAAAACCCTCTCATGGTGAAATTGCCAAAAATCTAGGCTCTCTGCTCACCTTCACTCTTTCATTCCTCTTTTCTCCCGCCTCTGGAACAAACTCCCCCATTCTATTCAATCCCACTCCTCCCTCCAGGTCTTTAAAACACCTGTTCACCACCATCTCTTATCTTCCCCCATCCAAAACCTTGATCTTTTCTACCCCCGTTAATTCACCCAAGATACACTTTTCTGAAATACCGACTTCTTTCCTGGAAGTCCTAGCAATGTACATGTGTTTTATACTTCTCCCAACCCCCACGACCCCCCCTTCCCATGCCTCCTCCCCCCAAGCCCTCTCCCTCCCACAGATCTCCCGATGTCCCTGCTCTCCATTTTGTCTTCCGCTCCCTTTATCATATGTTTTATGTGTCAGTTTGTCTTTTTTATTGATCAATGTTAGTTCTTACACGACCCTCGATCTTGTATACAAAAAAAAACAAAAAAAAACAACTAGAACTTCACTCGGTAGAGCGCATATCTCTGCCAGGCTGGACATTTTACTTTTTGTAGCCCACCGATAGGCCGGATCTGCATCCGGACCTGAGCCAAAATCTAATCGGCTTGTTCTTGTCAACTACCTAACTCTTCCACCAAGTTTTGACAGAATCCATCCACAACGTTTTGAGATATTGATCTAAATATCGTTTTTTGGTACCATCTCTCAATTATGAAGAATTACTTGAAAAGTTACATTTTCCGGATCTGGATCTTCACCAAAATCTAACCACTTCATCCTTATCAAACACCCAACCTGTCCACCAGGTTTCGTCCGAATTCGTCCATAACCTTTTGAAATAACTTGCTCAAATAGAGACAGACAAACAGGGGTGAATACATAACCTCCATTCCCACCTATGGTGGTGAAGGTAAAAAAAGAATGGGAATAAAAGTTATTTAATTTATCCTGGAAAGAAAAGATAAATGGCTCAAGGCCAAAATGGAGGAAGCTAGAAGGAAATTGGCCAAATTGTAATTTTGTAAATTTTGTTAAATTGTTAAATTGACCAAAATTGACCAAATTGAAACCTAATTGGAGTGCAGGCCGAAGGCCAAAGTGGTCAAATTGGTCGCCTGGAGAATGTGAATAACTTTGCTCAGACTCGAGCTCCAAAGGTTCCTGCCTTTGTTGAGAGGAAGTATGACGTAGACAACTACCTCCTGAAGTTTCAGTATTTTGCTATTAACAACGGATGGGACCGGGCAGGATGGGCCACCTCACTCAGTGATCCATTAACTGGAAAAGCGCTCCATGTGTATTCTGGACAATGAGATATAGAGGTTGCCAATTATGCCAAGTTGAAAGACACACTTTTGTGGTGCCATTTCACTGATGGGTATATAGACCAAGTTCAGGAGTGTCAAGTCAGAGTTCAGAGAGAGCCCAAAGCAATTTAGAGTCAAATTAAGGAATACAAACAACAACAACATGCATTTTAAGGCCATTTTCCCTGCTAGAGCGGGGGTTAGCCTTGCATTCCCCATGACAATCTTCTCCATTTTGCCCTATTTTCTGCATCTCCCCTTGTTAACCCCCTTGCCCGCATTTCTTCTTCCACCATCTTTGGCCAAGTCTTTCTCGGTCTTCCCCGTCCTCTACTTCCTTCTACATTCATTTCCATCACCCTTCTCAACCAGTCCCTTTCATCCTTCCTCAACACATGACCAAAACATCTCAACCTGTTCCTCTTCACAACATCAATCACATCAATCACAGTCCAATTAGGAAATGGCTTGACAAAATGGACTGAACCATTTGATGACTCTCACAAAAACAAAACTCCTCCAAAACAGACATTTGATGACTCTCACAAAAACAAAAGTTATTTGACTGAGACGTTCAACCAGCAGTTGGACGTACTTCAAACTTGAGTTCATTTTAAAGACCAAACACACCAACCCAACATTGCAGAAAGCAAAGAAAATGGTGACCGTCTCTTCTCTCCACTCTCCTTCTGCAATGCTTTGACACTTAAATAAACCGCTCAAAAACATTCCAAAGAGCCCCTCCCTCCAGAAACCACTTGTAAATCCATTCCGCATTCAGATGATGCCAGGACCCGCTCATTACAGATAGATGGCTCCATACCCGGAAGCAGCCAGGACATCCCCAAACACTTGTGATTGTTCCATAAGAATAAAGATGCAAAATCTAACTTCGACATTAACACTACATGTTTGATTGGTTGTCAGTATAGCTCATGGGTGGTGCACTCTCCTTTGAGCTATGTTCCTTGACTTTGATTCCTGAACCGACAACAAAAAGTCACCTTGGTGCTCTGCAGGTAAGGATTTGCATCATTTGGATGGGATGTTAAAGTTTTGACTCATCTGCCTCCATTTGTTGCTGTCTGGTGGACTTTATATAGATCACACAGTGCCTTTTCTATGTATACAGTGTCGAGGCTCATGGAAGAGCTACAATACCGAATGGATCAGGACATATCAGAACAAAAAGAACAGTAAAACAGAGGGGTTGGGAGACAAAATGGAGGCCGACTTGGACAAATAAGGGATGTGGGGAGTAATGAGGGCAATGGGACGACATTGGGGGTGAACAAGATGGAAACAACCGCAAGCTCTCAATATCACAGAAGTGGAAGGAAAAACTGGACATTCGGAGGGAGGTGGGTTTGGGGAGCGTTAATGGGGGGTATAAAAGATCATCGTTGTGGATGGAGGATGATCTGAGATGGTGGTGAAGAGCTATCTTGAACCCCTGGAGGGAAGAATGAGACTGAAGAGACTAGGGAAGTTGGTTCCACGGGGTAAACGAGGAATGAGTTGAGGTGGGCAGTGAATCTGGATTTTGAGGATTTCACCAAAAAGGGGAAAAGGGTAAGCTGTGGCGGACACGAAAGCCCACTGGCGTGGTGACATCATTCCGCGCACCAAGTGCGCGGCGGCCACGCCCAAAGGAGAGGCGTGGCCTCAAGATATACACGGGGCGCGCAGCCCGGAGCAGCTCAGTGCTGCAGTTTGAGTACTTTCAATAAAGACTCTTTTATGAACCGCGTTGTCCGCTTGCTCCTTGCGTAAGCATTAGCGTGCGCAGCATCGCGCTTCACATGGTGACCTCGACGTTGGATCTGCCGTAGCGATCCTTCCGAACACGACGCCATTGCAATGGCAAACAACAACGCAATGTCGATTAAACTTCCCGAATTTTGGGAGGCCCAGGCCGAAGTCTGGTTCGTCCAAGCCGAAGCCCAATTTCAGCTTCGGCGCCTCACCGGCGACGACACGCGCTACTGCCACGTCGTCGCCTCCCTCGGGCCCGGCACGGCCGCTCGAGTTGTGTCCGTCCTTCGCCACCCACCGGACGGCCACAAGTACGAGGCACTCAAGCGGCTACTCCTAGCCACGTTCGGCCTCACGGACGACGCACGGGCCGACCGCCTCCTGGATCTCCCCGAGCTCGGCGACACGCGCCCGTCGGTCCGAATGGACCATATGCTGTCACTGTTGGGCGACGAAGCCCCCGGTTCTCTATTCCGGGCGCTTTTCCGTCGCCAACTTCCAGCGCAGGTTCGCCTCGCGTTGGCCGGGACCGTGCTAACGGAACCCCGAGCATTGGCAGCCGAGGAGGACAGGTACTTCGCGGCTTCGGACACGCGGGCGAGAGTCGGTGCGGCCGTCACGGACCTCGAGGCTGATGCTGCTGATGATGCTGATCCACAGCATCAGCTTACACAGCATACGCAGCATGCTGATACGCACCTCGTGACCGCCACCACGCCCCGCCCACCGCCGTGGCGAAAACCGCCACCGCGGGGAAAACCGCCAACTCCACCGGCCTGGCGGAGCCAGCCGCACTCCTCCAGCTCCACCACCTGGTGCTGGTTCCACGCCAAGTTCGGCCACGAGGCTCGGCAGTGTCATCCGCCATGCTCCTTCAACAGGTCGGGAAACGCCCGGGCCGGCGCTCAATAGTGGCAATGAGCGCCGGTCGTTCGAGCAGCCTGCTGTTCATAACGGACACCTTATCCGGGCACCGTTACCTGTGCGACACGGGAGCGCAGGTGAGTGTCGTTCCCGCCGGTACGTCAGACAAGCACGACGCGGGCGGGGGCCCCGCGCTGCTTGCCGCGAACGGGACGCCCATCTGTACGTACGGAAAACGCTGCCTCTCTCTGCGGTTCGGAGGGCAGGTTTTCCGATGGACGTTCGTCGCCGCCGACGTGCCCATGGCACTGCTTGGCGCGGACTTCCTGTGCGCTAATGGGCTCCTGGTCGACGTAAAGCGCAGACGTCTTGTCCAGGCCGAGACGTTCAGCTCGCTCGCTTGTGCGCTGCCCAGCTCATCGAGCAGCTCAACGAGCGGCTCGCCGAGCGGCTTGCCAAGCGGCTTGCCGAACGATTCGGTTCCGGCCACGTTGATCTGTACGCTTCCGGCAGCGGACGAATTCACCCGCCTCCTCGCCGGCTTCCCGGCCCTCACGCGGCCCACCTTCTCGGCGGGGGCCGTCAAGCACGGGGTGGCCCATCACATCCCCACCGTCGGGCCCCCGGTCTACGCCCGGGCACGCCGCCTCGAGCCGACGAAGCTGGCGGTGGCAAAAGCGGCGTTCGCTACCCTGGAGCGACTCGGCATCGTTCGGCGCTCGGAGAGTGCTTGGGCGTCGCCGCTGCACATCGTGCCGAAGCCCGGCGGGGGATGGCGACCGTGCGGGGACTATCGCCGTCTCAATGACGCCACCACTCCCGACCGCTACCCCGTCCCCCACATTCAGGACTTTTCCGCCCGTTTGGCGGGCATGTCCTTCTTCTCGAAGGTGGACCTCATACGCGGCTATCATCAGGTCCCCGTCAGGCCGGAGGACGTCCCGAAGATGGCGGTCATCACGCCATTCGGACTCTTCGAGTTCCTGCGGATGCCCTTCGGTCTGAAGAATGCGGCTCAGGCGTCCTGCGCGACTTGGATTTTGTCTACGTCTACCTGGACGATATCCTCGTCGCCAGCGCGTCCCGCGAAGAGCACCTACGCCACCTCCGCACGCTCTTCGAACGCCTGGGCCAGGATGGCCTGATTGTGAACCCCGCAAAGTGCCGGTTCGACGTCGCCGTAATCGATTTTCTGGGGCACCGTGTCACCAGGCACGGAGCCGTCCCCCTGCCGGCCAAGGTGGAGGCGGTGAAGGGATTTCCGCGCCCCCGCACGATCAGAGGGCTGCAGGAGTTCCTGGGCATGGTGAACTTTTACCATCGGTTCCTGCCCCGTATCGCCCAGCTCCTGCGCCCCCTGCACGAAGCTCTCCGAGGTAAGCCGGGCAAAGGCGACGTTACCTGGACCGAGCAGATGGACACGGCGTTCACGGGCGCGAAGCTCGCCTTGGCTAACGCCACCATGCTCGCGCATCCGGCGCCCGATGCACCGATCGCCCTCACCACCGACGCCTCGGACTACGCGGTGGGCGCGGTGCACGAGCAATGGGTGCGTGGAGCTTGGCAACCACTGGCGTTCTTTAGCCGGCAGCTTCGCCCGCCCGAACGCCGTTACAGTACCTTCGACCGCGAGTTGCTCGGGCTTCACTTGGCGGTCAGGCACTTCCGCCATCTGCTCGAGGGCCGTGCGTTCACGGCCTTCGTCGACCACAAGCCGCTGATCTTCGCGATGGGCAAGGTCACCGAGCCGTGGTCGGCCCGGCAGCAGCGTCACCTCTCGGCCGTGTCCGAGTACACGACCGACATCCGGCACGTCGCAGGGAAGGACAACCCGGTGGCGGATTGCCTTTCCCGGGCCGTCGCCCACGCAGTCCACCTCGGCATCGACTATGCCCAGATGGCAGCGGACCAGGCCGCTGACCCCGACGTCCAGGCCTTGCGGACCGCCGTCACGGGCCTCCGCGTCACCGAGGTGCCGTTCGACGGCGCGGGCGCGGCCCTCTTGTGCGATGTCTCCCTCGGGCGGCCTCGCCCCATCCCCATCGTGCCCGCGGGCTGGCAGCGCCAGGTGTTTGACGCCATCCACGGCCTGTCCCACCCGGGCGCGAGGCCCTCCCAAAGGTTGATCGCCGACAAGTTCGTCTGGCATGGCCTCCAGAAGGCCGTCCGCGGCTGGGCCAGGATGTGCCTCGCGTGCCAGCGCGCCAAGGTGCACCGGCACACCCAGGCCCCGTTGGCCCCGTTCACGGTGCCGGAACGCCGGTTTGACCACGTCCACGTGGACCTGGTGGGACCTCTGCCTCCCTCGCGGGGTTTCACCCACGTCCTCACCATGGTGGACCGCACCACCCGGTGGCCGGAGGCCGTGCCCTTGGCGTCGACGACGGCGGCGGACGTCGCGCAGGCTTTCATCGCCACCTGGGTCGCCCGGTTCGGCGCCCCCTCAGACATCTCGTCCGACCGCGGCCCCCAGTTCACCTCGGAGCTCTGGGGGGCGGTCGCGCAGGGGCTCGGGGTCCGGCTGCACCGAACCACGGCCTACCACCCCCAGGCTAACGGCCTGTGTGAGTGATTTCACCTCTCATTGAAGGCCGCGCTCCGGGCCACCCTCCGCGACGGCGGCTGGGTCGACAGGCTCCCCTGGGTCCTGCTGGGCCTCCGGATGGCGCCCAAGGAGGACCTGCGCGCATCCGCGGCGGAGTTGGTCTTCGGGCAACCGCTGCGGGTGCCGGGCGAGTTCCTCCCCGACTCCACGGCACCATGGTCCGCGGCACAGCAGCGCTCCGCTCTGCAAGAGACCGCCCAGAGGTTCGCCCCGGTGCCAACGGCATGCCACGGGCACCCACCGACGCACGTCGCCCCGGAGCTTCGCACGGCGGAGTACGTCTTCGTCCGCCACGATGCCCACCGGACACCACTGCGGCCCCCGTACGACGGGCCTTTCCGCATGCTGGAGACCGGGGCGAAGCACTTCACCCTGGACATCGGCGGTACTCCTGACCGCGTTTCTGTAGACCACCTCAAGCCGGCCCACCTTTTTTTTTTTCTTTTTTTTTTTGTATACTGAATCGAGGCTCGTGAAAGAGCTAACATTAACTTCACAAACAAATCGACCAGACAAACAAAATACACAAAAAGAGGGAGCGGAAGACAAGATGGGGAGAAAAGGGGAAACACACACACACAACATCCGAGAGCAGGGAGATGTGTGGAAGGGAGAGGGCCCGGGGCGAGGAGGCGTGGGAAAGGGGGGGGGGGGGGGGAGGGAGAAGTATAAAGCACAAGGACAGGACAAAAGTTGGTATTTCAAAAAGTGGAATTGGGGTGAAATTAGCGGGGGTAGAAAAGATCAAGGTTTTGGATGGGGGAAGATAAGAGATGGTGGTGAACAGCTGTTTTAAAGACTTGGAGGGTGGAGTGGGATTGAAGAGAGTGAGGGAGTTTGTTCCAGAGGCGGGAGAAAAGAGGAATGAAGGAGTGAAGGTGAGCAGAGAGTCTTGATTTTGGCAGTTTAACCAAAAGAGGGTTGCAGGCAGATCTTGTGCGACCTGTAGGAATATTTGCGGGACAGAGCCCAGAGAGAGCTGGGGGGGCAAGGCCAGAGAGGAGTCGGTAGAAGACGGAAAGACCACCAACCTGCCTGCGGTGAGTGAGTGAGAGGCCCTTGGAGTTAGCTTCATCACGGGAGATTCCAATGATTCTGAATGCTTTGGTTTCAACAGCGTGAAGGCGAGATAGGTGTGAGGCAGGAGCACCAGCCCAGAGGGGAGAGCAGTATTCCATTGAGCTGCGGATGAAAGCCTTGTATGTGGTGAGGAGCTCAGGTGTGCCAAGGAAGGACTTCGCACGACGGAGGATGCCCAGTCGGCGACTGGCTTTGGAGGCCAGATTTGAAATGTGGTTTTTCCAGGAAAGATCATGGCAGATAGTGAGACCCAAAAGCTTGATGACAGAACTTCTTGGAGAGGATTATTCAGAAAGTGGATGGGAGGGTTGTCCAGTCGGTCTTTTCGGAGAGACATCGTAAGAGTGTGAGATTTGTCAGGATTGAAAGACATGTTTCACTTGTTTGCCCAGTCTGTGATTTTGTCAAGGTCTGCAGAGAGTGAGGAGGCTGCAGACTGCCGATCTGAGGGATGAAGAATGGAGCGACAGAGAGTAGAGTCGTCAGCAAAGAGATAGAGAGGATTTTCAAGAGAGTCAGAGAGATCATTGATGAAGACCAGAAAAAGCACAGGGCCCAGAACACTGCCTTGGGGAACTCCAGCCTGAACAGGAAGAGGAGATGAGAGAAACCCATTCAGGGCCACACGTTGACTACGACTAGAGAGGAAGTCTGCCAGCCATGCGTGGAGCTTTCCATGGATACCAAAAGAGGAGAGTTTGGTGAGCAGAGCAGGGTGCCAGACCGTATCGAAGGCACGTGATATGTCAAGGGAGACTGCTCTAATTTCCTGTTTGGCATTGAGGACCTCCATCCATTGTTGAGAAAGCAGAAGCAGCATGTCCAGAGTGGAGTGTCCAGGTCTGAAACCAAATTGATGATCAGAGATCAAGCCATTGGAGAAGAGGAAAGATTTCATATCTGAAGCAATGATGGATTCCATGACTTTGCTGATAATTGGGAGAAGGCTGATTGGTCTGTAGTTGCTGGGATCTGTTTTTGCACCTTTTTTGTGCAAAGCGGTGATGTTGGCAGATTTCCAAGCAGATGGAAGATGACCTTGAGCAAAAGAGAGGGTGAAGAGAACAGAGAGGGGGAGTGAAAGAGCGGAAGTACATGATTTTAGGACCCTTGGGCTGATGCCGTCAGGTCCAGTTGCAGAATCAGAGTCGAGGGTTGACAGAAACTTTTCCACCTTGTCAGGAGGAAAGGACACAGAGTCCAGGAGCTGCTGGGTACGACTGGGTACGGTGGGTACAGAGAGGGATGGGTTTGGGACACAAGATTTAGAGGCAAACACAGAGTTGAGGCATTCAGCTTTTTCACGTGTGGAGTCAGCCGTGTGGCCATTTAAGGTGAGGGAGGGGATGGAGGGGGAACAAACACCAGAAACAGATTTCACCAGACGCCACCAGGATTTGGAAGAGGGAGACAGATAAGAGAGTTCGGTCCTGAGGACGGAGAGATATTGTTTCCTGGCTCTCCTGAGGGTGGACACACACTTGTTTCGGGCTTTGTGAAAGGAAATGAGATTTCCTTCCGTTGGATTTGCTTTCAGGAGACGAAAGCAAGTTGTTTCTGGGCAATAGCCTCACCACAAGATTCCGTGTACCATGGACGGGAGGAAGGGTATGACAACTGAAGACGAGAAGGGATAAATCTGTGCATGAGAGAGAGCAATTTACTTTGGAAGAATTCCAGGATGAGTTGATGTCAGAGGCAGTAGAGATGGGAGACCAGTCCAGATGATTGATGGCTGCTTGAAGACCGTGCCAGTTGGCCTGAGTGAAATGCCAGACTCGTCTATGCTGAGGAGGCTCTCTGAAAATGGTCAGAGAGATGTCCACTTTAACAAGCACATGATCAGAAGAGCCGATTGGAGCAGAAGAGGAGCAGCAGACATTTTCAGGGAAGTTAGTCATAACCAAGTCCAGAAGAGAAGATTCTCCGTTGACTGAGATCCGGGTTGGGAAATTGACAGATTGTGTCAGTCCCAGTGAGTCACAGAAGTCCTTTGCTGAAGAGCCATGGCTGGTGAGAGAGGTACCCACCCCCAGCCAACTGGCATGGTGACAGTTGAAATCACCACATATGAGGAAGAGAGAGTTGGGATGGGTAGATAGAAGTTGGTCCATATTATCAGACAGCGAGATGTAGATGGAGTCATCACTGTTTGGTGGACGGTACAACACGCATATGAACAAAAGGTGGGAGCGAAGGGGAAGCCGTAGCCAAAGGTATTCCTGGGGGTGAGGTGGAGAGAGGGCAGTGCAGGGCGAGTGAGGAAGAGAGTTTTTTATAAAGATAGCAACCCCACCTCCAGGACGAGGCTCAGGTCTATCATACCGGAGGAGGGAGTAACCTGGGAGAGATACCATGGAATCAGACATCATGAAGGAGGAAGGTTTCTGTTAAGCAGATCACGTCTGGTTTGTCAGAAGCAACCTGTATGGAGAGATCAGTTAAGTTTGAGCGAAGGCCCCGGATGTTTGAGGTCCATACTGTTAAGAAGAGGAAGGGGGAGCATCGGATACAGAACAGGGGGGGGGGGGGGGGGGGAGCGGTGTAGGGCAGGATGTGGAAGAGGAGGAAGAGGTAGGGAGAGCTGTTGCAAGTGTGTCAGAGATTACAGAATAGCTTGGAGAAAGGGAAGAATGGGGCGGACAAAAGGTTTGATGGTGTTTGGGTGAGGCGCAGTGAGGTGTTATTTGAGGAGGGGGAAGAGTGAGGCAGAAGGTTGAGGAAGATGAAGGTGAAAGTTGGAAGGGGGAAGAAGCGGGGAGGACGCTTTGAGGAGGAGGGGTGAGAGTGGAGTCTAGGAGGGGAGGAGTGAGGGAGAGTCTCGGAGGGGAGGGGTGTGGGGGGAGTTTAGGAGGGAAGGGGCAGCGGGGGAGATTTGAAAGGGATGGGTGTTTGGGAAGATTTGGGGGGGAGGGGCAAGGGGGAAGATTTGACAGAGATGGGTGATGGGGAAGATTTGGAGGGGAGGGGTGTGATTGGATTTTGAAAAGTGTACGATTTATGGGAAACGAACATTTATTGCAAAATGAGTTTCTTGAGACATTCGAGTCAAAAATACGTTTGAGGACGCTGAAGGGTGGGTGGAGTTCTGGAGAGTTTAGGGAATGAATGAAAGATGCACTGTAAGAGATGGAATTTTTTTTTTGAATGAATAGAATTGGTGAGCAAGTCGAAAGCATCCTTTTATAGAAGAAGTAGAAAAAAGTGCTATAGAATATGACATAATAATAAAGTTCTTCAGGGGAAAGATGAAACATGTATTAACAACTTGATCACGTGATCTCGAACAACGTGGTCGAAGAACGAAAGAACAAATAACGAAGAA
Organism: Myxine glutinosa; assembly: GCF_964187855.1. Lineage (NCBI taxonomy): Eukaryota > Metazoa > Chordata > Myxini > Myxiniformes > Myxinidae > Myxine > Myxine glutinosa. The sequence continues at coordinate 177,343,982 of NC_136262.1, forward strand.
CGAAAGAGCAAAAGAACGAAGAACGAAAGAACAAATAAGAACGCACAAGTGGATAAGAACAGGGAAGGAAAAAATTTTTTTGTTTTTTTTTGAGATTTTAAAACAAGGGAGTATGGGTGAAAAGACCGTGAAAAACAGAGACCGAAAGTAGATGCAGCGCGATCGAAGAACCACGAGACAAAAAACAAAAGCCTCAAGCCAAGGTCTGAGGACACGGTAGCCGACCAGTACTACACTAGGCCTCAGAATACACGATACGAAAAAACCGACGATTCTGTACACAGATATGAAAAACCAACACCGAGAAACCTATTAAAGTCACCCCAATAGGTACATGCACCGAAAGAAAGATAAAGATACGACAAAAACACAAATGTGAAAGATCACTTAGCTTCGAAAGCGTGAGCGCATGGAACAGCTTCGAAAAGACGTGACCTCGCCGTGATCTCCCACCTCGACGTGGACCATCCACCGCCAGTGGCCCGACCCCCGCGTCGGGGCCGCCCCCCTGCGGGCGGACCCCCGGCACCACCCAGCCCCGCCGCCCCGCCGCCCCCCGGTCCTGCACCCATCCCAGGGGCAGCCAGAGGCATCCCACCTGGCATCCCTGCACCCCGGACGCCGCCGATCGCCAGGGGGCGCTTCGGCCGGGTCATCCGTTTGCCCCGCAAACTGGCCCTCCAGGTGCGCGGGAATTCTGGGGGGGCGCGTGTGGCGGACACGCGTGTGTCACCCACTGGCGTGGTGACATCATTCCGCGCACCAAGTGGGCGGCGGCCACGCCCAAGAGAGAGGCGTGGCCTCAAGATATACACGGGGCGCGCAGCCCGGAGCAGCTCAGTGCTGCAGTTTGAGTACTTTCAATAAAGACTCTTTTATGAACCGCGTTGTCCGCTTGCTCCTTGCGTAAGCATTAGCGCGCGCAGCATCGCGCTTCAAAGCGATTATTACAACACCCTGAACAAAAAAACAACAACACCCTGAACATTGCACTGACGACTCTGCCTTGAGATAGTGTAATCATTGCCACGAAGCTTCCTGAGCACCAAGGGGCCTGCCAGATATATTTATGTAAATAGAGACCAATAAAGGAGGAGTAGAGATAGAGAGATTGACAGAGACACACATAAATGTCAATAAGTTGTGCAACGTGTTCCTCCATGATAAAAATCATTTATATGACTGAGCTAGATTGTTAAATTCTCATTTTCTTACTTTTTTCCAATCTGGGCGTCCAGGTTGTGTGCGAGTGCGCAGGCCTGTGATGGAGTCACAATTCTCCTTTTGTGCCAAAATGTCGAGAGCCATTTGCAGTCCCAATGCCTTCATGTCATTGCGTCCGAGTGCTGATGTCATGTACATGTGCATATCCAGAAATCGCCCTGGTAACATGAAATCAACACGGAGAGAGGATTAAGAAGAACAATGAAAACAATCCACCCAATAAAATATTAATCATCAATATAGTATGTTGTGGCGGACACGAAAGCTCACTGGCGTGATGACATCATTCCGCGCGCCAAGTGGGTGGCGGCCACGCCCGAGGGGTAGGCGTGGCCGTGGGATATACACCGGGCGCGCAGCCCGGAACGCTCCAGTGTTACAGTGGAGCTCTTGAATAAAGACTCTTACAACTTACCGCGTTGTCCACTTCCTCCTTGCTTACAAGCAGCGCGCGTAACACCGCGCTTCATTGGTGACCTCCGACGTTCTGGTCAGTCGTCACTGACCACCAGAACCTGCCACAGCCACGGCAACCAACGCGGTAGCGATAAAGCTCCCCGAGTTCTGGGAAGCTCAGGCGGAGATCTGGTTCCTGCAGGCCGAAGTCCAGTTCAGGCTTCGAGGCATCACGGCGGACGAGACACGCTACTGCCACGTGGTCGCCTCCCTCGGGGCCGGCACGGCCGCCCGCGTCGTATAGGTCCTGAGGAACCCACCGGCCGACGACAGGTACGAGGCGATCAAGTGTCTCCTCCTCGCCACGTTCGGCCTCACGGTGGACGCACGGGCCGATCGCCTCTTGGACCTCCCCGAGCTCGGTGACACGCGACCGTCGGTCCGAATGGACCATATGCTGTCGCTCATGGGCGACGAAACCCCGAACGCTCTATTCCGGCGTTATTTCGACGCCAGCTGCCAGCACGAGTACGCCTCGCGTTGGCCGGTTCTGCGACAACGGAACCACGAGCGCTCGCGGCCGAGGCCGACAAATTCTACGCGGCTTTGGACATGCAGGCGAGTTTCGGTGCGGCCGTAGCGGCTCCCGAGCCCGAAACTGCTGCGGGTGCCCACCCCTACTACGCGATGCACCGTGTAGCCGCTGAACCTCCTGCGGGTGCCCACCCCTACTCCGAGGGGCGCCTCGTGGCGGCCGCCACGCCTCGCCCACCATCACCGCGGAAACCGCGGCCTCCGGCTTCGCCGCAAACCTGGTGCCATTTCCACGCTAGGTTCGGCCACGAGGCCCGGCAATGTCGCCCGCCGTGCTCATTCGGCAGGTCGGGAAACGCCCGGGCCGGCCCTCGGTAGTGGCACTGAGCGCCGGCCGATTAAACAGCCTCCTGTACATAACGGACACCTTATCCGGGCGCCGTTACCTGTGCGACACAGGAGCGCAGGTGAGTGTCGTTCCCGCCGGTAGGTCCGACAAGCAGTCCGCGGGCCGGGGCCCCATGCTCCTTGCTGCCAACGGTACGTCCATTCGCACGTACGGAAAACGCTGCCTTTCTCTGCGGTTCGGAGGGCAGGTTTTCCGATGGTCGTTCGTGACTGCCGACGTGCCTATGGCACTGCTCGGCGCAGACTTCCTCTGTGCCAATGGCCTGTTGGTCGACGTAAAGCACAGAAGGCTTGTCCAGGCTGAGACGTTCAGCTCGCTCACGTGCGCGCTCTGCCGCCTCGTTGAGCAGCTCATCGAGCGGCTCGCCGAGCGGCTTGCTGAGCGGTTCGGTTCCGGCCAGGTTCATCTGTACGCTTCCGGCAGCGGACGAATTCACCCGCCTCCTCGCCCGTTTCCCGGCCCTCATGCGGCCCACCTTCACGGCGGGGACCGTCAAGCACGGGGTGGAACATCACATCCCCACCGCCGGGCCACCGGTCTACGCCCGGGCACGCCGCCTCGAGCCGACGAAGCTCGCGGTAGCTAAAGCCGAGTTTGCTACGCTGGAGCGGCTCGGCATCGTGCGGCGCTCCGAGAGTGCTTTGGGCGTCGCCGCTCCACATCGTGCCCAAACCCGGCGGGGGATGGCGACCGTGCGGGGACTACCGCCGTCTGAACGACGCCACCACCCCCCGACCGCTACCCCGTCCCCCATATATCCAGGACTTTTCCGCCCACTTGGCGGGCATGTCCTTCTTTTCGAAGGTGGACCTCATACGCGGTTACCACCAGGTCCCCGTCAGGCCGGAGGACATCCCGAAGACGGCCGTCATCACGCCGTTCGGTCTTTTTCGAATTTCTTCGGATGCCCCTTCGGTTTGAAGAAAGCGGCTCAGGCGTTGCAGCGCCTCATGGACAGCGTCTTGCGCGACTTGGATTTCGTCTACGTCTATCTGGATGATATCCTCGTCGCAAGCGCGTCCTGCGAAGAGCACCTACACCATCTCCGCACGCTCTTCGAACGTCTGGGCCAGCATGGCCTAATAGTGAACCCCGCCAAGTGCCGGTTCGGTGTCACTGAAATCGGCTTTTTTGGGGCACCGACGTCACCAGGCACGGGGCCGTCCCCCTACCGGCCAAGGTGGAGGCAGTGAAGGGGTTTCCGCGTGCCCCGCACAATCAGGGGGCTCCAGGAGTTTCCTGGGCATGGTAAGCTTTTACCATCGGTTCCTGCCCCGCATCGCCCAGCTCCTGCGCCCCCTGCACGAGGCCCTCCGAGGGAAGCCGGGCAAAGGTGACGTTACCTGGACCGAGCAGATGGACGCGGCGTTCGTGGGCGCGAAGCTCGCCTTGGCTAACGCCACCATGCTCGCGCACCCGGCGCCCGATGCACCGATCGCCCTCACCACCGACGCCTCGGATTCCGCGGTGGGCGCGGTGCACGAGCAATGGGTGCGTGGAGCTTGGCAACCGCTGGCGTTCTTCAGCCGGCAGCTTCGCCCGCCCGAACGCCGGTACAGTACCTTCGACCGCGAATTGCTCGGGCTCCACCTGCGGTCAGGCACTTCCGCCATCTGCTCGAGGGCCGTGCGTTCACGGCCTTCGTCGACCACAAGCCACTGGTGTTCGCGATGGGCAAGGTCGCCGAGCCGTGGTCGGCCCGGCAGCAGCGTCACCTCTCGGCCGTGTCCGAATACACGACGGACATCCGGCACGTCGCGGGGAAGGACAACCCGGTGGCGGATTGCCTTTCCCGGTCCGTTGCCCACGCGGTCCACCTCGGCATCGACTATGCCCGGATGGCGGCGGACTAGGCCGCCGACCCCGACGTCCAGGCCTTGCGGACCGCCGTTACGGGCCTCCGCGTCACCGAGGTGCCGTTCGACGGCACGGGCACGGCCCTCTGGTGCGACGTCTCCCTCGGGCGGCCTCGCCCCATCGTGCCCGCGGGCTGGCAGCGCAGATTTTCGACGCCATCCACGGCCTGTCCCACCCGGGCACGAGGGCCTCCCAGAGCTTGATCACCGACAAGTTTGTCTGGCATGGCCTCCGGAAGGCCATCCGCGGCTGGGCCAGGACGTGCCTCGCGTGCCAGCGCGCGAAGGTGCACCGACACACCCAGGCCCCAATGGTCCCGTTTGCGGTGCCGGAACGTCGGTTTGACCACGTTCACGTGGACCTGGTGGGACCTCTGCCCCCCTCGTGGGGTTTCACCCACGTCCTGACCATGATGGACCGCACCATCCGGTGGACGGAGGCCGTGCCTTTGGCGTCAACGGCGTCGGCGGACGCCGCGCAGGCGTTCATCGCCACCTGGGTCGCCCGGTTCGGTGCCCCCTCGGACATCTCGTCCGACCGCGGCCCCCAGTTCACCTCGGAGCTCTGGGGGGGGGGGTCGCGCGGGGGCTCGGGGTCCAGCTGCACCGCACCACGGCCCACCACCCCCAGGCTAACGGCCTGTGCAAGCGGTTCCACCGCTCGTTGAAGGCTGCGCTCCGGGCGACCCTCCGCGACAGCAGCTGGGTCGACAGGCTCCCCTGGGTACTGCTGGGCCTCCGGACGGCGCCCAAGGACGACCTGCGTGCATCCGCGGCGGATTTGGTCTTCGGGCAACCGCTGCGGGTGCCGGGCGAGTTCCTCCCCGACTCCACGGCACCATGGTCCGCGGCGCAGGAGTGCTCTGCGCTGCAGGAGGTTCGCCTGCCCAGAGGTTCGCCCCGTTGCCCACGGCGCACCACGGGCACCCACCTACACACGTCGCCCCGGAGCTCCGCACCACGGAGTATGTCTTCGTCCGGCACGACGCCCACCGAACACCACTGCGGCCCCCGTACGACGGGCCTTTCCGCGTGCTGGAGACCGGGGTGAAACATTTCACCTTGGACATCGGCGGCACTCCTGACCGTGTCTCCATAGACCGCCTCAAGCCGGCCCACCTCGACGTGGACCACCCACCGCCGGTGGCTCGGCCCCCACGTCGGGGCCGCCCCCCGGCGGGCGGACCCCCGGCACCACCCGGCCCCACCGGCACGCCGCCCCCCGAGCCTGCACCCATCCCGGGTGCAGCCGGAAGCATCCCAGCTGGCATCCCTGCACCCCGGACGCCGCCAGTCGCCAGAGGGCGCTTCGGCCGGGTCATCCGTTTGCCCCGCAAACTGGCTCTCCAGGTGCGCGGGAATTCTGGGGGGGGCGCGTGTGGCGGACACGAAAGCTCACTGGCGTGATGACATCATTCCGCGCGCCAAGTGGGCGGCGGCCACGCCCGAGGGGTAGGCGTGGCACGGGATATACACCGGGCGCGCAGCCCGGAACGCTCCAGTGTTACAGTGGAGCTCTTGAATAAAGACTCTTACAACTTACCGCGTTGTCCGCTTCCTCCTTGCTTACAAGCAGCGCGCGTAACACCGCGCTTCAATGTCGTATTTAAAAAGCATACATCTGATCAAATAATCTATAGGTTCTGCTAAACCATATTCCTGTTTATGTAACCATAAGTTATAAGGGGCGATTCAAAAATTATGTAATGCATGGGGGGCAGTGTTACAGAGTGCAGTGTTTCCAGTGCCGTTACGTAACGCTAAGTCCATCAATGCCAACTTTGTTCCAGGTACCCTTTATTAGCCTCCCCCCCCCCCTCCCCCCCCTCCCCATTGGACTTAGTCAGAAACGGGGGCTTATGGATTGGGTCTCGTCTGTTCGTACGTCCCCAACCATATCTCGATGTATGAACCGATTTTGTTCATACTTGGCACAAAGACAACACATGATGGTATACATATGCACATCATTTTGTTCCATGATGAGATCAAACTTGGCCGGCTGGCGGCCATTTTAGTTGTAAAAAAGCCCGATGTTGAACACATCCTCAACCATTTCTCGGACATGCATTTACCGATGTTGTTAAAACTTTGCACACAGATAATGAATGATGGCTTACATATGCACGTCATTTATTTTCTCCAATATCAGATCCAAGATGGACGACTGGCGGCCATTTTGTTTCTTAAACGTGTCCCCAACCATTTCCTGACCATGCATTTTCCAATTTTGTTCAAACTTGGCACAAGCACAGCACACAACAGCATACATGGGCACCTCACTTTATTTTGAGATCAGATCCAAGATGGACGACTGGCGGCCATTTTGTTACTTAAGCGTGTCCTCAAACATTTCTCGACATGCATGGACTGAATTTGTTCAAACTTGCCACAAAGACAATACATTAGAGTATACATATGCAGAGGATTTTGTTTTGTAATCCGACCAAAGACGGCCGACTGACGGCTTTTAACTTCGTACACCAAAATTCCTAAAACGGCGGGGCCTGTGACATTTTATGTCTTTTTCTCCTTGTTTAAAAATGCACGTATTTAATGATATACACATCCAATACATTAATGATAAAGCAAATCTCTTTGTTTCAACGTCGTCTAACCCAGGCAATCGTCGAGTTTGAAGAGGAAGTAGTGGTGGACCCGTGTCAACAGATACATGAGGCGCATTTTTCTCCAACACATTGTGTTGTTGGATGTCATTGTGTTGCATTTTCATTTGAGCCCACACTTTCCTGCCCACACTTTTGGGTCGATCTACAGACGTTCGGCATATCCTGACAGCATGATGAGCCAATTGGGCTGCATATGCAACATATATTGAGTCATTTAACATATACGGTATGTTCTTTCCTCATGCACCATCATAGTATCTCCTTATGTTCTCATGTGAATGATTGAAATGGCTATATTTTGCAGAAGGCTTAGAATTTGGAGGCTTTAAGGAACACTTGTACACTGCCATAAGTTGAAGAGGGTAGAGGTAGCTGGACAAGTTCCTGTGGAGATTTCTGAGGTGACGATCTTTGCAGGCCAACTTGAGGATGTCATCTGCCCAATCAGGTTATAGTTGATGGTGAGGACCAGTAGCTAAACAGATAGCAACTTTCCTAGAGGCTGACAACATAAATAGAGGCATTTTAAAGACAATCTTTATGGAGAGACAAAGTTCAAATGTGGGACTGGTTATATGAAGATATGCTATATCAGAGGATATGCTTGCTACGTGTAGAAGATTAGAAGATATTTCTTGTCTTCCCCCATCCAAAACCTTGATCTTTCCTACCCCCATTAAAATGCCGCAGAGCCGCCTCTTTCAATCCCCAACTTCTTTCCTGAAATTCTTAGTAGTGAAATTCCTCGTAGTGTTCATTTGCTTTATTCCGTGTAACCCTCCCTCCTCCCCAGCCCTCCCCCTTCCACCGATCTACCGATGTCCCTGTTCTCTACTGTTGTTGTGCTTGTGTGCTTCCCTCTCTCTCCCCCTCTTGTCTCCCGCTCCCTTCATTGTATGTTTTATGTGTCTGTGCATGTTTTCATGTTCAATGTGTTAGCTCTTACACGAGCCTCGATTCTGCATACAATTTTTTTTATTGTTATAAATATGCTACTTGTAGATGACAAGTTTATTACTTCCTTTTGATCAGCGAAGAGGGGTGTTGCCGCAGCCTGCCTGACTGATGAGGGGTGAAGAACTGGCTTTAACAGAGTAGATTCATCTGTACAATGATAAAATTAATTTTCAAATTATGAAGAGTTATCATTGGTGTTGAGCAAGAACAGAAGTGTTCTATCTTAGGAATGCTCGCCCCTGATAAGGAAAAATCTAGTAAGTCTAAGTTTGGTCAAAATTGAGTTGGACCTATTTTTGGTCTTGGAAACATGAGATGTGCATTGTGCATTGGAAACATTGTCGCACTTGTACAGCTAACATGCCTAAACTAATTGTCTTATTCCTGTACCCTAATCCCAAAAGTCCATTATTTTTTTCTGAATATCTAAAATTCCAGTGAAGAGCACTGACTAGGTTTTTCCACATCAGGAGAGTGCTGGCCTCAAGACATATACAGTCACGTGAAAAAGTAAGTACACCCCATGTAAAGTTTTGACTTTTTCAACATATTTCAACATACAGCTATTTGATCTTCATTTCAACAATATTGACAGATAAAGGTGATATAATATAACAAATATCATGAAACATTTACATTTTGTAGTCCATTGTATAATTTAAAGAAACATAAATGCAAATTTCGCATGTGGAAAAAGTAAGTACACCCCCACATTTATCACTATTTCAAATACCTAAAATTAGAATCAGGTGCACCAGTTCAGGTGCAAATGCTTAGAACATCGTCAGAGAGGATCTTGGAGGAACCTGTCTTCTTTAAACCTCAGACATTTCGTTTGGTTTGCTCTTTGTTGTTGAAGTGTGCGGCATCACCATGCCAAGATCAAAAGAGCTCTCTGAGGCCTCCTGAAAGAAGGTTATAGATGCCTACGAGTCTGGGAAGGGATTTAAAAATCTCCAAACAATTTGAAATCGATCATTCGACTGTCCGGAAGATAATCTACAAGTGGAGAAGATTCCAAACAACTGCCAACTTGTTCAGGCCAGGCCGCCCCAGAAAGTTCAGCCTGAGAGCAGACCGCAAGATGCTGAAAGAAGTCTCTAAGAACCCCAGAATGTCATCACGGGACCTACAGGTAGCTCTTGCCACTGTTGATGTCAAAGTACACGAGTCTACCATTAGAAAGAGGCTGCACAAATTTGATCTACATGGGAGGTATGCCAGGAGGAAACCTTTGCTGTCCAGAAAGAACATCAGGGCAAGACTAAAGTTTGCCAATGAACCCCTAGGCAAAGACCAGCACTTCTGGAACAATGTGCTCTGGACAGATGAGTCAAAGGTAGAGCTATTTGGCCACAGTTCCAGAAGACATGTTTGGCGAAAACCAAAGACAGCATTTGACCACAAGAACCTGATACCAACCAACTGTAAAGCATGGTGGTGGAAATATTATGGTTTGGGGCAGCTTTGCTGCATCAGGGTCTGGGCAGCTCACCATCATATAATCCACTATGAATTCTTCATTGTACCAGAGGGTGCTTGAGGATAATGTGAGGCCATCTGTCGGAAAGTTGAAGCTCAACCAAAGGTGGACCTTGCAACATGACAATGACCCTAAACATACCAGTAAATCCACCAAGGAATGGCTGAAAAGAAAGAAATGGAGGGTTCTGGAATGGCCAAGTCAAAGCCCGGATCTAAATCCCATCGAGATGTTGTGGGGGGATTTGAAACGAGCTGTGCATGCAAGAAACCCCTCAAACATCGCACAGCTGAAAGAATTCTGCATGGAGGAGTGGACAAAAATTTCTCCCAGTCGATGTCAGAGACTGGTAGACAGTTATAAGAAACGCCTACTTGAGGTTGTTTCTGCCAAAGGGGGCAATACCACCTATGAGAGCCAAGGGTGTACTTACCTTTTCCACATGCGAAATTTGCATTTATGTTTATTTAAATTATACAATGGACGACGGAATGTAAATGTTTCATGATATTTGTTATATTATATCACCTTTATCTGTCAATATTGTTGAAATGAAGATCAAATAGCTGTATGTTGAAATATGTTGAAAAAGTCAAAACTTTACATGGGGTGTACTTACTTTTTCACGTGACTGTAATCAGGAGATAGGATGCCATCCAAAGCAACCTATTGCTCGTGAGCCTGAAGGAAACCTGATAGTCACTCCAGGAATAGGCCCAGATTGCCATTTTCAGACGGCTTTGAAGCACAGCATGGTGTTACACGGTATCTAATGTACGACGTGTGCTGAATGAGACTGCCCTGACCTTTTGTTTGAGATTGAGGGTACCGTTGCAATGTAGACATCATAGAAGTAAAAAGTCCCAAGGTGGAATGACCTGGGCAGAAGCCAAATTGATTATATGAGACCATGCAGTTGGAGAAGAGATGAGACTTGTAAATCTGCAGTAGTAAAGTCGATTCCATTACTTTGCTTGTGATGGAGAATATACTGACCAGTTTGTAGTTGAGAGGGTCAGAGAGCTGCGGTAACACACCCTTTCTTTGAACTGGGGTAACGCTGGCCAGTTCCCATGAGAGCACAGAAAGAGTAGACAGAGTACATGAACAAGTGTTGAGGATTATAGTGGTGAGGTCATTGGGTACAGTAAGTGTAGGAGCCCAGTAAGACTGTTTCCGAATATGTCCACTTTGACTTGTGAAAAACTCGCACGCTGGAAGGAGTGGTGGGAGGGATGGTAAGTATGGGTACAGGAAGATGGGGATGCTGGACCTTGGATTTTTTCGCAGACAAAATTGAGGCACTCACCCTTAGCAGGTGTAGCCTCCATCATTCATACCTCTGTCCATCAAAATAGAAGGAACAAATTAGATGCGTGTACCACAGATGGAGTTCAGCAACTTCCACCAAGTTTTTGTAAATGGTGAGAGATACTAGAAATTGGACTTCAGGTGAGCCTGATGTTTATCTCTACCACATTTGAGAACTGAGCAATAATTGCAAATGGGATTTTGGAAAGCACAGCAGATGGTAAGAATGTATGACGTGATGGAGTTTCAAATGCATACCGCTTTTCCGATGTCAAATGCATACCGCTTTTCCGATAGTCAAACGCATACCGCTTTTCCGATAGTCAAATGCATACCGCTTTTCCGACAGTCAAATGCATACCGCTTTTCTGATAGTCAAATGCATACCGCCAATATCCCTGTCTGCCTGGTCACGTTCCATTTTCATTAGGAGATCCACGAACCATTCGAACGATCGCTGGTCTCGATTTATCCACATGAAGTCCACCTGAAATCAACAAAATTGGTCATTCATTCACATGTAGGTCAAACAGGTGGAAGGCAAGGAGACTTACATCAGAATGCTGTTCATTGACTACAGCTCAGCATTCAACACTATCATCCCCCACCAAGCCTGCCACCAAACTTCACATCCTAGGACTTAATACCTCCCTCTGCAATTGGACCCTGGACATTCTGACTGACAGACCCCAGTCTGTTAGGTTTGGCAGCCACACTTCCTCCACCCTCGCCCTGAGTACCGGGGCTCCATAAGGATGCGTGCTGAGCCCCGTCCTCAACTCCCTCTTCACCCACGACTGTGTGCCTGTCCGTAATTCCAACACCATCATCAAGTTTACGGGTGACGCCACGGTGGTAGAACTGATCACCAATAATGATGGGTCAGCCTACAGGGAGGAGGTCCAGCACCTTGTGACGTGGAGCGCTGAAAACAATCTGGCCCTCAACACCAAGAAGACCAAGGAGCTTATTGTGGAGTTCAGGAAGTCTAGAGGCAGCGGACACACACTCACCCATCTACGTCTATGGGGCCGAGGTGGAAAGGGTCTGTAGCTTCAATTTCCTGGGCGTCCACATCATGGAGGACCTTTCATGGTACCTCAACTCCTCCTCTCTGGTGAAGAAGGCTCAGCAGCATCTATACTTCCTGCGGAGGCTGAAGAGAACCAATCTGTCCCCCAAGCTTCTCCGCAACTTCTACCATTGCACAATAGAGAGCATCCTTACAGTGTGGTATGGCAGCTGCTCCACCTCTGACTGGAAAGCTCTGCAGCGGGTAGTTAAAACTTCCCAGTACATCACCGGCACCCAGCTACCAGCTATTCAGGCCATCTATCAGAAACTCTGCCTGCGGAAAACACGCTGCATCACCAGGGACCCCACCCACGGACTGTTTGCCCTCCTGCCATCTGAGAGACGCTTCAGTTGCATTTGAGCCCGCACGACTAGGTTCAGGAACAGCTTTTTCCCTAGGTCTGTTACCCAGCTGAACCCTGTCACATACCATTAACTCAGCCAATACATTGGCTACCCCCCACTGCCGGACACCACATTACCTGCACTGTCAGCCCTTGCTCATCTGCTCATTTCCACTACTCAGAAGCACAACTCATTTGCACAAGTTTTTGCACTTATCTCTGTATACTCTGTACTTATCGAGACCAGCACACGATGCTACTTCGACTACAGTCACCTGACCTACTCCCAGGTGACGAGACTCTGCAATAGATATATGTATCTTCTTCTTCTTCTAGCTATCTATCTTCTATCTATCTATCTTCTATACATATAAACGAAAGTTTTTGTTTGTTTGTTTGTTTGTCTGCACATGCTAATCTCCTGAACGGTGAAAGATAGGAGAAAACCTCTGAAACAAAAAAATGTCAGGACGGGCCCCGGGAAAGTTATAGGCCAGGTGGCGAGGCCAGTTGAGGCCGTCTCGGCCGGGCTGGGCCCATTTCGCAATTAAAAGCTGAGCTGAATTATAGAAGTCAATCTTCTACAGCCGCGAGTAAAAGCTGAATTATAGTAGTAAATTCATTCAAAAAGAACTAAAAATGTCGGGACAGACCCCGGAAAGGTTATAGGCTAGGTGGCGAGGCCGGTCGAGGCCGCCTAGGCCAGGCTGGGCCCATTTCGCAATTAAAAGCTGAGCTGAATTATAGTAGTCAATCTTCTACGGCTGCGAGTAAAAGCTGAATTATAGTAGTAAGACCTATGTACAGAAGATTAAATTAATTCAAAAAGAACCTGGGCAACGCCAGGTGCATTCAGCTAGTGTATATATATATATATATATATATATATATATATATATATATATATATATATATATATATATATATATATATATATATATATGTATATATATATATATATATATATATATATATATATATATATATATGTATATGTATATATATATATATATATATATATATATATATATATGTATATATATATATATATATATATATATATATATATATATATGTATATATATATATGTATATATATGTATATATATATATATATATATATATATATATATATATATATATATATATATTGTTGCGGTTTTGAGAATTGTACAAATAACGTCATTAAAGGTTAAAGTTTTTCCCCCATAGTTAGTCCACAAGCAACACGTAGGCCCATTTAGGATATTAGTTATGTCATAGTATGTGTGAGGATAAGGCCATTTCCCTAGTAACATCTGCGTTGTGTAAAAGAAATAAGATAGGCCTCCTTTCATTTTGCCTCCACCCTCCAAATCTACCTCGTTGGGCAGAATCCATCCCGCGCCCCATTTTGGTATTGCACCTCGCATTAGGATGCTCCCTAGTCAAATGACACGAGGTAGGCCTGAGAGAGGGAGGAGCGCAGGGTCGTGATGTGGCAGCGTCGAGGGTGAAGCGGTGGAGACAGCAGCGGTAAGGGCCACCAGCCAATCAGGGCTCGGGTGACATGGCGTGACAGGGAGTGGAAAGGGCGTGCCTATAAAAGCCCACCCACAAAGCCCTTGCGGAGGACTGAAGCGAAGGACTGCCCTTATCAGGACTTTTGCGGGAGAGGCGCTTTGTAAAAGGACTCGCTGGGGAAGGCTGGCTTTGTCAAGAGGACTTGAGGAGGACTTCGGCAGGAGAACAGTGTGTAAAGGTATGGAAGGAATTGCGCCTTGCTAGTGAACTTGTATTGGGAGCGCCTATGAACTTTTATTGGGAGCGCATATAGCGCCTGTTCATCTATTACGGACACAGCTACGCCAGCGTAACCGCCAAGCCCAGCTTACAGTTCGCCCCGTAATTGTCCGATCTGCGCCAACGACCCGTGGGGAGCTTCTGCCGCCCTGACCATCTTCTTCGCGGTGCGAGTCGGGGACCGGAGCGAACTGCCTGGACGCCATCCCTGGACCATCGCCCCGTTCGTCTACAACCCCGTGTGAGTGTGTCTGAGTGTGAAACGGGCCCGTTGTCCTGGGATAAGTATAAGACTGTATAAGGCTGCACTGTGTGTTCTTCTTCTTGGTACTGTACATAGTGTAATAAACCAACTGTTATTCCTTGTCTTTCCTGATTCGACCGTATCAGTGATTTCCTCCATTGGGTAAGCATGGCACGATTAGGAACCGCTCAGATCGGGATCTCGTCCTTGATAACGGCTCGGGGCATGGTTCGCTACCGCTTGGCGTTTCCACCTATAACCGTGATTCGGGCGGGGCTTATTTCCTCGTTTCCGGTCAGCGCGAGTAATTAGGTATTAGTGATTAGTCCTACGACCCTATTTCGCGCTGCCCGGAAGTGACGTCATAGGTCCCGGGTCCAGTCGGCTAGTCAAAGACAAGGGGAAAAGGTAAGGGGAAAAGGCCGACTAGGAGATCCACAACAATATATATATATATATATATATATATATATATATATATATGTATATATATATATATGTATATATATATATATATATATATATATATATATATATATATATATATATATATATATATATATATATATATATATATATATATATATATATATATATATATATATATACTGTGAGAAACCACCGGTGAAACCACCTGTTCTCACCCAGATTTGGTGCCCCGCCCACCGCGTGACGTGGCCTCCTTGGAGCCTCACGCGATTGGTGGAGGGTGAGAGAGCGCGGTCGCCATCTTATGCAACGGACGCGACTCTCGAAGGCTCCGAGTGGGAAATAGAAAAAGGGCTTTCCTTGAATCCTCACGACCGCCGAGTTGGGCTGGTCGATTACAGTTCGGTATTTTACGAGCGAGTAACTCCGGAAGAGAACGAGTGATTCCCGGATCTCGTAGATTGGAACCGCGAGTGATTGCCTGCTTCGTGTTGGAGCTGCTGGCCGACCGTTCCTGCCGGCCTTGTGCGGTGAATTCCATCCTGTTACCCTCCGAGTCCCGGAGATCGTCGATTGGAGCCGCGAGTGATCTTACCTGCGTCCTGTTTGGAGCGTCTGTTGCCGACAGTTCCTGCAGGCTTTGTGCAGTTTATTCCATTTTGTTACCTTTCATGGTTTTGTGATCGAGCCAATAAAGCATCGTGCCTTACCCCTAGAAGGCCGATTAAAACACAACGGTGTTTATTGAGTTCTCTCTGTCCACTCCGTGGACTACTTGAAGCCCGGACATTAACGTCCGTATTCCGTGCTGGGAACCATTTCACAGCCGGGATCGCGACAAATGGGGGCTCGTCCGGGATCTTTCAAGTGAGAGACATTCGAATTGAGACGGGAATTCGGCATCTGCATCTTCTCTGCATCTTCTCACCAGCGGACGCCGTCTTGGAGGAACTTTCTCGCCGTAGGACGCTGTCTTGGGTGGTGCTTCACTGCAGAATAAGTGAGCCTCGGATCCCTCCAAACAACCGACAAAAAAAAAAAAAAAAAAACGTGAGTATTTGTACGTGGTATTTTTCTCATTGGCAATTTGATGTGCGGGTGATATTGTGTAGTTCGTGTCGTATTTCCCCAACAGAGCGTTGTGTTTGAGCGTTGTGTTTTGTGCCTTGTCGTATGATAACTCGTAGCCAAGCTATGTCGACCAGAGAAGTGAGAGTTCAACCTGATCATGTTGACAGTCACGTGGGTGGCGATGTGAGCGACGCAAGCAGCCTTGACCCGGTCACTCAACCCGAGATGTTAGGAAGCGATTCCATCATGACTAAATGCATGCGTTCGCCCTTCTGGACCGGGCTGACTCCGGTTCAACAACTTGACATGTATAACAGGGAGAATGACAGGGCAGAGGCAGAGCGTGCGGCAGCAGAGAGAGAGCGTGAGAGAGAGAGAGAGCGTGCGGCAGCAGCAGAGGCAGAGCGTGCTGCGGCAGCAGAGGGAGAGCGGGCAGCAGCAGAGGGAGAGCGTGCAGCAGCAGAGAGAGCGCATGCGGCAGCAGAGACAGCAGCAGAGAGAGAGCGTGAGAGAGAGAGAGAGCGTGCTGCGGCAGCAGAGAGAGAGCATGCGGCAGCAGAGAGAGAGCGTGAGAGAGAGAGAGAGCGTGCGGCAGCAGCAGAGGCAGCAGCAGAAGCTGAACACGTCAGAGAGCATGAGTTGCGAATGTTGACTGAACGACCGCGGGCAGAGGGGTCTGCTGCAAGAGTCCCGGAAACTGTTCATGTTCGTTTGCCGGACTGGACGGGAGACACGAAGCCAGAAGCGTATCTGGAGATGGCGGAGAAGTTGTTGGCTGCCGGTGGCATTGATGAGAGCTTGTGGGTCGGCCATCTTGTGAGCCATCTATCTGTGAGGGCGAGGGAGGTATATGCGAGGATGGCAACCGAGGACGCAAACAAATACAGGGCATTGAAGGCCGAGATTTTGAACGCCTATGCGGTGTCCGCATGTATTTATAGGAGAAATTTTTTCAGCTGGACTC
>NC_136262.1:177365689-177470689 GCF_964187855.1 Myxine glutinosa
GGTGGTGCACCTGTTTGGCATAGGTGCCACCTTACCGAGGTCCGCAAGCAAGATTCCCTGGCCACTATGGCCGGTCTTCAACAGAGGTGCCCTGCCCCAGAACCTGGGGTCCATCAAGTGGTACTTGGCCGCAGAACAGCGGTCCATCAATTCAATGCATGCTGGTTGCGAGGGTCCTGGCACACAAGGCGACCTCCGCACGCTCCCCTCAACGCCCAGTGGCGCACAGTCCTCGGGTGGGAGACAAGGGGGGGGGGGGGGGAAGACAGGTGAGCGAGGGGTAAGGTCACAAGGGTACACATCAATAAAGGCAATGCAAGGCGAGGTGCGTATGGAGACGGAGCGGAGAAAAGCTCGTCCCTACCGTACGTCACCCCCCCTGTCACGTACTCTACCCTTGCCCTTACCCCATATTTACAACAATCTACACATTTACAAATTCGTCACTACTGTCACGTCTCCCCCATATTTCCCCAATACCAAATTCGTCACCACAATCCCTCTAACCAAATTTGCCATCACCAATTCATCATCAATCCTCATAAGGAGGGAGAGATGGAACAACAAAGCACAATGTCACACCCACGTCATGATGCGTCTCACATTCCAGACATTTGCACAACAAAAATAATAAAAACCAACAAACCCCGGCATGGTGTGGAGCTTTGTCACCTCAGGTGAGTGCATGTAGATGGTGCGAGGAGATTCTTAATCCTAACTACTTCCTAAATGACTTTAACACACTTTACACTACCCGGGGTCTTTCCCTGCCAATCCATTGGCCAACTTACACTATGGGTTCTAAAAACCAATTCCCATTGACCAAACTGTGGTGCTTCTCAATTTGGGGTCTCACTCCCCCGATTCATCTCCCGGTGCCCTTGCACAATTTCCGGGCTGCGTTGTGTAGCTCTCCCAGCAGGTCTACCCACCTGCACACCTCCACCACTGTAGTTGCCTCCTAGCTTACCTGCTCCTCACCTAACCTATCTAACTGGGGAAGGCCCCTCCTGGCTCTGTCACCCCTCGGTGCCCTCTGGTACTGGGCTACCCGGGTCCGTCCTCCGGATCCTCGGGCCCCATCCACAACAACTCTACCGGCTCCCAGAGCCCACCTGCGGCCTCACCTGGCCGACATCCTAACAGTGGTGGAGTGCCCATACAACTACACACACTAACAGGCCACACGCCCAGCCATTTCCACAACACTAATGCACCCATTCAATCACCATTCTTCCACCACGCACCACAGATGCCAATATCCAACCACAATTTACCTGTACCCTCTACCTAACACTTACACTACCCTCCCCGGATATTCGTGATGGGGGTCCATCCTCCTTTCCCCCATCCACACCTTCGCACCATCCACTCCACTCCACAGTTTCCACCATACTCACTCCACGACCATCCATTCCATACTCCATATATTCCACACTCCATGTCTTCCACACAACCATTCTCCA
The DNA here is from genome assembly GCF_964187855.1 of Myxine glutinosa. Lineage (NCBI taxonomy): Eukaryota > Metazoa > Chordata > Myxini > Myxiniformes > Myxinidae > Myxine > Myxine glutinosa. Next base: position 177,367,156 of record NC_136262.1, read on the forward strand.
TACACCTGCAGTTGCACACCTGTGCAATCTCACCTGGTGCCACCTGCACCCTCCTTCCTTCCTGGACCATTTGGTCAGCACAACTCACATCACTATCACTCACTCAAACCCTGCTCCATACACCTGTCCAGTTGCACACCTGTGCAATCACACCTTTTAACCACACACACGGCATCATCTGAACTACCTGTTGCCCTGCTAACTTAGTGCTCCCCGTCTTCCCTTTAAACTAAGCACATACCACGTCATTATCATCCAAACTAATCTACCTGCGTCCCCACTACAGGTATCATTGTCACTACCTAAACCTTACCGTTACCTATTGTCAATCTCTAGGTCCCTACACACTATATCCTAACCCTCCCGGGCTAGTTTTCACTGCCAAACCCCATAAATCTATTGCTCCTTTGCCCCCGTTGTGAGAGATGGCAGAGTTGCCATCCCACCACATCGGGTATCTCTCACTACCAATTTGGCTCATCCAATTCCAGCCAATCAAAAATTTTCCAATTACTGCCAATTCTATTCACTTTTTTTAAATTTCGGATCAAAAACACTATCATCATCATCACAGACCGCTTTATCTGAGCCTCGGTGCATCGTCACATCATTAAAACTCGGCTTCGCAAAGCCGAGCAATGAATTCGGGTGGTTTGGTCGCCTGCAGTTGGATCCGTCCGGCATTCACGACTCTGGGGAGGAGGCATGCTCGGGCCGAGGTTCCATGCATCATCGCAGCTCGGTATCTTGCGGTCCCGGGCCCGATGGCTCACTCCCCCCCGGTCGGAACCCCGTCCCCACGAGGGGGCACCGTTCCGCTTCCTCCTACTCGCCCCTGAACCGGACCGGTCGCCTCGCCCGACAAGGCCCGGACTCAACCGTGCGGGGCCCAGTATCCAACAAAGCGCAACGCGCACCGAGCGCCCGCGTCGGCTATCCGTCGCCCTAAACGCTAACCCGTTCAATGTCGATGCTTCACTTGCATACGCGACCCGTTTCACACTCACAAAACCTGGCGTCTCGGCACCTCCAGTGCATCCCACACACTCCGTCCATTCCACCAACGCACTCCCTGTTACACACCACACCTCTCGCACACACTCGCCATTCGCACACTCCCTTAACACACCTCGCGCACCGTCTTGCGCACTCTCCCTCGGTACGTACTCCGTACCACTCACCATGGGCGTGCACTCTTGCATCCACCCACTACCGCGCTCCGATGTGCTCCCTCGCACTCGCGCCACAACCAACTCAGGTGTGCTTCCTCGCACACGTTCCACCACCACTTTACTCTCCGTGTCACACTCACCCTCGCACGTACACTCCGTATCGCTTTCACTCCTTGTGTCACACTCCGTACACCCCGACGTGCATTCTCGCTCGCACTCGGTTTCACACCCACACTTTATAACACACCCACTCGCCGACGCACACTTTTTCCTCACACGCGCGCCATTTCCACTCACACGGGACCCTTCACCAACGCCCGGGTGCCATATTGACCCCAATCGCGCGACAATTCTCTTCGCGCCAAACCCCCTCTTACAAAATCTCCCGGTACCACCTACAGCCCGTCTCACCTTCGGGGTTCTTCTTCCTCCCTGCACCAACACCTGCAAATCTTTATAAGGATTTTTAAGCACAGCATCGTGATGTGAGCATGGACTTTGTACAGTTTCCATTCCTTCCTCCGATTCCTGGGCTACCTCCGTCGTCTCTTCAATTTTAATTATACCCACTACTGCTTTTTCTTTATTCCCCTCGACGACCGTTGGCTTTAATAAAATTCCCTCTTCTACCTCAGCGGTCGCCGGCTGCCCCATACCCCGGGTCGCGATCTCTATACCCGTCATTGTACCCGCGCTTTCCTCCGCCTCGCTCAACCAGCGCTTCTCGACCCGCGTTACCTCCTCGTGCACCCCTGGGACCTGCTCGCTCAACCCGCGGTCTCTGTCCCTCTCCGCTTCCCCAGTTATTTCTTTAATTTGGTTTCTGGTACCCCTCGCTTTGTCCCTCATTCTGTTTTCCATTTTCTCACTATCAGCCTTCATTCTGTTTTCCATTTCTTTCATTTCCCTGCTAAATTTCTTCCTTTCTTCCCTCTGCTCGGCCATGTACGCCAGGCATTGTGTCATGAACTGCTGCATGTTAAACTGCTGCATGTTAAAGCCCGCTGCTACAGCGGGCTCGGCTACCGCGCGTTTGTGCGAGGCGCCATTTTGCGCCTCTCCAACCACGTGCGCGAGGGCGCCATTTTGTGCACCTGAAACTCCCTCAACCACATTGCCATTGTTCTCCTCCTCCATTTCTTCCCTCTGGTCCTGGGTTACCCCTAACCCCTCTTCTAGTTCGCCCACCTGCATCCGATCGCCTTGATTGTCCATGGCACGACTCAATTTGGGATGTTAAACAAAATTTTGGCCGCTCATAATTTCGACCAAATTTTTTTGGTGTTATAAAAAATTTGGTTCGGGCCTCGAATCTCACTCCCAGACACCAATTGTTACGGCCAATAGTACAATTGGTGTCCAAAATTTGGGCTAAATAAATTTAGTCCCAGGTTCGAATCCCACTCCTGACACCAATTGTTACGGACACGGGGGACGGCTCTCCCGTTAGCAAGGGGTGATTAGCCCCTTGTCCTGTTAAGCTGGCCGTCTCCCCAGTCCTGGTACTTGTAACGCTATCCCGCGGGATGGAACGGATCAGGGTTATGGGTCCAGGGTTTATCCCGAATACCTTTATCCGTCCCTCCGCAGACTAGGGAGACAAGTACCGCTCGAACCCCGGTTTGGATGGTCTAGTTAGTTGCCGAGCGGTTTTTAGCAACCCGAAGTTCAAGTCATTAGCCTTCACTAAACCCGATCCTGAACGTTGGCAGAATCGCGCCACGTACACTCAATATGGAAACCTCTAAAGCGACCGAAAGAGCATGAAGTAGTAAAGACAAAGTAGGGAATAACAAGATTTATTACTATTTATACACACTAAGCAGAAAGGAAAAGAAAGAGGATTTATAAGGCAATGGAAGGAGCAGGAGACATAGTGCAATGATTAGCTTATATATATGGCAGTCTTAATTAATACCCCAAGACAACATGAAAGACGGACGAACAATCACATTTACATGGGGAAATGATGGCAGGAATCACTGGAGGGAGGAGAAGGTCCAAGCCGATGGCAGGGCAGGAAGGTCCGGGCAATTCCACACCGTCGAGGTCCACGTTCCGTGCTCGAAGCGAACAGCAGCTGGCAGCTCCGCGTCCCCACAACCGGCAATAGGGCCTAGAGGGTCTCGGCGTATTGCTGCAGTATCAGCACCCCCTCACGTCTCGTTCTCTCTTGGCTGCTTTAGCTGGATCGCGCATCTGCCGCACCTCTCTCTCAATCTTCTCCGGACCTCTCAATCTTTTCTCAGGACTCTGTGACTTCTCCAGGACCTCAATCTTCTCCAAAAAGCCCTATAGAAACCCGCGCGTGTCCTTTTATAACGTGCTTTTGGGTTTCTTACCCGCGTGCGTTGTAAACGCCCCTCGGTCAGCTCGCCTCGGCCTTGATTGGTCGCGAGGGCTACCGATCCCGCCCCTCTTGATGACGCGTTGGCAAAGCCACGCCTTGTTCCTCGCGCTTGGCTGACTCCGTTGGTTACCTCGTGCGTAATGGAGTCAAATGCAGCAAACAGTGGACAGGGGATGAAATTGCCGCAAAGTGGCTAAAGAGTCAATTGCAGCAAAGTGGCTAAAGAGTCAATTGCAGCAAACCTGGCAAACCTGGCACTTGGAAGCTGCCATGGGGCGTCGGAGGGGCCTACTCTTATTTAATTCGGTGCAATGAAGAGTCAAACTATTGGGAAACACATCCTTAACCTACATAGAATAAGGGACTAACTATTTAAAAGGATATATGGTGTCCTGTGTGTAGGTTTATGGAATTAACTAAGAGGACGAGCTTCGACCTTTCTTTACATTACGGAGGGTGCCATTTACACACAACAAAACCATAATTCTCACATTCTTTACATTTTCTCAAATTCGTTACACTTCTCAAATTCGTTACAATATATATACATACAGTGCATTTAGAAAGTATTCAGACCCCTTCACTTTTTTCACATTTTGTTATGTTGCAGCCTTATGCTGAAATCGTTTAAATTCATTTTTTCCCTCATCAATCTACATTCAATACCCCATAATGACAAAGAGAAAACAGGATTTTAGAAAGTTTTGCAAATTTTTTAAAAAGAAAAAACTGAAATATCACATTGACATAAGTATTCATACCCTTTGCTATGACACTTGAAATTTGGAATGTAATAGAAGATTAGAATACACTGATTGTTTTCTGAATGTAGGTTTGTTCAGAAATGCTTTTATCGTTACCTTACGCAGATTCATGTCGTGGTCTTTCATAGTCTCAAGCCAAGAGTGTGAACAGCTGGGACAGTTCTGCTTCCGTGTGTTGTACCTGAAGAACATGTGACCCCCAGCAATTTGATAAATTGATGTGTAAGCAATTCTTTGTAATCATGATTTGTCTGATCCACTGATCAGATATAGGTAGCTCTTACGACCTTGGGTACACAAGAAAACTTCAACACAGGACGATGCCATTTGGCCCATCATGCATGTGGCATATCCACACCCCATTAACGTTTTTGTATACAAGGTCGAGGCTGGTGGAATAACTTGTACAAACAGAGTATTATTCTGATGAACTGCACTGGTTGTATGATGCAACTAGAACAGCACTCGGTAGAGAGCATACCTCCACCAGACTGAACAGTTTACATTTTGTATCCCACTGATAGGTCAGATATGGATTCGGAACTGAACCATATTATATTTGGCTTGGTCTTGTCACCTACCCAACTGATCCACCAAGTTTTGTCATAACTCGTCCACAACATTTTGAAATATCATGCAATATATCGTTTTTGGCCCTGTTAGTCAGGCAGATAGGTGTAACAATTGTGGGTTTATACATACAAGCATGAAATTTGGCACAGTCATAGATAATAGTCTAATGAATAATTCCAGATATGGACCCACCGCGAAAACGTCCTATGGTAGCCGTGGCGGCCATTTTACAAAATGGCCGCTTTTTGTGGATTTTTTTGTGGAGATGGTGTAGAGTGGTTGTGGATCAACCGCTCTACACCATCTCCAAGCAGATACAGTGGACTTGGCCATCAACGTACGGGGAAATCATTTCGTCATCATCTTGGGAGGGCTGCATATAGAGATGGCTGGACTAAAAGTGATCGGAGACTGGCTGGAAGATGCTGGATGGGTGGAAGCCCTGGTTCAGGCCAAAGTTGCTTCTCCTGGAACTGCAGATTCATTTCTGCATGCATCTCATGTTACAAGAACCAGACATGCGCATCAAGTGACAGCAAGCAGCTTATATATCCTACTGACAAAATCTTACGCCCATTACACAGAGTCTCTGGAGTCTGAAAGCCATCCTGAATCCTTTGATGACTGGTGTGGTCAACGAATTCGAGATGTGCCACAGTTCCAATTCTGGCACATCACTCTTCAACTGGAAGTCCTCCTCTTAACGTTTGTCAAGTCACTGAGGACAGCAAACTTCCCCCTGTACATGGACAGCCTCACACAGCTTGCACCATGGTTTTTCAGCATGGACCACACCAACTATGCACGATGGGTGCCTGTCCACATTCGAGACATGATGAGTCTTAGCAAGTCACACCCAGATATTGCTACTGAATTCACCAATGGCAAATTCACAGTTCACAAGACAAAACGAGTTTTCTCATCTATGGCCATTGACCAGGCTCATGAGCAAAATAATGCTGCTGTGAAGAGTGACGGTGGTGCTGTTGGACTCACTCAAAATCCAAATGCTCTTAGAAGATGGATGGTGGCTGGGCCGGAACTGGTTAGAATGACTACCGAGTTTGAAGCATCCATGGAGGGAAGGAAAATAAGGATTAATCAAGACACACGCCACCATGAGCAAACATGTAGTTCACAGGTAATCTTTACTCAACATGTCAAACGTCTGGTTGAAGTAATAGAGGAAATGGGAAACCCCTTCCTAGAAGAGAGTACAGAAGAGAGAAGAGGTTGTTATGGATCTGCCCTCACCTGGGGATTGGGGATGGATCGATCCCCACAACTGGAAACCCCTGTGGTCCATGCTTCCTGAAGCCAGCATTTCATCAAGGGAGCTGATTTGTTGTAAATGCAAAAAGGGTTGCAAGGGACGATGCAAGTGCAAACAAGCTAGTTTGAAATGTACCGCTTTGTGCCAGTGTGGTGGAGAAAATTGTGACGTATAAACAAGATCAAACTGGAACTATCTAGTAATATAAGTTACCGTTACAGTGCTTGGTGGGTTAATTGACATTGCTGGCAACACAAATGCAAATTGTGGTCATTTGGAGAATACAATTATGGCATATATGTGTATCTAGAGTCATTTCATTAGAACATAAAGAAGCATTTGTGTCGTCCGGTAAAAAATAATCGCGGTCAAAACGGCCATTTTGTAAAATGGCCGCCATGGCTACCATAGGACGTTTTCGCGGTGGGTCCATATCTGGAATTATTCATTAGATTATTATCTATGACTGTGCCAAATTTCATGCTTGTACGTCTAAACCCACAATTCTTATGATGGATACACCTATCTGCCTGACTATGTATCTCCATGGTGAAGAATCACTTAAAAATTTTCTGAGATCCAGATTCGGACCAGGATGTTCACCAAAATCGCATCATTATGTCCATGTCACATACCCAATCTCTCCACCAAATTTCGTCTGAATCTGTTCACAACGTTTTGAGATATCTTGTTCACAAACAAACAGACAAGCAAGAAATATGTCGTGCAGAGCACGATACTTGAAAAATAGCATGATACTTGCAAAATCCCTAAATAATTGGTGGTTGAGTTCAGTGACCTAATATGCAAATCCTCTTGAAATTTTAAGTCAATCGGATGAAAATGGAAAGTTTTAGAAATTTGACAAAGTTGTTGACAACCTTTGGCCTATGTTGACCTTTTGACCTCAAAATCAATAGGCTTCTTCCTTATGGCCAACTCTATCATTTGCTGAAGTTTCATAAAGATCGGTTTCAAATTGTGACCTGTAGGCGATTGACATACAGACATACAGACAGACAGACAAAAAGACAGACAAACAGACAGAATAATGCACAAGACCAACCAATATACTCAATAGCAAGTAACAAACAGATAGGGGTGAAAAGACAACCTCCATCCAACTTCGGTGGTGAAGGTAATCACAGAAGAGCACTGAACATGAGAAAAAACACCATGAAAACACCAACATGTGGGTAGCGGGATACAATAGAGGACCACTTGGAGAAAGAATGTGAGAGGGGAAGAAAACGAGAAACAGGTAGGGTAGGAAGACACAAGGAATGAACAAGCTGGATACAAGCTCAAAGACAGTAAGAAGGGGAAAGAAAAACATCCTCATCCCTCAGACCAGAAGTCTGCAGCCTCCTCACTCTCTGCAGACCTGGACAAAATCACAGACTGGTCAAACAAGTGGAACTTCTCTTTCAATCCTCACAAATCTCACACTCTTACTCTGTCTCTCCGAAAAGACCGACTGGACAACCCTCCCATATACTTTCTGAACAATCCTCTCCAAGAAGTTCTGTGACTCAAGCTTTTGGGTCTCACTATCTGCCATGATCTTTCCTGGGAAAACCACATTTCCAAGCTGGCCTCCAAAGCCAGTCGCCGACTGGGCATCCTCCGTCGTGCGAAGTCCTTCCTTGGCTAACTCCAAGGGCCTTCCACTCTCTCACCGCAGGCAGGTTGGTGGTCTTTCTGTCTTCTACCGACTCCTCTTCGGCCTTGCTCGACCAGCTCTCTCTGTGCTCTGTCCCCCCAATATTCCTTCAGGTCACACAAGATCTGTCAGCAACCCTCTTATGGTTAAACTGCCAAAATCAAGACTCTCTGCTCACCTTCACTCTTTCATTCCTCTTTACTCCCGCCTCTGGAACAAACTCCCTCACTCTCTTCAATCCCACTCCTCCCTCCAGGTCTTTAAAACAGCTGTTCACCACCATCTCTTGTCTACCCCCGTGCAAAACCTTGATCTTTTCTACCCCCGTTAATTTACCCCCAGATCCACTTTTTTTGAAATACCGACTTCTTTCCTGGAAGTTCTAGCAGTGTCCATGTGTTTTATACCTCTCCCCCCACCCCCTTCCCATGCCTCCTCCCCCCAAGCTCTCTCCCTCCCATAGATCTCCCGATGTCCCTGTTATCTGCTGCTGTACTTGTATGCTTCCCTCTCCCTCCCCATCTTGTCTCCCGCCCCCTTTATTGCATGTTTTGTGTGTCCGTTTTTTTTTTTGCGATTGATGTTAGCTTTTACACGAGCCCCGATCTTGTATACAAAAAATAAGAAAGAAATCTGAACACTTTACCATAATCTCTAGAGGTATAAGCAAACAAACAATGATATTGAGACGATTGATAACAATCTTTATGTTTTAAAGTACCTGACCATGATGCTCTGAAGGATGGAAGCAAAAGGAGTTATGCCAATCCCAGCACCGATAAGCACCGCATGCTCAGCCAGGAAGATGCGTCGAGTTGGTGTGCCATAAGGCCCGTCCAAGTAGCACTGTGAAAAAGGCAGCACATCGTCAGGGCCGGGCAGCGAGCACAAAATATAACATGAAAACATCAAAAGAAGTTCACAGAGAAATAGTCAGATCGAGTACACACTTGCAGCTGATACTGAAAATGCATGTCAAGAATCTTCGACACAAACATTGGGTCCTCAATCCATCCCACCTTGGCTAGCCTTGATATGCTTCTGCGAAAGGAACTTCATGCTGAACTACCTACCTCCATCAGTTTGGGAAATGGAGAAAATCAATCTGATGCATAAAAATAGCACCAGGACCAATCGACTTGGAGGTCCACTCAGCCATCAACCAATCATTCTGATTCTGATTATTACCAAACTAATACAGTCGATGAGTTTCCTTCTTCAAGTCTATCTTGCTCAGTAACCATTTGGTCATGCACAGATTTTGACTTTTGCCCTGGTCAAATAAATACAACACGATTCTTCCACAAAATGCAAGGACTGATGCTGACAAACATTAAGCAAGAGGTCTGAGATGTATTTATTTATTTATTTTTACACCCCATGCCTCCAATAGTATGCTTTTCATCCATGACATACAAGGTCCCCTCCGATTTCAGTTAGTTCCTCAAGACATTCAAACGGTGTGTCACTTACTCTTTGGGGTTATTATCTTTGGACGGATCACTCCCTATGGCATCTGTTCATCTTCTGTCCCCATGGAGGCTGATAACCCCATAAGGACAGTGTTTTCCTGAATTACATAAACAGACTTCGCTTGATTGGACAAGCGTTACGCCTCGGTCCCCCGTCGGTGAAGTGATGTGAGTTGACAAAGTGGAAGACGCAAGGCGGCCATCTTGGATTTTGACGTGGCGACCCAATTTTCAACAGCGTTCATGCTTGTGCCTAGATACACCCACACACCAGATTAGAAGTTGGTACTTCGCTTATTTTTCAAGATATTCATCTCACAAGGTTCAGACATACATGGCGGCGGCCATCTTGGATTTTGACGTGGCGACCCAATTTTCAATAGCGTTCTTCCTTATGCAGAGATACACCCACACACCAGAGTAGAAGTTAGTAGTTCGTTTATTTTTCAAGATATTTCGCTCACAGGGTTCAGACATACATGGCGGCGGCCATCTTGGATTTTGACGTGGCGACCCAATTTTCAATAGCGTTCTTCCTTATGCAGAGATACACCCACACACCAGATTAGAAGTTAGTAGTTCGTTTATTTTTCAAGATATTCATCTCACAAGGTTCAGACATACATGGCGGCGGCCATCTTGGATTTTGATGTGGCGACCCAATTTTCAATAGAGTTCTTCCTTATGCCTAGATACACCCACACACCAGATTAGAAGTTGGTACTTCGCTTACGCACGCACGCATGCACGCACGTCCGCATGCACGCACGCATGCACGGACTGACGGACGCACACACGGACGGAGGGGAAAACCATAGTCCCCCCTTTTGCTCCGCGGTGCGACGGGGGACAAAAATGTTTTACACCACTTGGCCAACAATTAAATTCTGCCCAACAGGTGCACCACCTCTCCTCGGGTCATCAAGAGAATAATGTCTGATAACATTTGATGGAGGAATGGTGCATGTTCTTACCCTTTGACCCCCACTAAAACTGCTTTGTGAATCCAATCTTCTTTAATGACCAAACTTAGGGGGGGAATTGGAATTGATTAAGGGTTTGGGCCTCATCGTCGGACAGAACTTGCTCTGGGCAAGTTACCTTTGCAAACCAGTCTCCAATGGCAGATGATGCCTGCGTATGCTATGCGGGGCCATCTGCATTATTGAAAACTTTTGACCTCTCGGAGCGCATCAATAAAGAGCCGTCCTCCTGTGAACGCCTGAATGACTGAATCCAACCTTGCCCTGCACATGGAAGTGGAGGAAATCTTTGTTTTTGGAGGAAATTAATGCTATCTCCAATAAAAAGGCAAAGGCACAGTGTCTGCACTATGCTGGTGTCCTAGTATCAGTTTACGTACATCCACATTAATACTCCTGGTTTATATGTACTTCCGTTAACACTGTCTGTGTATAAATCGAATCAAGATGTCTACCATTCAGACTCTTCTCAGCACGTTATCTTTCCAACTTCCGTTATTCCATTGTCTCATTATTTTAACTTCTGATTGTAAAATGAGGTGTCAGAGCAATGACCCAGGATAACATGAGTGTACTTTGCAATGGGGGTGCAAGGTGAGATGAAATTGGGAGCCTCAAGACATTGGGAGCCAATAACATATCGCATCTATCTATAATTCCAGTAATCTCTGTGTGTGTGTGTGTGTCTGTGTGTTTGTTTGTCTGTGACCGCTGTTTCTCGACAACCACGGGTCCGATATACTTGAAACTTGCCAGGTATATTGCTGGGGACCTGAGGATGTGCCTTTTCAAGGTTTCATATTAATCGGAGAAGTAGTTACCGAGCTATGGCGATTTATTTACCAACCGTTCGCTTTGGCTTTGCGAATGGACCAAACCATTTCATGTAAATAGAGGGGGGGGGGGGGGTTCTACCGTACTCGCAAGCCGTTCGCTTTGGCTTTGCGAATGGACCAAACCATTTCATGTAAATAGAGGGGGGGGGTTCTGTGGTCGTTACTGCCACGTGGTTTCAAAGTTTTTTTTTGTTGTTGTTGTTTGCACGCATGTTTTTTTGCACCCACGTACGGGCACGCCCTAGTCTATCTATAATTCCAGTAATCTCTGTGTGTATGTGTGTGTGTCTGTGTGTGTGTTTGTCTGTGACCGCTGTTTCTCGACAACCACGGGTCCGATATACTTGAAACTTGCCAGGTATATTGCTGGGGACCCGAGGATGTGCCTTTTCAAGGTTTGAAATTAATCGGACAAGTGGTTCCCAAGGTATGGTCACCGTACTCGCAAGCCGTTCGCTTTGGCTTTGCGAATGGACCAAACCATTTCATGTAAATAGAGGGGGGGGTTCTACCGTACTCGCAAGCCGTTCGCTTTGGCTTTGCGAATGGACCAAACCATTTCATGTAAATAGAGGGGGGGGTTCTGTGGTCGTTACTGCCACGTGGTTTCAAAGTTTTTTTTTGTTGTTGTTGTTTGCACGCATGTTTTTTTGCACCCACGTACGGGCACGCCCTAGTATGTTAAAATGTCAGAATTTAAAACCAACACAAGACTCCTGAGTTATTTTTCATATGCAATATACAGAATGTCTGACTCGGCTGCTGGTGTCTCCGATCATCAATCGATGAACATTCCGTGTGATGGAAAGATATAGTCAATGTGGCCAGGGGTAGAAGGGGTTAATGTAGACCCCATTCCACATGTATATATGCAATATGTAGTTGGCTTTTTAACACCGATGGATACAATGAATTTCCAATAAAAATGACATCCTTCCAATGTCCAAGCAAACTCGAGGATGACTACACAAGCTTCTGCCAGCAAAGGTCACAACGCAGTACGAAATCAAAGAACAAACACGACACAAAAGCAGTTTTGAATAACAATGAAAAAAGCTGGGAATCTCAAAATAAATGGAAGTTGGGAATGCAAACAAGAGGAGGAGGTCTTTGCAGTTGCTGCAGTTCACTCTCCCTCTCACCTTAATGTCGCAGTCCAGGGGCTTAGAGCCGTCCGGTGTGGTCGAAGGCTATAGTCAAAGAAAGCAAACACAGATCGTACCTCATGATTGCATTACAGCATTGCACAGAAAGCTAAACTTGTCCACTGACATCTGAGCAATGGACGACATGGAGATCCGGAAGTAAACTGGCATCTCTCATGAGCAATCTGGCATGGAAACCCATTTTAAACCGAACCGACAGTGTACACATCATCGAAACAAAACCTTTGTGAATCGCAGTTGGTTTATCATTGTACATGAACTTCCTTAGGATTTGATGTCAAGAAATGGAAGCGTAACGGGAATTAGACAAGTAACCTTATGATGTCAATGAGAGTAGCTAAAGCATAGGCCTGATGGCCTCGACCCTCACTGTCACTGTTGTTTTTTCGGATTTCATAAGACTTTATGTTACTTGTTTACAAACATGTTATAATCATTACCGGCAATTAAGTACTTGGAATATATTGTAACATGTACAGTATGTGACTGATACATGCTCAAGCGCAGGCAGCAGCTCCGCCCAACTTCCCTCCCCCTCAAGATTGCCATGCGGTGATTGGCTTAATTGAACGCGAGGGCGGGGTTTGCTCTCCAAGTGAACCCAACAGTTATTGCTATGCTAACACCACCCCTCCTCCAAATGCTAATATTATACAGATTAATAAAGATAATGGTAATCAAAGATAATTTCACTATAATTCACTAAATGTCTGTCCGTCCGTTCGAAGGTACCGCAAAAACGGCTGAATCGATCGCAACGATATTTTGGGTGGGTATTCCTGGGACCCCTGGAATAAAATAGGCTATATTGTTATCCCAATTTTTCCAGTTTTTCCAAACACGATGGAATAATATTTACCGATATAAACAGTGATGTGGCTTTTATTGAAATTCTACAAATACTGTTTAGATTTTGATAATTTGCGTGTGATATGATTTAACGGATGTTTATATAAATCGTTTAAAATAAAAAAGCCTTCAATTTCTGATATTTTACCTTTTCATTTGGGCCTCCCAATTGAAGCCCCACCCGTAGGGCGGGTACCGTTGCTAGTAGACATAATACTATAAAGAACTTGTTAAGTACAGTGGCACATAGCGAGAATCCTGGCAGGAAGTCTCAATGGAAGAAGGACACAAAACACATACTTATTGATCACTAATAAGATAAGCCAAAGGCAACAACCAAGTTATGGTCACATGTGTGTAGAAAACAAATGGATTAGGTCAGGAATTGTGCACTGGCAAAACAACAAATCAAAATGCTGGGATGAGGAGATCAAGTGGCCTCAAGACATGTCCCTGCAGGAGAGATGATGGCGGACCATGAGTTATGTGCTGTGACAGCCAAAGCACAGAGAATTAGCTCACTCAGCATACCTTGGCTGCTCTGTACCACTGACATTCGCACCTTGGGTGATATTCCAGAGCACCTGCCACGCTCATGCACTCCATTGCTAACTGAGCTCTCTTGCATGGGGTGGTAGTCTGTGGCTCAGAACCTAACAGAGAAACCCTCGACCACCTACCTCACTGGTACTCCACCTCTTAAAGGCTGCGGGACAAGAGATGCCCCCCCCCCCTCCCCAAGTGTCATAAAGCACCTCCACATCCCACGCCAAACCCCAGAGCGATGGCCCAGCTCCCAGATTAGAGCGACATGTAGGGAACAACAATAAAAAATAGAGTAATGAAGTGGGTACTTGCTGTTATAACCAGAGGTGATGTGAAGGACCCACCGGAACTGGAGGACAAGTGGCCACTAAAAAATAGCTCCATTTAATCACAGTGACCCCCAGACAGATCATGTAATAGGTACAAACTGACATTTAAAACGACCACAGCAGCTCCAACAAGAGGGAGAATAACTTTGCGGTACATGTCCCCTACCGATGTGATATTTTCTCAGTCCGAAAAGGGCATAACTCTGAAAAATTGATGAAACGCCCTGAAACGCGAACTTGTTCTGTAATCTATCATAATAAAGCCATGTACCATGTTTCAATTGAATATGTTAAAGGGTTGAGGGGAAAAAGTCTGAAAAACCACAGTTGGGACAGACGGACGGACAGATGGACGGAGAGCAAGCGAATGGACGGAGAGACTTCTGTGAAACCGGTAGGGGATTAAAAAGAGGTGGGAGGTTCTCACTACACCCCATACACGTTGTTGTATGTCAGATTGTTTGGTGTAATTTCCATATTGAAGTTTTTATTTACACTCAGGTCACCTCCTTTCAAAATCCTTCGTTTGATCATCATGATGTTCAACGACTGTTAGACTTGAAGGAGCAAGTCCGCTCACGGTCTTATCAGTTGGTATGGACAGCTATCGAACAAGACCGAACAATCGTCCGTTACTGTACCCACTTTTCTGCATCTCGGTTTTTAGAATTCCTAAGGAAAGCAAATAAAGCTACAAACAATGCAGAAAAAGTGGGGCTGGGGCCCATGAGCTTGACATACATATATACATATATATATATATACATACATGTATCATGCTAAAATATGCAATTTGGTGTCTGTCTGTCTGTCTGTGCCTGTCTGACGATTTTTGACTGCGATATATTCGATTGTTACTTATCTAATCTCAACCAAACTTGACAGGAGGACTAAGGGTCACACATTGAAGGTTGTAGCAAATTAATTTGCCCTCAACCCCTCCCCAAGAGGGTTTTCCCCGCCATTGCCGCCAACGGGGTTGCGTGTTGAGGTGCATATCTGTGTTAAAATAGCTTTATTGTGGCGTTTTTACAAGGACGCTTCAAATAACAAAACTAATGATAATAGCATAATACTCGTATTAATGTTGGTACAAAACAATATTAATACTAATAATTTCCCACCTCCCCAAGGGGTGTTTCGTCCTTGGCCAAACGCCGTGTTAACGGGTATAAATGCCGCTTATCGTGCCATTTCCGTGGGGGCAACCCTACCAGAAATATCTTTTTTATAAACCATGTTGCGTGAATCTCCGTGAATCTTCCTGACGTTTATGATTGACTCCATTAGATATCACAAGGAGTGTTATAAAGACTTTACAGCCATCAGGAGAACAATTGTATAGGAAAGTGAATTACGAAAGCAGCATTTATTACGATCTTACATGAACCACCCTAGTACTAGTTATACTGGAATCATTCCAGTTGTCTGCATATTCTGTGGAAATGTCTCAAAATCCTTGGGCAAAGGCAAACAGGAAACCCTTGACAGGTGTGAAACCGAAGGGGGTGAAAGGGCGATCAAAGACGCTCTGCTGAAGCTGCATGATGAGACGATGCTGGCTAAAACAGGAAGACATGACATGAAAGCTATAGAGGTGAAATACCACCATACGGTATATGCAGGTGAGGGTATCTTGATAAGGCTAAAAGACAATCCCAAGTTCATAAAAGAGTAAAGGGTACCAAAACAGCAGCACATGACTTTACTGTGTTGAAATCCAACAACACACACAATGTCAATGGAATTGAGGGAACTGAGTTATTGACATCACTCCATTCCAGATATATGGAATGCCCCACTGGTGAGCTATCTACATGTCCAGTAAAATGTCTTTGTGAGAAGATCCTGAAGGAATTCTCTGGGCATCTCAAACAGCACAAGATAAACAATCAAAAAGGGAATTGATGTATCGGAGTGCACTCAGCGGGGATGCCCGGATATCCCTTTTTGACCGAGACTCGATCCATGAAGTGACACTCCACCTGAGATCACTCATGATGCAGATTCAACGAACACAGGAATGACTGCCGGACAATTTAAAATCAAACATATTGCACCAACGCCAGAGAAACCCACTCCAGATGACCTTCTGACATTCTTCAGGGTTCTATATATATACATGGTTCATCTGTACTGTAGAGGTAAAAATCAAACCAGGTAAACGTCTTATCATGGGGACTTCGAATGAAGAGCATCACTGGTACACGTAAAGCTATAGACATCCTGAATCGTTTGAGTCATTCCATCAGCTACCACACTGTCAAAGAGCTGGAAACCGAGCTGACTACTCCTAATCCAAACCAAATATATACTGTATATATCAGAGAGGCTCATTTTCACCTCCTATGGGTAACTGCAGACTGCAGTGTACTACAGCTGGGAAGTCAAAATAAAAACCTCCTTGGAAGATATACCAGCCTAACCTAGGAGAGGAGAGAATCCATCCACAAATGGATTTTGGTCCGATAGCCCAGCTGCCTGAAGCAGGGTTCTTAGCACACCCCTGATAAACAAACCCTCCACATAACAGAACTGATAACAATGATCTGATGATGTCCACTCCTGCATCATCAGATGCATATGGCTGCTGAAGCAGTTTCTTGACTTTTGGGCAGAATCCTGGTCGGGGCGCCGATCCTACGCAGGACACTCGAATGGCCCATTCATCCCAGTAAGCTGGTAATCATTTCGCTGACCTCGGAAGCATGACAGACTGAATCAACCCCACCTGGTGTTAATTCAACGACCAACCGGGATTTGACCTCAGGACCCTAGAATCCCAAACCAGCACCCGAACCGTTAAGCCAACACCAGGCTTAATAACGATGATCTATTCCCTTGTAAACAGAGCTCAGTGGGTAAGACCATTGGGCAGGAGCTCTCTAAAATTTGTTTGCAACATTGGAGACAACATCATTGAAGAACAACCTTTTACGAGGGGTCTTGGCAGGGTCATATCGGTTCGATCGTAACAATCTGAACTCTATCAACACCAAAGCACTGCGGTTGCTGCGCTCATTCATTGTGGATTAAACCAAGGTAATATGTTAATATTTCTGTTCATTTTGCATGGTTTTAAGCTGCTTATTGCTGACCAGCGCATCCGTATACCTCGCCTGCATTGCCTTTGCTTCCGGGAAGCTCGGAGTCGCGGTGTATTTTGTAGGAAGTCATGTGTACATTGCCCTGATCCCAACTGCTTGTGGAGTCTCTGTTCAAGCTGACGCTGGAAATGTTCTCCTGGAGGTTCAAGGAAAGAGGATCCACGATGAAAGTTTCAAACAAACTACCCAGGACAATAAACTACTCATTTGCCCCTAATACAACAACAACAACAACATGCATTTTAAGGTCATTTTCCCTGCTAGAGCGGGGGTTAGCCTTGCGGTCCCCATGACAATCTTCTCCATTTTGCCCTATTTTCTGCATCTCTCCTTGTTAACCCCCTTGCCCGCATTTCTTCTTCCACCATCTTTAGCCAAGTCTTTCTCGGTCTTCCCCGTGCTCTACTTCCTTCAACATTCATTTCAATCACTCTTCTCAACCAGTCACTTTCATCCTTCCTCAACACATGACCAAACCATCTCAACCCTAATTGCCCCTAATACTATACAAGCTATATGCTATTTGGTAAATGTGCAAAAGCAAGGAAACAAACAATTGTTTTTACTGAGAAGGGCTGCTTTTACAAGATGGCGCCCGTATTGGCATTGCTGCAGCACCTGAGACTAGCCATGCCTGGTGTCATGAATACCTGGTTTGGCCACATGCGTGCTGCATGTGAAACACCAAGTGAGTGCCTCAACGTGTCCGTGAGGCTGTTCGTGCACAACTCATGAACGTAGTTGGAAAGACGAGTCGTCCACTGACCCTGAGAGCGTATGTGAAGCCATAAGGTGTCTGTAGTTCAGCACAAGGGACAGGTCATAGCAAGAAACATTTTAGGTCAAAGATGTGGCAGCAGTTTGAAAGAAATACGACCACACATAGGTAATGACAAGCGAATTGGAAAACCTTGAACTCACCAAGCTGCTCTGGGGCACTGCTTATGGTAAAAGGATGCCATTCAAACCTTGCAATGGCAGGAATGTTCAGGTAGATGTAATCACCTGCTCGGAACTGGAAACGTGGTGGCCTTTCGATGATGAGGTGCGTCACCTGATGAAAGCCAGGATAGGTGCACAAATACAAACTAGAACGCCACTCAGTAGAGCGCATACTCCCGCCTTGGGTCAAGTTGGAATAGTACGATTTCACAAAAGTTTGAGGGAGTAGTTCAGTGACAACACAACACAAGACAACACAAGACAGACACTGCACAGATATATATTTAGAATATGTAGAAGATAATGTTAAAAAAAACAAGGCAATTTCACTTACATTTTCGGATTCAGCGTTCAATTCTATATAAGTGAGTGTATTTTGAGGCATGTGTGACTTCAAATAAAATTGTAAGCCAGGAAAACGTTCGTTTCATTCCTTAGGGATACAACATGTAAAACTGGCCCAAACGCCAAACAAAACTCGCTCATTTTAAGTCGTTCAAGCTAATGCGACCACTCATTCTTCTGGGAAGAATCCCGTGCACATGCTTGTCAGACTTATAACTCACCTAAGCCTTTATAAGTTCATCAAATACTGACACCGCGATTGACATTCGCTGAGGTAAATGTTGATATCTCTTCTGAGGTTAAAAAAAAACAAAAAAAGTTTTAAAGCATTATACGTATCAAACGATACATTTTATGAAACGGGGAAACCGAATACACACTTTGGTGGTTTTAAAATGACAGAATATGTCTTTATTAGAAAAAAAAAAGAACCTTGAATACGACGCTGCTAACAAAATACACCGCTCTAACGCATAACCACGAGTTTAAACTACATTTACAACAAATATGAAAACTATTTTCATATCACAATGTTAAATATAGAATATATAGAAGATAATGTTTTTTTAAAATGAGCCCTATTTTCCAATGGTAAACAATCCTTCAAAAAATTCCTGGATCGGAATAATATCCTGAGCTTCACCCAAAACTAATCAATTCTTCCTTATCCAAAGGGCAATCATCCCACCAACCTTCATCCAAATCCGTTCAGAACTTTTCCAGATATCTTGTTCACAAACACACGAACACACACACACACACACACACACACACACACACACACACACACACACACACACACACACGAACGAATGCATTACTCCCTGGCGGGAGTAATAATCTTGCCTTCGTACAAGCTATTAGTGCATTAAATAACGTCATGATAAAGTACAAGTTGTTCATGTTTTTGGTGAAATTTGACAACTCTAATGCATGCTCGTGCTGTGTACACCGAGTTAATGAAGCCGATAACACACTTAAACTAAATGGTTCATAGAACACCTTACCCTGTGCTGTCTTGAGAAACAAGGACATGGGCAGGGTCTACAAGCAGCAAATTTAATTGGTCGTGATGACATAACATGCTGTAATACGTTTACCACCACCATTGATGCCGCATCTTTTACACCACCTTATCAAACACGTTACTGTGGTGCTGTGCATACACGACTCGATTGCCAGAGAGGTAGGCCACAACGCATGGATACAAACAAGAGCCTTTATTACAAGCTCGCATATCAGCACTGGGCGGGCTCGAGCTTAGAGCCCGCATATATGTCCCGAGGCTACGCCTTGCCCCCGGGCGTGGCCGATCGGCCGAAAGGTGGGGCATGTATTACAGTTCCCCGCCTGGACGCTCGCGCCACCCACTGGTGCGCGGAATTATTGACCCTTGTGCCCGCCACACGCGCCCCCCCCCCCCCCCCCAGAATTCCCGCGCACCTGAAGGGGTGAGCTTGCGGGGAAGCCGGATGACCCGGCTGAAATGCCCCCTGGTGATGCGTGCAGGGCTGGGGGGTAGCGGGACGGCGGGGCTAGGGGGTGCCGGGGGTCTGACCGCCGGGGGGCGGCCTCGACGCGGAGGCAGAGCTGCTTGCGGGGGGTAGTCCAGATCGAGGTGGGCCGGCTTGAGGCGGTCCACGGAGATACTATCCGGGGCACCGCCGATGTCCACGGTGAAAGGTTTGTCCCCGGGCTCCAGCACGCGGAAGGGCCCGTCGTACGGGGGCCGTAGCGGTGCCCGGTGGGCGTCGTGCCGGACGAAAACGTACTCCGCCGTGCGAAGCTCCGGGGCGACGTGGGAGGACGGGCAACTGTGGTGTGCCGTCGGCACCGGGGCGAAGCTCCGGGCGGTCTCCTGCAGGGTGGAGCGCTGTTGCGCCGCGGACCAAGGAGCCATGGAGTCAGGGATAAATTCGCCCGGTACCCGCAGCGGTTGTCCGAAGACCAGCTCCGCCGAGGATGCGCGCAGGTCGTCCTTGGGCGCCGTCCTGAGGCCCAGCAGGACCCAGGGGAGCCTGTCGGCCCAGCTGCCGTCACGGAGGCTGGCCCGGAGCGCGGCCATCATCTAGCGATGAAAGCGCTCGCACAGGCCATTGGCCTGGGGGTGGTAGGCCGTGGTGCGGTGCAGTTTGACGCCGAGCCCTTGCACCACCGCGCCCCAGAGCTCCGAGGTGAACTGGGGGCCGCGGTCGGACGAGATGTCCGAGGGGGCACCGAACCGGGCAACCCAAGTGGCGATGAAGGCTTGCGCCACATCAGCCGCAGACGTCGCCGCCAATGGCACGGCCTCCGGCCACCGTGTGGTGCGGTCCACCATGGTGAGGAGGTGGGTGAACCCCCACGAGGGGGGCAGAGGTCCCACCAAGTCGACGTGGACGTGGTCGAACCGACGCTCGGGCACCGTAAACGGGGCCAACAGGGCCTGGGTGTGGCGGTGGACCTTTGCACGCTGGTACGTGAGGCACGTCCTGGCCCAGTCGCGGACGTCCTTCCTGAGCCCATGCCAGACAAACTTCGCCGCGACGAGCTTCTGGGAGGCCTTCGTGCCCGGGTGGGACAGGCCGTGGATGGTGTCGAAAACCGGGCGCTGCCAGCCAGCGGGCACGATGGGGCGAGGCCGGCTGAGGGAGACGTCGCACAGGAGGGCCGCGCCCGCGACGTTGAACAGCACCTCGGTAACGCGGAGGCCCGTGACGGCGGTCCGCAAGGCCTGGACGCCGGGGTCGGCGGTCTGGTCCTCCGCCATCCGGGCATAGTCGATCCTGAGGTGGACCGCGTGCGCGACGGACCAGGAAAGGCAATCCGCCACCGGGTTGTCTTTACCCGCGACGTGACGGATGTCCGCCGTGTACTCGGACACGGCAGAGAGGTGACGTTGCTGCCAGGCCGACCATGGCTCGGCGACCTTAGCCATCGCGAACACAAGGGGCTTGTGATCAACGAAAGCCGTGAATGGGCGGCCCTCGAGCAGATGGCGGAAGTGTCAGACCGCCAGGTGGAGCCCGAGCAGCTCGCGGTCGAAGGTGCTGTAGTGGTGTTCGTGCGGGCGAAGCTGCCAGCTAAAAAACGCCAGGGGCTGCCAAGCACCACGCACCCACTGCTCGTGCACCGCGCCCACCGCGTAGTCCGAAACGTCGGTGGTGAGGGCGATTGGTGCATCGGGCGCCGGGTGCGCCAGCATGGTGGCGTTGGCCAAAGCCAGCTTTGCGCCCGCAAACGCCGCGGCCATCGGCTCCGACCAGGCGATGTCACCTTTGCCCAGCTTCCCCCGGAGGGCCTCGTGCAGGGGGCAGAGGAGCTGGGCGACGCGGGGCACGAAGCGGTGGTAAAAATTGACCATGCCCAGGAATTCCTGGAGCCCCTTGATCGTGCGGGGGCGCGGAAAACTCTTGACGGCCTCCCCCTTGGCCGGTAAAGGGACGGCCCCATGCCTGGTGATGCGGTGCCCCAAGAAGTCGATGGCGGCGACGCCGAAGCGGCACTTTGCGGGGTTGATGATCAGGCCATGCTGGCCCAGGCGTTCGAAAAGCGTGCGGAGGTGGAGCAGGTGCTCCTCCCGGGACGCGCTCGCGACTAGGATGTCGTCCAGGTAGACATAGATGAAAGGTAGGTCGCGCAAGACGCTGTCCATGAGCCGCTGGAACGCTTGGGCCGCATTCTTCAACCCAAAAGGCATCCGCAGGAACTCAAAGAGGCCGAAAGGGGTGATGACGGCCATCTTTGGGACATCGTCCGGTTGTCCGGGGACCTGGTGGTAGCCCTGGTTGAGGTCCACCTTGGAGAACACGGTCGTGTTTGCCAACCGGGCGGAAAAGTCTTGGATATGCGGGACCGGGTAGCGGTCGGGGGTGGTGGCATCATTGAGCCGGCGGTAGTCACCGCACGGCCGCCATCCGCCGCCGGGCTTCGGCACAATGTGCAGAGGAGAGGCCCAAGCGCTGTTGGAGCGCCGTACGATACCCAGCCGTTCCAGCGTGGCGAACACCGCTTTTGCCACGGCGAGCTTCGTGGGGTCGAGGCGGCGTGCCCGGGCGTAGACCAGCGGCCCGACCTTGGGGATATGGTGCTCCACCCCATGTTTGACGGCCACCGCTGAAAAGGTGGGCCGCGTGAGGGCCGGGAAACTGGCGAGGAGGCGGGTAAACTCGTCCGCTGCCGGAAGCGTACAGACTAACCTCGCCGGGACGGAACCTTTCAGCAAGCCGCTTGGCAAGCCACTCGGTGAGCTGCTCAGCGAGCTGCTCAACGAGCCGCTCAGCGAACAAGCGAGCGAGCTGAAGGTTTCGGCCTGGACGAGATGTCTGCGCTTAACGTCGACCAACAGCCCATGCGCACATAGGAAGTCCGCGCCGAGCAGGCCCATTGGCACGCTGGCGGTGACGAACGACCATTGAAAGCGCTGCCCTCCGAACCGCAGTGAGAGGCAACGCTTCCCGAATGTGCGGATGGGTGTACCGTTGGCGGCAAGCAAAGCGGGGCCCCGGCCCACGGCTTGCTTGTTGGACGCGGAGGGAGGGAGGACGCTTACCTGCGCTCCCGTGTCGCAAAGAAAACGGCGCCGGACGAGGTGCCCGTGATGAACAGGAGGCTGCCGGAATGGCCGACGCTCATGGCCGCAAGTGAGCGCCGGCCCAGTCGTTTCCCGACCCGTCAAAAGAACACGGCGGGCGGCACGTTTTAGCCTTGCGGCCGAACCTGGCATGGTAGTAGCACCAGGTTTGTGGCGGTGGCCCCGCGGTGGCCGTGCCGGCGGCGGTGGTGGTGGCGGCGGTAGTGGGCGGGGCGTAGCAGTGGCCACGAGGGAAGCCGGGGGCGCTGTAGCCTCCGCGCCGGGATCCACTACGGCAGCACCGTACACCGACCGCGTGTCGCAGGCCGCGAAATACTTGTCGGCCTCTCCAGCCAGGGCGCGGGGTTCCGTTCTTTTGGAACCAGCCAGTGCGAGGCGCACCTGTGCAGGTAGCTGGCATAGGAAAAGTGCTCAGAATAAGAAATCCGGGCGCTGGTCTCCAAGCAGGGACAGCATGAAATCCATCCGGACGGATGGTCGTGTGTCGCCGAGGGCGGGAAGGTCCAGGAGGCGGTCGGCACGTTCGACCTCCGTGAGCCCGAACGTGGCGAGGAGGAGACGTTTGAGTGCCTCGTACTTGTGGTCGCCCGGCGGGCGCCGAAGGATGGACATGACGCGGGCGGCAGTGCCGGGCCCGAGGGTGGCGACCACGTGGTAGTACCTGGTCTCGTCCGCCGTGATGCCCCGGAGTTGGAATTGAGCTTCAGCCTGCACAAACCAAACATCGGCTTGCGCTTCCCAAAACTCCGGGAGTTTGATTGCGATGGCGTTGGTAGCCATGGCGCGTTCGAGGGTCAGCAACGGCTGAACCAATCGGGGTCACCAGTGTGGTGCTGTGCACACACGATTCGATTGCCAGAGAGGTAGGCCACAACGCGTGGATACAAACAAGAGTCTTTTTTACAAGCTCGTATATCAGCACTGGGCGGGCTCGAGCTTAGAGCCCGCATATATGTCCCGAGGCCACGCCTTGCCCCCGGGCGTGGCCGATCGGCCGAAAGGCGGGGCATGTATTTCAGTTCCCCTGAAATACGGGGCATGTATTTCAGTTCCCCGCCTGGACGCTCGCGCCACCCACTGGTGCGCGGAATTATTGACCCTTGTGCCCGCCACATTACAATAGTTATTGGTGACTGTTGTATGTGTCCTTAAAAACAGTAAAGTTTCCTGTTTGGAACGACTTTCAATCTTGTTTGACTGCCAGATGGGCACGCAGAGTAAATAAATGATCTCACTCCTCTCTGCTCAATAATTAATCTACCAAGACAACCAATAATTAAGCCAATAACCCACGGAAGCAACCAACCGACAAGCCGATAACCCTTTCAGCCAGGTAAAAGTTAACACAACATCCCACCTAAACAATAGTTAATTGAATTCTCTTCAAATTGGTTCACAGGGCAAAACTCGCTCATGCGGTAACTGCCTGATTACACAAGGATATATACAAGGAACTTGGACACAGGAGAAGGCCATTCGGTCCATCAAGCCTGTGTTACATATAGGGGAGAACGGGGTAAATACGGACATGGGGTAATTGCGGACAAGGCTGTTACAGGAATTTCGCGATAGCTGGCGCTGTTCCGTCATCACTCGTGAGTGGCCTAGCAGGTAACAAGGTAGATACCAGCTAACTTCTATTATTTGCCTCATTTAAAGAGAAGTACTCAGTCAGAGAGTTAAGTACACCCCCTAAAATGTGTTCCGAGATTTTGCTGTTTGGGTTTATTCTTGTCAGTCGTTTTGGTTAATCATCGATTTTATTAGAAACGTGTATTCAGTTTGAAGCATGGTTTACGTACATACAGTGTCAATTGATGTAATGAGACAGTGTTGTGTGGAGGAAAGTATCGTGTGTCAAAGGTCAATCTAGGGTAATTGCGGACGGGTGTCCGCTATTGCCCCATTCATGTTTTCTGCGGTCTATATTGAATTCTAATGCATTTAATGTTAATTGCACATTTAATTTTTAATGTTAATTTAATTTAACACATTCACCCCTGATAACTTCCTTGTATTTGTGCATCTTACAGTTAAAATTGTCCTTTTGCAGAAACATGTAGCTACCAACTCACCAATTGTCTGACTGGAACATTGATGGGTTCCAGATCAAGAATGAAAGTGTTTCACAAATCTCGTTTGTTTTGTGTTTCGATTGTCATTTGTTTTCTAAAGTTTCATTTTATTTTGGTGTGTGATGAAGGCTTATTAAAATTGTTTATGTGTATTGGTTTAAAAGACCTTGTCCAATAACTTCATCAAGTTAAAGAAAGGAAACACAGTCATTAGTGCAGGACTTGTAACTCGAGTGATCACTTCATTTAAAAAAATAACAATATACGACAAACAAATATTACACATTTCAGTGTTAATCTATAGACGAAAATATTTCATTGTAGGCCTATTGGGAACATTTCATTGTAGGCCTATTGAGAAGATAAATACTTAGCATCTCTGGTGTCTTAAAAGGTCGTTTAGCCTGTTTGAAAAGGGGAGGGGGCTTATGCAAGACCCTAAAAGTCGACTTCTTCACTTGTCCGTAGTTGCCCCACCAGGTGTCCGGTTTTCCCAGCTAGCGGGCGGGGAATTGCGGACACTTACGAAAATGGTTTCTTAAAGATAACTTAAATATAGAAAAACGTTTTAGGTATGTATCTGTCTCATATTGAGGGGATGCCTCATATGTATCTGCTACCATGTTAATTTGAGAGTTTTTTCTACTTGTTGTGCAGATACAGAGGTTTAAAAATCTGTGTCCGTATTTACCCCGTTCTCCGTACACCAGAAATTCAATCTCATGGTTTGTTGAATTTAAGTTCATTCAGGGAGGATGTGTGAGTGGTGAAGGAGCGAAGATGAGGAGAGTGAGGCAATTAAAGACATCACAAGGATGTTTTATTCATGCATATTATTATGAATATATATCGACGAGGCTTGCTTCGAGGCTTCGAGCGACGGGGCTTGCTTCGATCTCTCCACGGCATCAAAGTTTGAGTGTTTTCCCGTTCGTTTCTTTGTCAAATTTCCGCTGCGAATTTTGTTGTGTATGTGTTATTGTGTGTTTCTATTTGGTTTTGGTTTTGTAGTTGTTGCAAATTTGTGTGTAATTAGTCGTTTCTTTGTCCGCGCCTCGTGCGGCCTGGTGTCTCGTGCGGCCTCCTCGTCTCGACTTGTGCCCCGCCCCCTATATTCTCGTTTGTTCTTTCACCTCTGCTCCTGCTTTCTCAAATCCACGTTCTCACTTAGAGACTTTTCCCAGATTGTTTTCATGGTTTTGTTGAAATATTTCTTTAAATATGTTTAAACCGCAGCGGTGATCCCCCCCCCCCCCACCCCTCACCCCCAGCCCCCCCCCCCCCCCCGCAGGATTTCCATGTTTTAAACGTTTCCCAGTGTGTACCCTGGATAAGAATAGGTACGCCGTATCCCTGCGTGTCGTAGGAGGCGACTAAGAGGGTTGGCGTCAGGAAGGGCATCCGGCCATAAAAAAAAACATTGCCTCAAAAAAGAGAACCATGACAATTACAACTACATGTGGGCAGGGTACAGCCCGAAGTGGAGATCGGTTTCTGAGGTTTGGGACATGGAATGTAGGGACAATGACAGGGAGATCAGGAGAAGTGGTGGAAGTATTGGTCAGAAGAAGAGTGGACATATGTTGTGTGCAAGAGACGAGATGGAAGGGAAGTGGTGTGAGAATGGTGAAGGGTAGGCAGGGACAGAAATACAAGTTTGTGTGGCAAGGGTGCCTGGAGGGCGTGAATGGTGTTGGTGTCCTGTTTTCTGAGGAGTTTGTAGACAGTGTGGTGAGTGTGACTAGAGTGAGTGATAGGTTGATGATGGTGAAAATGATGATTGGAAAGCTCTTGGTGAACGTCATCTCGGGATATGCTCCGCAGGTTGGTCGGAGTGATGAAGAGAAGGACAAGTTCTGGTGTGCGATAGAGAAGCTGATGGAAAACGTGAAAGATGAGGAAGTTGTTGTGGTAGGAGGAGACCTAAATGGACATGTGGGAAGGAGTATGGATGGTTTTGAAGGAGTTCATGGGGGTTACGGATATGGTGTGAGAAATGGAGAAGGTGAAAGGATTTTGGAGTTTGCTGATGGAGCTGATTTGTTGATTTGTAATACTCAGTTCCAGAAAGAGGATAATAAGCTTGTTACATACACGTCAGGTGGGTCGACGACAACCGTTGACTACCTGATGGTGCGTAGGCGAGATAGGGGGCACCTCCGAGACACAAAGGTGATCCCGGGGGAGCAGGCTGTTTCACAGCACCACTTGGTTGTCTGCGACGTAAGGGTGAAAGGTGCGAGGAGAGCTCGGCGGGTGAAGTACCAACCGAGAATGAAGGTGTGGAGGTTGAAAGAGGTGACAGTAAGGGAGGCATTAAAAGAGAGGCTGAGTAGGGTCGAGGATGATGTGGTTGAGCTTGAAAGTGGTTGGATGTCAATGAAAGCTAGTCTGTTGGGAGCCGTTGGTGAGGTATGTGGATGGACAAAAGGACCACCAAGGCACTCAGAAACATGGTGGTGGGATGATGAAGTTGGAAAGACGATTGACGAGAAGAGGAAGAAGTTCAAGGAGTGGCAGAAGGCGAAGGGTACGGGAGCAGAAACAGCAGAGCATGAAAGTTATAAGGCAGCCAGGAAGGCTGCAAAGAAAGAGGTAGCAAAGGCGCAGGAGGCATGTAGGAAAATGTTCGGAGAACGCTTGGATTCGGAAGAGGGTCAGAGAGCGGTATTCAGGATTGCAAAGCAGATAGCGAAAGAGAGGTGTGATGTGATGGGGGTGAGCTGCTTGAAGGATGAAGTGGGACAAATCGTTGTCGACCCAGATGGAATTAAAGGAAGATGGAAAAGATATATGGAAATGCTGTTGAATACAGAGAATGAATGGGATGGCAACATAGAGAGTAACCCAGTTTTAGGACCGGCAGAGAAGATAACTGAGAAGGAAGTTGAGGAAGCGATAAAAGCAATGAAGGGTAGAAAAGCGGGAGGGCCGACGGGAGTTGTGGGAGATATGTTGAAGGCAGCAGGAAGTTGGGGTGTGAAGAGAATGACAGAGATCTGTAATCTGGTGGTGAAAGAAGGCCGCATTCCAGTGGATTGGGAACTGAGTACCCTCGTCCCTCTATACAAGGGGAAAGGTGACCCTCTGGAGTGTGGCTCGTACCGAGCGATAAAGTTATTGGAGCATGGAATGAAGGTATTGGAAAGGGTGTTGGAGAGGAGGATAAGGAAGAAAGTGAAGATCGACGAAATGCAGTTTGGATTTATGCCAGGAAGAGGAACGACAGACGCGCTTTTCATTGTGAGGCAGTTGCAGGAGAAGTACATGGAGAAGAGGAAGAAGTTGTTTCTTGGGTTTGTTGATCTGGAGAAAGCATTCGATTGGGTTCCACGCAAAGTATTGACATGGGCATTGAGGAAGTTAGGAGTGGAGGAATGGTTGATCAGAGTAGTGATGGCAATGTACAAAAGAGCACGCACAGCTGTAAGGACGAAGGACGGGAACAGTGGTGAGTTTGAGGTGAAGGTGGGAGTGCATCAGGGGTCGGTACTAAGTCCACTACTATTTGTAGCTGTGATGGAGGTGCTGGCTCAGAACGTAAAGGAGGGTTTACCGTGGGAGTTGTTGTATGCAGATGATCTGGTGTTGATTGCGGAAAGTATGGATGGACTGAAGGAAAAGATGAACACGTGGAAGGAATGTATGGAGACAAAAGGTCTGAAGGTGAATATCGGAAAGACGAAGGTGATGGCAAGTGGTAAAGCATGTGGTGAGGTGGAAAGAACTGGGAAGTGGCCCTGTGCTGTGTGTAGGAAGGGTGTCGGAGTGAACTCCATTCAGTGTACAATGTGCGCTGAGTGGGTTCATCAAAAATGTAGTGGTCTGAGAGGGTCATTAACCAGTGTGGCAGCTACATTCAAATGTAAGGTGTGCACAGAGGGAGCTGCAGATGGAGGAAATGTTGAGTTGGATCTTGGAGATGGCGTGAAGCTGGAAGGTGTGAAAACATTTTGCTACCTCGGAGACATGCTGAATGGAGAAGGTGGATCAGACTCGGCAACGGTTGCTCGAGTGAGATGTGCATGGAAGAAGTTTCGGGAATTGAGTGGCGTGCTGATGATGAGGGGAGTGTCGTTGAAGCTGAAGGGAAAGGTGTATGCTGCATGTGTGAGAAGTGTTATGATTTATGGGAGCGAGACATGGGTAATGAACGTAGAGCAGCAACGAAGGTTGGAAAGGGTGGAAATGCGAATGGTTCGACGGATGTGCGGAGTATCGTTGAGAGAGAGGAAGACAAATGATAAATTGCGAAAGATGATGGGAATAGAGCCTGTGATTGATGCTGTGAAGAGGAACAGGTTGAGATGGTTTGGTCATGTGTTGAGGAAGGATGAAAGTGACTGGTTGAGAAGAGTGATGGAAATGAATGTAGAAGGAAGTAGAAGACGGGGAAGACCGAGAAAGACTTGGCTAAAGATGGTGGAAGAAGAAATGCGGGCAAGGGGGTTAACAAGGAGAGATGCAGAAAATAGGGCAAAATGGAGAAGATTGTCATGGGGACCGCAAGGCTAACCCCCGCTCTAGCAGGGAAAATGGCCTTTAAAATGCATGTTGTTGTTGTTGTATATATACATATATATATATATAAATATATATATATATATATATACACAGACTTGGCATTTAATATGGAATATTTTTTTCTGGCAGTGAACTTACTTTTCAAGATGTCTTAGAACCAAAAGTTCATTGGAATTATGTTGAAATTATTCTAGATTTTGTTAATGTGACCTTTAAAAGAAACAAAAACCACATTTGACATTTCGAAACAAATAAATTGATCCTTGAAAGTGATGTAAACTGATATCGAACTCAATTCATGGACAGTACTGTGTTAAACTTCTGTATGTTTTCCAGAAGTATCTCTTTATTTTGCACATTAGCCAAATTTTTTTTTAACAAAAACAAAAGTTAAATTACGACTGGGATTACAGACAGTAAAATTACAGTTCAGTACTTCGTGTAACCCCCACGAGCATTCAGGAGAGCACGTACACGTTGAGGCATGCTGTTCACGAGATTTGCCAAGGTTTGGACAAGAATCGCTTGCCATGCAGTGACAACGGCCTGCTGCAATTCACGCACAGAGGTCGGCTGCTGGTCCAAGTGGTCGATTTGATGCGTTAATTCTGCCCACAAGTTTTCTATCGGATTCATATCCGGGGACATGGCAGGCCACTCCATATGCTCTACACCACGGTCAGCAAGAAAGTGTTGGATCATGCGAGCACGATGAGGCCATGCATTGTCATCTTGGAAGACAAAGTTTCCTCGAAAGGCTGCACGAGCAAATGGAAGCAATGTTTCTTCCAGAATGGCTCTGTACTTGAACTGGTTCAGGTTTCCATTCAGAACAACCAGGTCAGTTTTGCCACCTACATGAAAAGCAGCCCAAACGGTCACCCCACCACCTCCAGCTTGGACTCTTGGCACTATACAATCTTTGTTGTAGGCTTCATGCACTTGTCTGCACACTCGGACATGGCCATCTTGACGATAGACCAGAAATCTAGACTGGTCACTGAAGGTCATGTGATTCCAGTGTCCTGGCTGCCATTGACGGTGCTCTCTGGCCCACTGCAATCGGCGCTGGCGGTGTTGTCTGGTCAGGCGTGGCTTTCTCAGGGGATGCCTGGCACGATAGCCTGCTTGAACCAGTCGTTGGTTGACTAACCTTCTGTATACAGGCACATTTGTCAGTTGCTGCCACTCAGCCCTAAGCCGATTAGCTGACTTGGTACGGCCATTGCGGACGAACCGGTGCAGCTGGCGATCATCCCTCCTTGTGGTCCTTTGGGCACGTCCTGGCCTCGGTATTGGAGTAGGGACACCCCTCTGAGCATTTCGTTTCAGGATCTTTGACACCTGACCTTGAGTGATGCCATACTGCCGAGCAATAGCACGCTGTTTCATGCCGTAATTTCGTAAAGCCACCACTCCATGACAAACAGCATTGTCGAGTTGACGGACCATCTCCAGAGGAAGCGGCAATAACTTTTGGAGACGTGCAGCAGTTGTTTTCCACTAATACAGAACGCAACAACCCTTGTATACCCGACTGTGAAGCCAATCATCAAATGCACCTGTCCGTACATTTTGCCACGCCACCTGTGATATAATCCTGTTGTTGACTTCTTGCTGCGACAGACAATCAGTGACATGGTTCTTTTAACAAATAAATCACCAAAGTGTAAAAGAAACTCACTAGATTAATATACTGAGTTAAGAAAGTAAACCACATCAAGAAAAAAAAAAAATTCCATATTAAATGCCAAGTCTGTGAATATATATATATATATATATATATATATATATATATATATATATATATTGTTACAGACGCGGCTTTTAGATGTTATATTGACCGAGCGGTGGTGTATTTAACCGCGTCCGAACAGTTACTCCCCGATTAAAACCCGATTTCACCCGACGTTGACCAGATCGCCCCACGGATATTCAATCGGGAAATCTCTAAAGCGATCGCAAGAGAATGAAAAAGAAGAAGAAGAATACGGAGGAAGAACAGATTTATTATACACACACAAGCAAAGGATGGAAGAAACAGTGACACAGCGAATCCTTAACTTACACTATTCGTTTTTACTTAGCCCCAAGACAAACGAGCAGGACAGGACGTTCACACTTACTCAGGGGATAATGCAGGCAGGTAAGGACTAAGGCTTGAGATGGAGGCAAGGTCGGGAGGCCGCCGGTCGCAATTCCTCGCGGTTTTGGCGGGAAACCCTCCGTCGCGTATCCACTGCGGGAGACGCCACGCGCTGGTTCGGCACACCTGCTCCTCTTCTTGGGGCGGGGCCGTCTCCCTCCTTTCAGCGCGTCTCTCCAAAGCCGGTCTCCTTGCCGAGTACCTCTCCTCTTTGGCTTGGAGCGTTTCGCATCTCACCGCCTCTCTTTGGTGCAGCCTCGTTGCTCCTCTCCAGCTCATCTCTCGTCATCTCTCATCTCGCAAAGCAGTCCCTTACAGTCGCTTTTATCACCTCGGCCGAAATCAAGCCGCCGGCTCCGAGGGCACGCCTACCGGGTCGATCACCGCGGTGTTGATTGGCTGTTAGGGCCGGTTCACTCCTTCCCTCTTCTGACGAGGTGGAGACACGCCTTTCTTCTCCAACCTTACCTCGTGGCCAATGGTGGTTAAAGAGAAAAACCGACCAAAATGCGGAAGGCAAATGGAAGGGAGGTTTTGGGGAAATTGGAAGGGCCTACGCTTATTTTGTTTGATACAATGCAAAGTCAATCTAGTGGGAAAACACATACTTAGCCTACATGGAATAAGGAAATACACTATTTAAAAGATATATCGTGGCCTGCGTGTACTTTTCATGCAATTTAACTAGGACGCTGACTGCGACCATTATTTACATTACAGGGTGGTACCGTACGTTTGTAACGTTCACATTGTAACGTTTCCACTTCGTTACACTTCCTCCAAAATTGTTACACTTCTCAAATTCGTTACACACTTCTCAAATTCGTTACACACTTCTCAAAATCGTTACACTATATATATATATATATATATATATATATATATATATATATATATATATATATATATATATATATATATATATTGTTGTGGATATGAGGATTGTGTTTTTTTATTGTGTTTTTTATTATTAGTGCTTTATTCTGGACCCTCCTTACTCCAGTTATGTATAAAGGTCAAAGGGCGTCCCATAATTAGGTCATAAACAATCACGTCAGCCAATCATAGATTTCCCCCTTTGTTGATAGTTATATCTTTATTATGTGTATTAGGGTAAGGCCTTGTCTTCCATTAAGATGACACTCCATTGCACCAAGTGAAACAAGATAGATCCCCTTTCATTCCCATTCCCAAAATCTCCATTTCCAGCTACATCCCCTTAAAGCCTCCATTGCCAACTGCACTGGGCAGTTTGCCAGGTTGGCTACAGTGGTGGGTTGCTGATTTCGCCCCAAAGCCGCCATTAAGCATGTGCTCAGCTCGGGGAAGAAGGGCATGCCCGCCCATCGTCATCAAGGGCGGAGCCAGAGGGCCGTGCCGACCAATCAGGGCCGAGGCGAGCTGACCGATGGGCGTGTCCTGAAGGCCGGCGGCTTGATCGCCTGAGGCGCGCTGCGCAAGAAGCAAGGACGTTGTTGAGTTGAGTGGTTGGACCAAGCGAGAGACGTGCAGTGGTTGGACCAAGAAAGAGAAAGGGTTGTTGAGTTGAGTGGTTGGACCAAGCGAGAGACGTGCAGTGGTTGGACCAAGAAAGAGAAAGGGTTGTTGAGTTGAGTGGTTGGACCAAGCGAGAGACGTGCAGTGGTTGGACCAAGAAAGAGAAAGGGTTGTTGAGTTGAGTGGTTGGACCAAGCGAGAGACGTGCAGTGGTTGGATCAAGAAAGAGAAAGGGTTGTTGAGTTGAGTGGTTGGACCAAGCGAGAGACGTGCAGTGGTTGGACCAAGAAAGAGAAAGGGTTGTTGAGTTGTGTGGTTGGACCAGATGAGTTTTGACAAGACGAGAGAGATGAGTCCTGAAAAGAGCACGCGACATCCACACAGCCGCAGCAGCAGCAGCAGCCACAGCAGCAACAACAGCAGCTTGAGGCCTTGACGGCAGTTTTGAGCAGGGCCGCGAAGGAACGGCGGCTGCTAAACGCGCCGATCGTGCTGCAGTACCCGTTGGACCTTCCTCTCCCTCCAGCCATCCACCTCCTGCCAGTCCTATCATCATTCCCCATGTGAGTCTGTCCTTGTTTGTTCTGTCCCTGGGTTAATTAAGACTGTAGGTAAGCTAGCGTTGCACTGTGTCTAATATCTTCTGTAAATTATTTTATTATCTTTCCTTCTTCCTTGGTTTCTTTCAATCCTGTACATAGTAATAAATTATATTGGTATTCCTTACCCTTTGTCTTCCTTCTTCTTCACATCCTTCGCTTTAGTCTTTTCCCCATTGAATATCTGTGGCGCGATCCGGCCAACGTTCAGGAATCGGGTTAGTCGGGGTAACTGTTCGGCCGCGGTGCTATCCGCTCGGCAAACCAACATCTTATCCGCGGTCCGTAACAATTGGTGCCTGGGAGTGAGATACGAGGCCCGAACCAAAATTTTAAAACATCTAGAAAAAAAAATTTGGTCAAAATTTGGAGCGGCCGAAATTTGGTTTGTTTTTAATTTTAAAAAACCCGAACTTTGAAATCGCGCCATGGATAGTCGAGGCGATCAGATGCAGGTGGGTGAGCTAGAAGAGGGGTTAGGGGTAACTCAGGACCGGAGGGAAGAAATGGTGGAGGAGAACAATGAGGAGGTGGTTGAGGAGGTATCAGGCGCACAAAATTGCGCCCTCGCGCACATGGTTATTGCGGCGCCAAATTTAGCCGCGCCCGTGGTCGCGGCAGCCGAGCCAGAGATGCCAGAGTACATGCGAGTCTTTATGATTCAAATGATGGCAAAAATGGATGCCCAAAGTGATAAGTCCACCCGAGAGCGAAGAGAAATGGGTGGCCAATTGAGAGACGGGTTAAACAATATGGGAAATAAATTTGAGGGGTTAGACAAGAAATTTGAGGGGTTAGACAATGGGATAAAAGGGGTGAGACATGGGTTAATGGGGGTGGAAAATAGAATGGCTGCCCAGGAGAATCAGATAAAGGGGGTGAAAAATGGGTTAAGGGGGCTAGAAGATAGGATGGAAGGCAAATTGCGGGAAGTAGGGGAGCAATCCGCCCGGGAAATCAAACAGATGGGGAACCAGATAAAGGAGGTGAAAATCGGGTTAGAAGGTAAATTGGATGCTCAAGAGGGATGAATTGGGACAGATGAGGGTGGCATCCACAAAAGAGATGGAGGAGATGAAGGAGGAGATACGACGAGGTGTAAGCGAGGAGGTCTCGGGGGTACGCGAGGAGGTAAAGCGAGGTGAGAAGCCTATGGAGAAAGAGGTGAGGAATAATACGGCCAGGTTACAGGAGGGCATAGAGGACCTGACGCAGGAGGTGGAACAGCTGACGGTGGGCCAAAAAGAACTAGTGGAGCAGGTACAAAAGAACACTGCGGTACTAGGAGGGTTAAAGGCGACACAAAAAGACATCAGAGACGAGTTAATAGCGACGAAGAGGCAATGTCAGATGGTACGTGAGGGACTGACAACGAGGTTAGACGAGGTGACGGAGGTAATGGAGACGAAGGACCGGGAGGTGAGGACGCACATATAAACGGTCAAGGTAGCCTTAGAGGACGAGATAGAGGAGACGCACCGGGAAATAAAAGAGGTGAAGCAAAAGTTAGAGGAAGTGGAAGACGAGGTGAGTGAAATTAAGAAGAGACGGAGGGAAACTAAGAGGGAGATAAAGGAGGAAGTAATGGAATATGTGCAAGGTCGGTGCTCAACTCATGATGGTGCGCTCACTACCCAAATAAAGAGTTTGCAGGTGGCGAAGGAGGTGCGGAGACGAGGTGCCAAGGTGAGTGGCGATATATTCGGAAATGCATATGATGTGAGGGGAGCTTCAGTCGGCTTGGGGGTTGATTTGGATCCGGGTATTCGTGAGAGGCCGTTGGTGAAGTGTGCGACAGGTACGGTGTGCGAAAGAGGAGGTGTGCGAGAATGTCCGACTCTGGGGTGTGTGAGGAAAAAGTGCGCGCCGAGGAGTGAGTGTGCCGTCGAGAGTGAGTTGGTTCTTGCGCGTGTGCGAGTGGGCACATGGAAGCGCGGAGTGGGGAGTGTTACAGAGGATGTAACGAAAGAGTGCACACCTGTGGTGAGTGTTACGGAGGGTGTAACGGGAGAGTGTGCGCGAGAAAGGTGTGTAACAGACGGGGGCATAAGGAAAGAGTGCGCTGGCGAGAGAGAGGGTGAATGCGCGACCGAGTGTGGTGGTAAAAGTAGTAAGAGTGACACGGAGCGTAAGTTGGTTGTGGCAGGTGAGAGAGGATGTACACCTGGAATGGAGGGATGCACACCTGGAATGGTAGAACGCGTATGGGAATGCACGCTGGAGTTGGTCGTGAGGCACGTGGTTGGGTGTGCAAGTGAGAGCGCACCTGTGATTGTCACAGAGGAGGTGACCGAGGAGGGGCGCGAAGAGGTGTGTTGGTGAGGTGTGCGAACGACGAGTGTGTGCAAAGGTGTGCGGTGGTCAGGTGTGTGTGACCAAGTCTGTGAGCAAAAGAACGAGTGCAATGACGAAGTATGCGGGGTGTACGGGCAGCGTTGGAGCACCGAGCTCGGGGAGGGTGAAAGGGGTAGCGTATGCGTGTGAGCATGCAGGTGAAGCATCGACGGTAACAGGGTTAGCAGTTAGAGTGACGTATAGCCGAATCGGGCCCTCGGTGCGCGCCGGGCAGCTTCGCGTGCCGCGAGGACCAGCGGGGATCCAAACCACGGCGGTTTCGAAAGAACCGCCGTACGCGATCCACGCTGGGCCCCGCTCGGAACGGCCGCGTCCGTGCTCCACTAAGCGGAGCGGGCAGCCCAATAGGAAGGGTCGTCATGGCGACCCCTTTTTGTTGAGGCGTTCTGGCAGGTCGAGATCGGGCCATTGGACGGCTCTGTGCCGAGATGGTGCGTGGGATCTCGGCCCAGGTAAGCGTCCTTCCCTTCACCGAGTGTCGGACGCATCCAGCCGCCGGCACCAAACAACCCGCATTCATTGCTCGGCTTTACGAAGCCGAGCTTTAGAAGTGAATTGGCGCACCGAGAGGCACTAGTGAGAAGACTGATGACGAGGATAGTGGTTTGGACCCGAAATTGCAAAGCAAAATCTGATGATTAGTAGAATGATTGGGAGAGTGAGGATTGGCAGACGATTGGTAGTGATTGGCAAATTTTTGATTTGTTGAATTTGGACGAGTAAAATTGATAGTGGGACGTCCCCGATGTGGTGGGATGGCAACTCTGTCATCCCTCACAGCGGGGGTAAAGGAGCACTAGTTATGGGGTTTATGGCAGTGAAAACTAGCCCGGGAGGGTTTAGATAATGTGTAGGGACCTAGAGATTGACAATAGCTAACGGTAAGGTTAGGTAGCTACATTGGACAGGTAGCTGGGGACATAGAGAGGGTAGTTTGGATGATAATGACGTGGTATGTGCTTAGTTTAAAGGGAAGACGGGGAGCACTAAGTTAGCAGGGCAACAGGTAGATTAGATGATGCCGTGTGTATGGTGAACAGGTGTGATTGCACAGGTGTGCAACTGAACAGGTGTATGGAGCAGTGTTTGAGTGAGTGATGGTGATGAGTATTGTGCTGACCAAATGGTCCAGGAAGGAAGGAGGGTGCAGGTGGCACCAGGTAAGATTGCACAGGTGTGCAACAACAGGTGTATGGAGAACGGTTGTGTGAAATACATGGAGTGTGGAATATATGGAGTATTGGAATGGATGGTCGTGGAGTGAGTATGGTGGAAACTATGGAGTGGAGTGGATGGTGCGAAGGTGTGAATGGGGGAAGGATGGACCCCCATCACGAATACCCGGGGAGGGTAGTGTAAGTGTTAGGTAGAGGGTATAGGTAAATTGTGGTTGGATATTGGCATCTGTGGTGCGGGTGAAAGAATGGTATTTGGATGGGTGCATTAGTGTTGTGGAAATGGCTGGGCGTGTAGCCTGTTAGTGTGTGTAGTTGGTTTGGGCACTCCACCACTGTGAGGATGTCGGCCAGGTGAGGCCGCAGGTGGGCTCTGGGAGCCGGTAGAGTTGTTGTGGATGGGGCCCGAGGATCCGTAGGACGGACCCGGGTAGCCCAGTGCCAGAGGGCACCGAGGGGTGACAGAGCCAGGAGGGGCCTTCCCCAGTTAGATAGGTTAGGTAAGGAGCAGGTAAGCTCGGGTGGCAACTGCAGTGGTGGAGGTGTGCAGGTGGGTAGACCTGCTGGGAGAGCTACACGACCCAGCCCGGAAATTGTGCAAGGGCACCGGGAGATGAATCGGGGGAGTGAGACCCCAAATTGAGAAGCACCACAGTTTGGTCAATGGGAATTTGGTTTTTAAAACCACATAGAGTAAGTGGCCAATGGATTGGCAGGGAAAGACCCCGGGTAGTGTAAAGTGGGTTAATGTCATTTAGAAAGTAGTTAGGATGAAAATCTCCTTGCACCATCTACATCCACTCACCTGGGATGACGTACCTCCACACAATGCCAGGTTGTTTTAATTATTTTTGATGCAAATGTTTGGAATTGTGAGATGCATCATGATGTGGGTGTGACATTGTGCTTGATGTTCCATCTCTTCCTCCTTATGAGGATTGATGATGAATTGGGTGATGGCAAATTTTGGTTAGAGGGATTGTGGGAACGAATTTGGTATCGGGGAAATATGGGGAAGACGTGACGGTAGCGACGGATTTGTAAAGGTGTAGATGTTGTAAATATGGGGTAAGGGCAAGGGTAGAGTAGGTGACAGGGGGGGGTGACGTACGGTAGGGACGAGCTTTTCTCACTTCGCTCTCCGTACGCACTTCGCCTTGCATTGCCTTGTTTGATGTGTACCCTTGTGACCTTACCCCTCGCTCATCTGTCTTTCCCCCCTTTGTCTCCCACATGAGGACCTGTGCGCCACTGGGCGCCGAGGGGAGCGTGCGTGAGTCCGCCGTTGTGCGCCCGGAACTCCCAGAACCAGCTGTCTGCATCGATGCACCACATTATGGACCACATGTCTGTGGCTGAGCACCACTTATGGACCCCATGGGTTGGGGCATGGCCCCTTTGCTGGAACCGGCCATGAAGGCCCGAGATCTTGCTGGCGGACCTTGGCCACAGGGCACCGATGCCCCACAGGTGAACCACACTAGTCGGCCCTGTGGGCCATAAATAAAATAAAAATGGACACGTTTTGTGCGAGTTGTAATACAAATAGGCCGCCAGCAAAAGAAAATGACAACATCTGGAAGAAAGCAAATAGCCAGCAGAGGGAGCCGAAGAGCAAGAGACCACCTGCAGGGTTAGGGGTTGTTGTTTTTATTTTGATGAACAGTGATGACTGTGCACCGATTGGTGCTTGAGGGTGTTTTGGTGCGTTTATGGGTGCTTTCATGGTGCATTGATGCAGAGCAGACTGTCTCCCCCCCCCCCAAAAGAACAATCACAGGTCCTGGGTTAGTTTTGTAAATAAAAGCAGAGCCATTGTAAATAATGCTCCCCACCGTCAGTGTATAGTTTGAAGACCATTCCGCAATTCGGTTAGCTGTGGGCGTGAGTCTGTTAAGTAGGGTGCAATGGAGCAGCGGGAAATATTTATTTATGTTTCAAAAACTGTCGCACTCAGGGTCAGGTTAAAAGTAGAGGGAACTACACCTACGTGTCACACTAAGTTAAAGTTATAGGCCCGGGACGTGCCTAAGAGGAGGAGGGTGCAGTGTTGTGGATATGAGGATTGTGTTTTTTTATTGTGTTTATTATTATTAGTGCTTTATTCTGGACCCTCCTTACTCCAGTTATGTATAAAGGTCAAAGGGCGTCCCATAATTAGGTCATAAACAATCACGTCAGCCAATCATAGATTTCCCCCTTTGTTGATAGTTATATCTTTATTATGTGTATTAGGGTAAGGCCTTGTCTTCCATTAAGATGACACTCCATTGCACCAAGTGAAACAAGATAGATCCCCTTTCATTCCCATTCCCAAAATCTCCATTTCCAGCTACATCCCCTCCAAGCCTCCATTGCCAACTGCACTGGGCAGTTTGCCAGGTTTGCTACAGCGGTGGGTTGCTGATTTCACCCCAAAGCCGCCATTAAGCATGTGCTCAGCTCGGGGAAGAAGGGCATGCCCGCCCATCGTCATCAAGGGCGGAGCCAGAGGGCCGTGCCGACCAATCAGGGCCGAGGCGACCTGACCGATGGGCGTGTCCTGAAGGCCGGCGGCTTGATCGCCTGAGGCGCTATAAAAGCGCGCGCGCAAGAAGCAAGGACGTTGTTGAGTTGAGTGGTTGGACCAAGCGAGAGACGTGCAGTGGTTGGACCAAGAAAGAGAAAGGGTTGTTGAGTTGAGTGGTTGGACCAAGCGAGAGACGTGCAGTGGTTGGACCAAGAAAGAGAAAGGGTTGTTGAGTTGTGTGGTTGGACCAAGCCAGAGATGTGCAGTGGGTTGGACCAAGAAAGAGAAAGGGTTGTTGAGTTGAGTGGTTGGACCAAGCGAGAGACGTGCAGTGGTTGGACCAAGAAAGAGAAAGGGTTGTTGAGTTGAGTGGTTGGACCAAGCGAGAGACGTGCAGTGGTTGGACCAAGAAAGAGAAAGGGTTGTTGAGTTGTGTGGTTGGACCAGATGAGCTTTGACAAGACGAGAGAGACGAGTCCTGAAAAGAGCACGCGACGTCCACACAGCCGCAGCAGCAGCAGCAGCCACAGCAGCAACAACAGCAGCTTGGGGCCTTGACAGCAGTTTTGAGCAGGGCCGCGAAGGAACGGCGGCTGCTAAACGCGCCGATCGTGCTGCAGTACCCGTTGGACCTTCCTCTCCCTCCAGCCATCCACCTCCTGCCAGTCCTATCATCATTCCCCGCGTGAGTCTGTCCTTGTTTGTTCTGTCCCTGGGTTAATTAAGACTGTAGGTAAGCTAGCGTTGCACTG
This sequence comes from Myxine glutinosa, assembly GCF_964187855.1. NCBI lineage: Eukaryota > Metazoa > Chordata > Myxini > Myxiniformes > Myxinidae > Myxine > Myxine glutinosa. The sequence continues at coordinate 177,407,731 of NC_136262.1, forward strand.
TGTCTAATATCTTCTGTAAATTATTTTATTATCTTTCCTTCTTCCTTGGTTTCTTTCAATCCTGTACATAGTAATAAATTATATTGGTATTCCTTACCCTTTGTCTTCCTTCTTCTTCACATCCTTCGCTTTAGTCTTTTCCCCATTGAATATCTGTGGCGCGATCCGGCCAACGTTCAGGAATCGGGTTAGTCGGGGTAACTGTTCGGCCGCGGTGCATTCCGCTCGGCAAACCAACATCTTATCCGCGGTCCGTAACAATATATATATATATATATATATACACACACACTGTGTCACTCTTGTATTTTATCAATTTAGAAAAACCTCTAACAAAACCTAAGAAACACTAGTTTGTGGTCCTTTACAACTATCACTCAGTGTGCATTTACGCATGTACGGTATTGATCATTCACTGTCTGCATAAAATCGGATCAAAATCCTTCTTTTGTCACACAATCAATTTGCAGTACCAACGAGTAGTCACTAAGTACACCAAATGAAGTAATGAAAGTATGTTACCAAGGAAATTATAAAAGTGTTTATAACTAACAGTGATGTGAATTGATGGTGAGAAAGTTGATTGTTACTCATTTCTCCAACACCAAACGTTTCGTCCTGTCATTGAATTAAAACCTTTTAAAAGAGTTAAAACTCTTTACCACCGACCCTGTCTTTTATGCTGCTGCCTTTCAGGAAAAATCATCATGTATTGATAGTGCACTCAGCAAACATCCTCTGGATCCTACGCCGCCTGCACCATCGAATACTTCTTACTGGTTGTGTCAATATGCAATCCAGGAAATTATCGGTGACTCAAAGGAAAACAACTTATTTTCTGAGCCCAGTTGCATCATCTTTGGTTGTCGTCTTACTTTGGGTTATTTCTCCACTTGTAACAAAAAATAATCAATTGCTCAATCTATAATTCCATTCTTGTTCAAAGGAGCAATAACCATTCCCATCTTGAAGAACTTCTTCTTCTTTTTGAAGAAGAACATCTTGAAGAAAATAATTTTGATGACATCATTCCAATCCACAGAACAAGTCACTGGCTCCCAGTACACCACATATAGATTTTTTTAAATATGGCTGATAACCCTTTAAACCCAAACATAAATTGGTTCCTGTTTCCATTTCTAACCTAATCACACCTTACACAACAACACAACAACAACATGCATTTTAAGGCCATTTTCCCTGCGAGAGCGTGGGTTAGCCTTGACATGGGGTTAGCCCCATGACAATCTTCTCCATTTTGCCCTATTTTCTGCATCTCTCCTTGTTAACCCCCTTGCCCGCATTTCTTCTTCCACCATCTTTAGCCAAGTCTTTCTCGCTCTTCCCTGTCCTCTACTTCCTTCTACATTCATTTCCATCACTCTTCTCAACCAGTCACTTTCATCCTTCCTCAACACATGACCAAACCATCTCAGCCTGTTCCTCTTCACAGCATCAATCACAGGCTCTCTACCCATCATCTTTCGCAATTCATCATTGTCTTCCTCTCTCTCAACAATACTCCACACATCCACCGAACCATTCGCATTTTCACCCTTTCCAGCCTTCGTTGCTGCTCTACCTTCATTACCCATGTCTCGCTCCCATAAATCATAACACTTCTCACACATGCAGCATACACCTTTCCCTTCAGCTTCAACGACACTCCCCTCCTCATCAGCATGCCACTCAGTTCCCGAAACTTCTCTTCGTTGCTGCTCTACCTTCATTACCCATGTCTCGCTCCCATAAATCATAACACTTCTCACACATGCAGCATACACCTTTCCCTTCAGCTTCAACGACACTCCCCTCCTCATCAGCATGCCACTCAGTTCCCGAAACTTCTTCCATGTACATTTCACTCGAGCAACCATTGCCGCGTCTGATCCACCTTCTCCATTCAGCATGTCTCCGAGGTAGCAAAATGTTTTCACACATTCCAGCTTCACGCCGTCTCCAAGATCCAACTCAACATTTCCTCCATCTGCAGCTCCCTCTGTGCACACCTTACATTTGAATGTAGCTGCCACACTGGTTAATTACCCTCTCAAACCACGACATTTTTGATGAACCCACTCAGCGCACATTGTACATTGAATGGAGTTCACTCCGACACCCTTCCTGCACACAGCACAGGGCCACTTCCCAGTTCTTTCCACCTCACCACATGCTTTACCACTTGCCATCACCTTCATTTTTCCGATATTCACTTTCAGACCTTTTGTCTCCATACCTTCCACTTGTTCATCTTTTCCTTCAGTCCATCCATACTTTCCACAATCAACACCAGATCATATGCATACAACAACTCCCACGGTAAACCCACCTTACACCCTTGCAAGAAAGCTATAGTTGAGCAAAGTCAATCTCCTGGTAGTTTCTCACACTAGGAAGAAGCACACTCTCACACTAGGAAGATCTTGGTGATCGAGCATTCTTCCGATATGCCAATCCACCGTGGAACTATCTTTCCTTGTAAAATACAAACAACGCCATCAATTACAGCGTTAAATCTCCCCAAGAATACCATCTTATTACAGTTTAGCATTCAAATATTTGCTTTTGTTACTCTTTTCTTCTTTGTAAAGTGATGTGAGTTTTTGCCTCTAAATGAAAAATGCAGCATAAGAAATGGATTAATGTATTTATTGTGTGAGAAAGACCACGTCTTACCCTGGAAGGCAAGCTAGAAAAGGTAGTGATGCGCGTGCATCCGGCTCGTAACCGCACTAGCCCGATTATCTTCTCGATCAGGAACAGAAGGCCTGGAACCAGGAGCCATTTCCAGAAATGGGAAGCGTGGACAACAAGCAGCAGCCAGATCCACACGTAGCACAGGTGTGTCCAGTAGAAGACCTGTGTAAGTCATCAAGAAAAGGTACATTTTACTTTCTTATTATCCCCATGGTTTGTGAAAATAATGGGGGGATATTTTCTGTATGCCTGTCTGTCCATCCGTCTGTCTGTCTGTCCATCCCACCATCACACTATCTCCTCCTAAACAGATGGGCAGAAATTCATCAAACTTGGTTGTTTTGTTTTTTTACACCAAACTTGGTAGTTTTTTTTAAAAGACCAAACGTGGTAGTTTTTTTTTTTTACACTAAACTTGGTGGTTTTTTTTTTTACAGAAAACTTGATAGTTTTTTTTATACCAAACCTGGTAGTTTTTTTCACCAAACTTAGTCGATTTTTACACCAAACTTGATAGTTTTTTTTGGACCAAACCTGGTAGTTTTTTTTACATCAAACTTGGTAGTTTTTTTACACAAAACTAGGTAGTTTTTTTACACAAAACTAGGTAGTTTTTTTATACACCAAATTTGGTAGTTTTTTAACACCAAACTTGGTAGTTTTTTTACACCAAACTTAGTCGATTTTTACACCAAACGTGATAGTTTTTTTACACCAAACTTGGTAGTTTTTTTTTACACTAAACTTGGTAGTTTTTTTACACCAAACTTGGTCGATTTTTACACCAAACTTGATAGTTTTTTTTACACCAAACTTGGTGGTTTTTTACACCAAACTAGGTAGGTTTTTTTTTCCACTAAACTAGATTTTTACACCAAACTTGATAGTTTTTTTTATACCAAACCGTTTTTTACATCAAACTTGGTAGTTTTTTTTACACCAAACTTGGTGGTTTTTTACACCAAACTAGGTAGGTTTTTTTTTCCACTAAACTAGATTTTTACACCAAACTTGATAGTTTTTTTTATACCAAACCGTTTTTTACACCAAACTAGGTAGTTTTTTATACACCAAACTTGGTATTTTTTTTTACATCAAACTTGGTAGTTTTTTTTTTACACCAAACTTGGTCGTTTTTTTTACACCAAACTTGGTAGTTTTTTTGTTTGCACCTTCTTTTACACCACATTATTTTACACATTGCAAAAGTTATTCGTGCCTGGTGTTTGTGTCCTTTATGATGTAGCTAAAAACAGCAAGTTTCCTGTTTGGAATGATTTTCAGTTTTGTTTTACTGCCAAACAGGCAGATAGAGTAAAAAAAAAAAATACAGTACCAGGCACAGATCCATGACTTTGGATAAAGGGGTGGCCCTTAGGAGGTGCAAAAGTTTTACACTCCATTGAAAAATATAATTTCGCCAAGCAGAGCGAGGGGAACATTTTATCTGTGGGTGTTTCTTTTTGTCATAAATAGTAAATACTATTCTAAATATAGACAAAGGACGCTCTATAAATACACTTCAAAAGAAGTAAGTACTCTAATGAAAAAACTTTTGCTCAAAACTCATCATTATTTCAAATATTGTCTCGTAATAGAAATACAATTGAATGAAGAGCAGACATTGCATATAATGAAACAAATGGCAAAATGATCAATACAAATCAATGTATCTGACGTATTGAACAAGGGTTGACATGGAAGTGACCTTCAGGATTACGGTTTTGCCATCAGCTGAACATTTGCCTTCTAGACGAGACGGATTTCTGAGATATGTGAATGTTAGATGCATTTTTGGGTAAAAGTTGGAAACCTCACTTTTAAACATATTTAGAGTATGCTGAATTCGATTAATTAGGGTATGCGGAATTAGGGTATGCTGAATTCAATTCGGGTATACTGAATCCCAAGCCGAATTTTGAGGGGTTTTTTGAGTTTTGAATAAACTGCTGAAGAACTTGGGCATTGGTGAACTCACAGAGGAGACAAATCTGCAGAAGCATTCGTCTGCAGTATATATAATGTTTACAGAACAACCTCTGTTGATTCAGCACGACATATGTTGTTCTCCAAGACTGGTAAACCAGAAGCAATGTCCCCGACAAGTGATGCTCTTCATTTCCATTTGATGCGAGTACACTATCAAGCCATGGTATGGAGAAATGCTCATTGTGCTATACCTGACCTTCCTGCACCTGTAGAAATGGGATGGAAACGTGGTGATTCAGGAGTAGGGCCTATTCTGATGTCACTGAGTCCAATCCCAGAAAGTTGCCTCGAGATCATTTGTTGTGCATGCCAGAAGCAATGCAAGACCGACGCTGCAAATGTCGCTATTCAGAGTTACCAAAGCGGGGTTGTATCAAAGCGGGGTTGTATCAAAGCGGGGTTGTATCAAAGCGGGGTTGTATCAAAGCGGGGTTGTATCAAAGCGGGGTTGTATCAAAGCGGGGTTGTATCAAAGTGGGGTTGTATCAAAGCGGGGTTGTATCAAAGCGGGGTTGTATCAAAGCGGGGTTGTATCAAAGCAGGGTTGTATCAAAGCGGGGTTGTATCAAAGCGGGGTTGTATCAAAGCGGGGTTGTATCAAAGTGGGGTTGTATCAAAGCGGGGTTATATCAAAGCGGGGTTGTATCAAAGTGGGGTTGTATCAAAGCGGGGTTGTATCAAAGCGGGGTTGTATCAAAGCGGGGTTGTATCAAAGCGGGGTTGTATCAAAGCGGGGTTGTATCATAGCGGGGTTGTATCAAAGCGGGGTTGTATCAAAGCAGGGTTGTATCAAAGCGGGGTTGTATCAAAGCGGGGTTGTATCAAAGCGGGGTTGTATCAAAGCGGGGTTGTATCAAAACGGGGTTGTATCAAAGCGGGGTTGTATCAAAGCGGGGTTGTATCAAAGCGGGGTTGTATCAAAGCGGGGTTGTATCAAAGCGGGGTTGTATCAAAGCGGTGTTGTATCAAAGTGGGGAGGTATCAAAGTGGGGTTGTATGAAAGCGAGGTTGTATGAAAGCGGGGTTGTATGAAAGCGAGGTTGCAACAAAGCAGGGTTGTATGAAAGCGAGGTTGTATCAAAGTGGGGAGGCATCAAAGTGGGGTTGTATGAAAGCGAAGTTGTATCAAAGTGGGGAGGTATCAAAGTGGGGTTGTATGAAAGCGAGGTTGTATCAAAGTGGGATTGCATGAAAGCGAGGTTATATCAAAGTGGTGAGGTATCAAAGAGGGGTTATATGAAAGCGAGGTTGTATCAAATTGGGGAGGTATCAAAGTGGGGTTGTATGAAAGCGAGGTTGTATCAAAGTGAGGTTGTATCAAAGTGGGGTTGTGTCAAAGCGAAGTTGTGTCAATGCGAGGTTGTATTAAAGCGGGGTTGTTTCCAAGTGAGGTTGTATCAAAGCGAGGTTGTATCAAAGGGGTGTTGTATGAAAGCGAGGTTGCAACAATGTGGAGTTGTATCAAAGTGGGGTTGTATGAAAGCGAGGTTGCAACACCGTGAGGTTGTATCAAAGTGGGGTTGTGTCAAAGCGAGGTTGTGTCAATGCGAGGTTGTATTAAAGCGGGGTTGTTTCCAAGCGAGGTTGTATCAAAGTGAGGTTGTATCAAAGTGGGGTTGTATGAAAGCGAGGTTGCAACAATGTGAGGTTGTATCAAAGTGGGGTTGTGTCAAAGCGAGGTTGTGTCAATGCGAGGTTGTATTAAAGCAGGGTTGTTTCCAAGTGAGGTTGTGTCAATGCGAGGTTGTGTCAATGCGAGGTTGTATTAAAGCAGGGTTGTTTCCAAGTGAGGTTGTGTCAATGCGAGGTTGTGTCAATGCGAGGTTGTATTAAAGCGGGGTTGTTTCCATGCGAGGTTGTGTCAATGCGAGGTTGTGTCAATGCAAGGTTGTATTAAAGCGGGGTTGTTTCCAAGTGAGGTTGTTTCAATGCGAGGTTGTGTCAATGCGAGGTTGTATTAAAGCGGGGTTGTTTCCAAGTGAGGTTGTGTCAATGCGAGGTTGTGTCAATGCAAGGTTGTATTAAAGCGGGGTTGTTTCCAAGTGAGGTTGTGTCAATGCGAGGTTGTGTCAATGCGAGGTTGTATTAAAGCGGGGTTGTTTCCAAACGAGGTTGTATCAAAGTGGGGTTGTATGAAAGTGGGGTTTTTATGAAAGCGAGGTTGTATGAAAGTGGGGTTGTTTCCAAGCAGGGTTGTTTCCAAGCGAGGTTGTATCAAAGCGAGGTTGTATCAAAGTGGGGTTGTATGAAAGTGGGGTTGTATGAAAGTGGGGTTTTTATGAAAGCGAGGTTGTATGAAAGTGGGGTTGTTTCCAAGCGGGGTTGTTTCCAAGCGAGGTTGTATCAAAGCGAGGTTGTATGAAAGTGGGGTTGTATGAAAGTGGGGTTTTTATGAAAGCGAGGTTGCAACAATGTGCGGTTGTATCAAAGCCTGTCCAATGAAAGTGGGGTTGTATCAAAACGTGACCAATGAAGGCGGGGTTGTACAGACCAGGTAGGTTCTCATATGCAGCCTTAGTGATGTTTTCGAGAAGATACTCCAACATTAGTTTTGGATATCGCGGTGGGACCGACATTTTTTTTCGGCGCAATTCCTACAAAGAGAGTGTTAGCACACTCTCTGATAATCATGATTTATTCATGTCGGTTCTGCTGAAGTCGTTTTCTTCGCTAGGTTTACCATCCTGGATGGGTTGTCCACTCCAACACAGGTAGTTAGGGCAGAAATGAGTAATTTGTTGATGGTGCCGGCGATATCTCGCTTATTCTTCTCGAAGAACACCACGGGATCTTTAACGTCCACTAATGATATTGGCAAACGGGACGCCCGGCTTAATGTCTGCTGTGCTTCTTATTGACAAAATCCCGTCTCATAAATTAACCCACCTCTTTGCTCCAAGCTTTCAAGATGGCAGCACACAACTACATCATACTGACCTCAACCTCCTCTGTCTTCCACCAATAGTAGTAGCGGAATTTTTTTCACTGTTAAAATGGTTGTGGGGTTATTGCACTCTGGGCTTTTGTTTGTTGTATTAATCAACAAAGTAAAACACAAAAACTGACCTCAAAGTGACCATTACGGCGCACACAGTGGCTTGAGAAAATCACCATGATGCACAAAAGGAGTTGCAGGACAACACCAGTGATGGAGGCTGAGCCCGCCACCCATCCCAAGCCAGGCCGCACACTCAGCAGGTAATCCCAAAATGAATATGTGGCGTTCTCTTTCATTGACAGAATCACTAGATGGGTTTTAGTAAGGGAAACATATGAAAATCTGTTAACTAAATTGTTACCAAAAAATTTCTTCACCAATATGTTTGTAAAGGTGTGTAATAACATGTGTTAAAATGTTGAAGGTCAACTCCGGTGGGAAACCCAGAAAAAAAGCTGTTGAATTCGGGTACCGAAAAATTATTTTCGAGAATTTTTATTTTTTTAAATCGGCCCTTAAGTAACTTATGAGGGGTCAAATAAGGGTTTTTCATGATTCTGAGTTGATTGTTAACATTTATATTTCACCACAGACACTCCTTTGTGGAAAAATAATTTCTAAATATATCTCATTTTCTACTTTGCAGGACATGGAGTCTAGCAATATGGATGAAGACGTTACTCCACCTGTGCTCAATTGCTTCATCTGTGCACGCTCGGATACACCCGCTAAAAGGCTCATACAGGCAACTCCAAAGGGATACTCAACTTTATTGAAACAAGCAGAAACTGTCGAAAATGTTACTGTTGTGGAACGTATGAAGGAGGCTCAAAAGGAAGGAAAACTTAGGTACCACCAGAAGTGTAAAAATGATCTGTACAACAACTTTGTTGCAACCACCAAGAAGTCAGCTCAAGCATCAAAGGCAGAGAAAGAGTCATCAAAGTTGAAGAGAAGACGCACTACTTGTGAGTTCAGTTCATCAACTGGCTGCAGTTCTCGAAGATCACAGTCAGTTGACCTCCTGTATAAGGATGTATGCATTCTTTGCAACCAACCAGCCCAGCTCTACAAAAATAATCCAGCACAAGCTAGAAAGAAATACAGAGTGCCAGATGCACTGAAGGCAAGCTTGCTGAAGACAGCACGGAGTCGCGGGGATGACTGGGGCACTGAAGTCACTGGACGCCTGGAAGGGATCAACGACTTGGTAGCAGAAGAAACACTGTACCATTTGCGATGCAAACTTATGTTTGCGAGAGATGACAGTTTGTCCAAGACTGATGAGGAAGGAAAAAGGAAGAGAGGACAGAGGAGTATTGATGAGGAGCGAGAGGCAGTTTTTATTGAATTCTGCGAATGGTTAGACTCAGAATTAGAGCATGGGGTAATGAACATGGACCAAGTCCATGAAAAGCTGCAGGAGTTTGATCAGTCACCAGAGAAGAACCTTTCTTATTCAAAGCATTGGCTAAAGATAAAACTTCTAGAGACATACGAAGACACCTTGTATTTCACAACACAGGAAAGAAGGGCAGATGTACTCTGTCTCAAAGATGGCACCGACAATATTCTGCGAGGAAATCATGCTAATCTTGACCATGGAGATGAGAAGACTCAGATCATAAAGACGGCACTCAAGTTCATATCCAATGATATTGCCTTGATTGATTTAGGTCCAAAGTCATACCCCACCACACACAGTATGACTGACATCGATAGTCAGCTGACACTTGTTCCTGCAAGCCTTCAGATGTTCTTGAGACCGATTGTCAAGACAGACGAAAGAGTTGCCGTTTGGGGGCAGAATTTTATTAAGGCCTGTCGACCTCGGTCTGGAGTATTGCCACACCAAATGGGGCTTGCCATACAACTTGATCATAGATTTGGGTCAAAATGGATGCTCAACAAGTTCCACCGGCTGGGATACACTGAGTCTTACACGGAGACACAAAACTACAAATACTGCTTCCTTAATAGTAGGAGTGGAGATGATGTTCCAGATACTTCTGGCACTCTTGACACCATTGTGGAGGAAACCGATGAACAGATCAATGAAGAGGTTGCGGTTGATGCTGCGCTTGAGGATCAATCAGTGATGACAGCCAAAGTGCCAGCCAGTGAAAGTGAATTGTCAAGTAATGATCAGGTGGTCTTTATGGAGGTTGGGGAAACAAACAATGCAGTCACTCAGTTTGTTGGAGACAATATAGATTTAAACATTGTCTCTATTCACGGAAACACTCCCTTTCACTCAATGGGTTGGATCGAAGTCACCTCTCCGGCACCACCTTTGCCAGATCCACAGACAACAGCAGCTTTCCCCCGGGTGAAGTTGAAGGCACTCGACAAAGCTAAGATCCTGAGAGGAACTGAAGTAAAGATTATTCCATTTACGAACAGGAAACAGATAGGAACGAACGCGATCATGTTTCTCCCCCTCGCTGAGCTTTCCTCCTCCCTGGCTCATGATCAGCCACTCCTCACTCCAGGTGACACACTCTGGGCAGCGGGGTGGGTGATCAAACCAGAGACTCTACCTCCAACAGAGGGTGCAGCTGCACAACATTCACTCCGTGCCTACCTGCAGACCCGGGACTGGATCCTTCTACAGAGCATGTCTCTGAATAGTAAGGTCGATATATGGAAAATACCCCCTCAAGCCCCAAAAAATTGCTACAAAAGGTTTCTCAACTGATTCTGGTAGGGTTTAGTGTACTTTATAACATACTAAAAGTTTACCAAAGTAGGACCCCCGGAAAAGTGTTTTTTTCAAGATGGCGTCCAAGATGGCCGCCGAAACCTCTTAATGATCATAACTATGTAACTATCAACTCAAATTTGATGATCTTGGTGTCTATCCCTAGGTTTTTGGGGGCAAGGAACACATTAAGACCATTAAAAATGAAAGTGGGCCATTATCTAACAGGTTGAGGGGGCATTTTCCATATATTGACCTGAAGAATGTGTCGAATTGGATCTAACTGAATAACTAATTCTCATCTTCTCTTTTTCAGACATGATTCAACAATGAGTGCAAGCACAGCCAGTCAAGCTTTTTGTCCAATCTGCAAGGAGGAGATCGAGGATTCCAGTGATAACTGGGTTGCAATTCAGTGGAAGGGGGCGAAGGGAATAAATGAAGCCAGTGTAAAGCGGAAGGACGATCTTATAGTTGAAGCCAGTACTAAAGTGCATAAAAGCTGTCGTCAACAGTACATAAATGATAAAAACATTAAAAGCCATGTTGCAAAGAAAAGTAGTGGTTCTGTGCCACCAAAGAGAACCACAAGACAATCAAGTGGAGGTTTTGACAGTGAAAAGGATTGCGTATTCTGTGGATGTACAATTGATTTGGACAAGGGACACTTTAGCTGGGTATGGACTGACAAATTTGTGGAGACAATTGTGGAGGTCTGTGAATCCCGTTCAGATGATTGGGGACATACTGTAAAGGGTCGGATTGAATACTATTTACGAGATTTACATGCAGCAGACGGACTTTATCATCATTCGTGTAGTGGAAATTTCCGGTCCTTCAAGTCTGTGCCTTTAGAGTTCCAGAAAGCCCCCGAAGCCAAGCGCAGAAAGTGTGGTCGTCCTAAAGATGAAGATAAGTATGAAGCATTTCAGAAAATGTGTGCTTACCTAGAACTGAACAGTGAGGAACAACTAACTGTTACATCTTTGAGCCTCATAATTAAAGGGTATCTTTGTAATCCTGATTCGGAACCGTATGACAATTACAGTTTGAAAAAGCGTCTTAAAGAACGCTTTAAGGACTCAATTTTTTTTGGTGAAAGAGAAGGCTTGGACGATATTGTTACGATGAGAGAACAAACGTCGCAGATTCTGAGATCATACTACAAGCAAACGTGTCAGGAAGGCGATGAAGAGTCCCAAAAACGCGCTATTATTGAAACTGCTGCTAGGTTAATCAGAAGTGATATAAAATCTCAGGTTTCTACCGTGACGAATCAGTATCCAAGTAGTGATGATTTAAAACTTGATTCAGCCCTATCGATCATTCCGACTAGTCTGCGGACAGCACTGGAAACATTGTTCGTTGGGAAAGACACAAGACGCAAGGTTGCGGCAGTTGGTCATGCCATAATTCAGGCAGTTCGCCCACGAGCTGTCATTGCACCGCTACAAATGGGACTTGCTGTGCAAATCCATCATCTGTATCGTTCGAAGTTCATTGTGGATACTCTTCATGAAATGGGATTCTGTTGCTCATACACAGAAGTGATCAGATTTGAAATAAATGCAGCGGATTGTGTGGAACCTGATGTCCTAGGTGGTGATGTAGATTTGCTGGAGATGTCTGTCCTCTTTGCCGCTGATAATGTTGATCATAACGTTATCACTATTGACGGCAAAGGGACATTTCATGGAATGGGTGTAATTGCCTGTGTCACCCCTGGAAAACGGACGAACCATCTCATTCCGCGAAGACAGATCTCAGAACTGAAAACTGAAAACAAGACAAAAATTCCTATCTTGGAGTACAGGTTTGCAAGGCATGCTTGTCATGAGGTAGTCTTCGAGGACCTGCCGAGATTTCTTGACTGTGACAAGAGGATCGATATTCTGTGGGAAGTCTCCCTCGGCTTCAAAGAGGCAACACCGAATTGGCAGGGGATGATGCATATCTTGCATCACGGGAGCCAGCACCCTGGGCAATCGTCAGTCAAATTCTTGCCTATGATCAATATGTACTCTGGAGACAAATCGTGCATTGTGTCTACATTAGACTTTGTTTGCAACCGTGCCATGAAGCACAACCTTCCCACCATTGTAACTTTTGACCAGCCCTTGTATTGGAAGGCTACCGAAATCATCATTGATGCGCCACAAAGTAGTCACCTGAAAGGCATTGTTCTGATGTTGGGGTGTTTCCATACACTTATGAACTTGCTGGGGGCCATAGGAACTCTCATGGAAGGGACCGGTCTCAAAAACATACTTGAGACTGTCTATGGAGAAAATGCAGTTCTGCACATGATAACAGGGAAAGCTGTCCAGAGGGCTTTGCGGGGCCATCTTCTTGTTGACAAGTGCCTACATAGCCAGCTTATAACAGAAATGGCCAAAGACGATCCCGAGATTCAGACACTGCTGGATCAAGCCGAGGAATTGTACTCCTCCCTTCTTAGCGGAGAGACGACGCTAGGAGATGCTGCTTGTTCTGAGGTTTTGATCCAACTCGAGACAGTAACGGAGAAGAAGAAATCTGAACTTGCTCAGACCTCAAATACCAGCAAGTTGTGGCTGAATTATCAGCATATGGTTGGCATGGCAAGAATGTTGATCAAGGCGGATCGTACTGGGTCTTGGTTGATGCATTTGCAGGCAGTGTCCAATTGCCTAACTGTCTTTGCTGCAGCTGGGCACTTCAATTACCTGCGATCTGCTCATTACTACCTGCAGCAAATGAGCAACCTGGAGGAAAAGCACCCAGACGTTTATCGAAAGTTCCGTGATGGTTTTCACGTTGTTCGTAGGAGCAATCAGTGCTGGGCAGGGCTTAGTAGTGATCTTGTCATCGAACAAACGTTGATGAGGTCTCTGAAGAGCACTGGTGGTCTAACTCGCGGCAGTGGGATGACCGAGGACATGCGAAACCTTTGGACCTTATCTGCACCTGTAACATCCGAGTACAACATTGCGATGCAGGATTTCACAAACCTAACCTATACTACAAGTCCGCAACACAAAGACTCAACTGAGGCGCGCATCAAAAGAGATGCATCTGATCTCGAGAAAATTCGGATAAAGCTTGCAGCCTGCTCACCCTTCACATCTGATCCTACTCTGAGAAACATTGTCAACGGGATAGTGGCTGGGCCAGATGTGAATGTACATGACTTTGAATCGGTTGGAAACAAGATCATTGAAGATATAATCGGAAAGTCGGCATTTACTTACAAATTCAAGTGGAAAGACAGAGCCAAAACCCTTGGGAATATCTCTGCTGTGAAGATTGCTCCTGATCGTACCATTGATCCTGCCCTTCTATTCCAGCGTTTCCTTCTGGTGTCAAGGTCAGGAGATCTTTCCCTTGAAGAGGTTTTGACGTATGAACTAAGCCCCTACCCTCCAGCCCTCTTTGAGACCAGGAACATTCTTCGAAAAGCAGACAAACCTCAGCTTGCTCAGGCAATTCGAGACCATGCTGCGGACTTATCAAGTGAGGCTGTGATGAACTCTATTCCCAAAACAGATTGTTACGTGCTTGATGGTGGCTCTTTGCTCCATCGTTTACCGTGGAACAAAGGCGACTCATATAATGCAATAGCTGAGTCTTATGCAGACTTCACTGTGAGACATTACGGACAAGCGACAGTGGTGTTCGATGGCTATGGTGAAGGTCCCTCCATAAAAGACAACACACATCAGAGACGAGGAAATAACCTGCACCCTATTGTTAGTTTCACTGCAGAAACAGAGTTTGCAGGCAAAAAGGACGACTTTTTGTCTCGTGACAAAAACAAGGCAGACATGATTGCTCTCATCAGCACAGCACAAACTAAAAGGGGATGCCATGTCATTCAGTCACCAGGGGATGCAGACGTTGATATCGTTAAGGCAACTGTTGAACGATCCCGTCATTGCACCACAACGTTGGTCGGTGAGGATACAGATTTGCTGATCTTGCTCCTTCATTACTCCAGAACAGACAATGAGATCATCTACTTCCGTTCTGATGCAAACAAGCAGTCAAAAGAACACAGAGTGTATAACATTAACCTGTTGAAAGAAACTTTAGGAGACGATGTGTGCAATGAGTTGCTCTTTGTACATGCCTACTCAGGATGTGATTCTACTTCAAGAATTTTCGGCATCGGAAAAAAGTCAGCCTTCCGGAAATTAGTGAAATCTGATCCTGTCATGAAGTCCTGTGCTAGTGCATTCATCCTTCAAAACAAATCTCAAGAGGACATATCAGATCTTGGCAAAGACCTGATGGTTGATCTCTTTGGTGGCAAGTCTAATGATACGCTATCATCACTGCGCCATATCATTTTCACCAAAAAAGTGGCAACTGCTCAAGCATTTGTCACTTCTGAACAGCTCCCCCCAACATCACCTGCAACAATATTCCATAGCCAACGTGTGTACTTTCAAATTATGGTATGGATGGGGATGGCAAATGAAATGAACCCAACTGAATGGGGATGGAAACAGGAAAATGATCAGTTAATTCCAATTATGACCCAAAACAATGCTGCGCCTGACGAACTCTTGAACATTATCCATTGCAACTGTTTGGGGGGATGCAAATCCTCTCGATGCAGCTGCAGACGCTATGGACTCCGCTGCACTGCTGCATGTGGCCCTTGCCAAACTGAAAACTGTGACAATCCAAACAACACTCAAGAGGTCGATACTGAGGAGGAGGATGACACTCAAAACTGAACGCTCTGAAACTTATTCTATGGACAAAGGTGTTTGTGCATTAGGTGACAGCTGAAGGTCATGAGTTCAATTTCATAATGATTCAACAGCTCAGTAATATCCAAAGTTGTCTTAATGTGTTCCTTGCCCCCAAAAACCTGGGGATAGACATCAAGATCATTAAATTTGAGTCAATAGTTATGGACTTGCGGTCATTTGGAGGTGTTGGCGGCCATTATTGAGGCCATATTGGATTTTTGTGTTACATATAATGGCCCACTTTCATTTTTAATGGTCTTAATGTGTTCCTTGCCCCCAAAAACCTAGGGATAGACACCAAGATCATCAAATTTGAGTTGATAGTTACATAGTTATGATCATTAAGAGGTTTCGGTGGCCATCTTGGACGCCATCTTGAAAAAAACACTTTTCCGGGGGTCCTACTTTGGTAAACTTTTAGTATGTTATAACGTACGCTAAACCCTACCAGAATCAGTTGAGAAACCTTTTGTAGCAATTTTTTGGGGGTTAAACTGTATTTTGACCTGACTAGAACCCCAGTGACTATGGATGGACAATAGGTGTGCATGGGTATGAGCCAGTTCCAACACTGGACCCCACGGCTCCTGAGGAGCTATTGCAGTTCACGAGCTGTAATTGTCATGGAGATTGCAGCAACCGGCGATGCAGCTGCAAGAAGAATGGAGTCACGTGCATCTCGGCCTGTGGAGTCTGTAATGGCATTCCATGCAGAAACTGCAGTCATGATGTTGTTGAGTCTGAAGAAGACATAGACAATGACTGTTGAAACTTCAGACATTGTGAATGAGAAATAACTCTTGAGTATTATATATGTATGTGAAATAAAAGCTACTTTGTGTGTAAATGTAAAAGTGAAAATATAAATGTTAACAATCAACTCAGAATCATGAAAAACCCTTATTTGACCCCTCATAAGTTACTTAAGGGCCGATTTCAAAAAAAAAAAAATTCTCGAAAATAATTTTTCGGTACCCGAATTCAACAGCTTTTTTTCTGGGTTTCCCACGGGAGTTGAACTTCAACATTTTAACACATGTTATTACACACCTTTACAAACATATTGGTGAAGAAATTTTTTGGTAACAATTTAGTTAACAGATTTGTGAAATATCTCATAAAATGCCCTTACTATTTGGAAAGGAACAGATTGAAGCATCACACACACCAATACACAAGTTCATATGTATCCATTTTTTTGAATAGTCGAGTCATTTTTAGTAGTCGTTTTAGTAGTAGTTCTAGTAGTAGTTATTATTTTAGTTTTCAGTCATTTTGTATAGTCTTTTTTTGTTTGTATTATGTTTTGTATTTTCCATCGTCGAGGCTCGTGGAAGAGCGAATATACTGGATGGATCAGGAGATAACTGGAAAAAAAGAAACAGGATAGAGAGGGGAGCGGCAAACACTAACAGTAGAATTGAAGGCCGAGATAGCGATTGTGTGGATTTGTCCATTACCACATCAACTTTCAAGTGGCATTTGAAAAGGTATTTTATAGCAAGACCTGTTTCTCCATGAGCCCCAATGACTGCAAATAACTTTTGGATGCAGGATGGTGAAAAGCTCCATGGCAGAGTTATAGGCGGTTTGTAGCATTTCAGAACATCACCAAAGTATTATAAAACAAGAAAGACCAATCAGAGATTGCAGACCCTTGCAAGGACATGTTTGTGTGGTTTTTTTTCGTGGTGTTTGTGTGGTTTATTTTTCGTGGTGTATGTTTCGTGTCGTTTCGAATAAGGTTCGTTTTTCTATCCAAGATGGCTGCAAACCATGTGACCGGTGACGTTTTATATCAAACATAAGGTTCAAATTTTGCATTGATCCGTTCAGTGCTTTCAGAGAAGAAGAAGAATTTCATTTATGCAGTTTTTGCCTAAAATCCAATATGGCTGCCAGACCGTGTGACCCATGACTTAATAGTTTTCAAACTTTATTCACCAATGCTAGTAGATCGTGTGTGTGGAATTTCGTATCGATTTGGTAAGCCATCCTAGGAAGGATTTTTGAAGGTTTTCATTTTCAATCCAATATGGCTGCCGAACCACGTAAACGATGACATCATCAATTTAATTGTCACATACCATTTTTGTGTAGATCACGCTCAAAATATGTCAAACTGATCAGATCAAGCTTTCTACTCATCTAATTATGACGTCATAATGATGGCACGGACACCACATCATCATTAACATACTAGCCGAAACCCGTGGAACATCCACGGAAGGGAGGATGTGGTGTATGGATAGAGTGTACCATTATGGATGGCATAGGGGAGCGCTCATGGGATCTTCTTCTTCCGTTAAGCTCCAATTTTTTCTCTTTAAGTTAAGTCCAATCAGTCCTCTCTGCTCGAATTGCTCAGGCCATGCCTTCCCGCTCTCATACTTTTATTGCCGTTCGGTGTAGAAAGGGATTGACATATCGTTCGTCTGTTTCAGCTCGTTATCTTTAAGCTTCCTTACGTCTCGACACCTGCTACACCTCTCTGAGTTACGAGGATTTATGCAACGCACCCCGAGTATCGCAACGTCACTCCATTTAACTTTATTAAAATGACGATAAAGACGTTTCCTTATATATCCTAATTTAAAATGTTCAAGGGAATAAAAATACCATTTGGTTCACACCACCCATGTTCACACCACCCATGTTCACACCACTCGACTGTCCAATCGGTGGACGGCTTGCTTTGCCTTCGCCCAGCAGACACCGATACGATGGCGTCGTATCGGCAGTTAATCGGATGCTTTTGGGCCCCAACTTCGGCTAATTCAGATTTTTCGAGTATGGCTGTACGTGATAAACAAAGAGCGCGGTTCGTAGATCGTAAATCCATGAGTGCCGTGGGCATCGGGTCACTGGGTGCGGCGTAAAAGGGATAACAAAGTCGAGTCCTTACGCTATTATTATATAGATGTTGTTCCCCATTGGGAGTACTTGACAATGAGTTATGATTAAATTTTTTCCATGCAGCAGTTTTGAAGATATAGAGGTGCAACGTTTTTCGGTTTTTTCCAAGATGGTGCCCGTACCACATGACCTATTGTTCCCCATAGGGAGTAGTTGACAATGAGCCATGTTGAAAAAAATTCCATTCAGTGGTTTTGAAGATATAGAGGTGCAAAGTTTTTAGTTTTTTTTCCAAGATGGCACCCATACCACGTGACCTATGACGATATAATTCTCATTAAAAATTCTACAGGTGGAGGCACTCCTATGGTGAAAATTTCGGGTCTATTGGACCAACGATTTCAGGGGAAAACATACTCACATTTTGTGTAGAAACAAACAAACCAACAAAGACAAACAAATGGACCCAATACCCTCCCCTTTGGTGAGGGTAACTAGTAGAGCAGGTACCTTCGCCAGGCTAAACAGTTCACGTTTTGTATCCCACTGATAGGCCGGATCTGGATTCAGACCGAAACCAAAATCTAATCAATTTGTTCTCGTCACACACCCAACCTGCCTACGGTACCAAATTTCATCCTAATCCGTCCATAACTTTCAGTGATATCCTGCACACAAACAAACAGACACGAGTGACAACATGACCTCTGCCACTGAAGGTGTACCGGAGGTAACTATAGCAAACATCCCAAAATGCAAAGCCCATCCGCTCCACTTTTTTGTACTCAAACTAAATTTGACGAAATCAATTTTCTAAATGTGAATTTTATTAATTGGACTTCTCCATTTTCTCATAATAAAGGTTTGTTGAAAATTTGATAACGAAATCGCAAATGGTGAATAAGGAAACACAGAAGCGATTACAAAACCCAAGCATCAATTCTGATACTCAGCGGCAGTCGAGCCAATGAGGCCTATTTGAACTTACTGTGACATTTTAACCCAATTACATTTTGCCCTTTGACATTTTGACTCGATTATTAATTAGCCTTTTACATCCTATTGCTCACCTTAAAGCGCGGCGTTACGCGCGCTGCTTGTGAGCAAGGAGGAAGCGGACAAGCGGTAACATATAAACGCCTTTATTCAAGACTACACTGTAACACTGTACCGCTCCGGGCTGGGCGCCCGGTGTCTCTCATGAGGCCACGCCTACCCCTCGGACGTGGCCACCGCCCACTTGGTGCGTGGAATGATGTCACCACGCCAGTGGGCTTTTGTGTCCGCCACACGCGCCCCCCCAGAATTCCCGCGCACCTGGAGGGCCAGTTTGCGGGGCAGACGAATGACCCGGCCGAAGCGCCCCCTGGCGATCGGCGGCGTCCGGGGTGCAGGGATGCCAGGTGGGATGCCCCTGGCTGCTCCTGGGATGGGTGCAGGACCGGGGGGTGGCGTGGCGGCGGGGCTGGGCGGTGCCGGGGGTCCGCCCGCAGGAGGGCGGCCCCGACGTGGGGGTCGGGCCACTGGCGGTGGATGGTCCACATCGAGGTGGGCCGGCTTGAGGCGGTCTACCGAAACGCGGTCAGGAGTACCGCCGATGTCCAGGGTGAAGTGCTTCGCCCCGGTCTCCAGCACGCGGAAAGGCCCGTCGTACGGGGGCCGCAGTGGTGTCCGATGGGCATCGTGGCGGACGAAGACGTACTCCGCCGTGCGAAGCTCCGGGGCGACGTGCGTCGGTGGGTGCCCGTGGCATGCCGTTGGCACCGGGGCGAACCTCTGGGCGGTCTCTTGCAGAGCGGAGCGCTGCTGTGCCGCGGACCATGGTGCCGTGGAGTCGGGGAGGAACTCGCCCGGCACCCGCAGCGGTTGCCCGAAGACCAACTCCGCCGCGGATGCGCGCAGGTCCTCCTTGGGCGCCGTCCGGAGGCCCAGCAGGACCCAGGGGAGCCTGTCGACCCAGCCGCCGTCGCGGAGGGTGGCCCGGAGCGCGGCCTTCAATGAGCGGTGAAATCGCTCACACAGGCCGTTAGCCTGGGGGTGGTAGGCCGTGGTTCGGTGCAGCCGGACCCCGAGCCCCTGCGCAACCGCCCCCCAGAGCTCCGAGGTGAACTGGGGGCCGCGGTCGGATGAGATGTCTGAGGGGGCGCCGAACCGGGCGACCCAGGTGGCGATGAAAGCCTGCGCGACATCGGCCGCCGTTGTCGACGCCAAGGGCACGGCCTCCGGCCACCGGGTGGTGCGGTCCACCATGGTGAGGACGTGGGTGAAACCCCGCGAGGGGGGCAGAGGTCCCACCAGGTCCACGTGGACGTGGTCAAACCGGCGTTCCGGCACCGTGAACGGGGCCAACGGGGCCTGGGTGTGCCGGTGCACCTTGGCGCGCTGGCACGCGAGGCATGTCCTGGCCCAGCCGCGGACGGCCTTCCGGAGGCCATGCCAGACGAACTTGTCGGCGATCAGCCTTTGGGAGGCCCTCGCGCCCGGGTGGGACAGGCCGTGGATGGCGTCAAACACCTGGCGCTGCCAGCCCGCGGGCACAATGGGGCGAGGACGCCCGAGGGAGACGTCGCACAAGAGGGCCGCGCCCGCGCCGTCGAACGGCACCTCGGTGACGCGGAGGCCCGTGACGGCGGTCCGCAAGGCCTGGACGTCGGGGTCAGCGGCCTGGTCCGCTGACATCCGGGCATAGTCGATGCCGAGGTGGACTGCGTGGGCGACGGCCCGGGAAAGGCAATCCGCCACCGGGTTGTCCTTCCCCGCGACGTGCTGGATGTCCGTCGTGTACTCGGACACGGCCGAGAGGTGACGCTGCTGCCGGGCCGACCACGGCTCGGTGACCTTGCCCATCGCGAAGATCAGCGGCTTGTGGTCGACGAAGGCAGTGAACGCCCGGCCCTCGAGCAGATGGCGGAAGTGCCTGACCGCCAAGTGAAGTCCGAGCAACTCGCGGTCGAAGGTACTGTAACGGCGTTCGGGCGGGCGAAGCTGCCGGCTAAAGAACGCCAGCGGTTGCCAAGCTCCACGCACCCATTGCTCGTGCACCGCGCCCACCGCGTAGTCCGAGGCATCGGTGGTGAGGGCGATCGGTGCATCGGGCGCCGGGTGCGCGAGCATGGTGGCGTTAGCCAAGGCGAGCTTCGCGCCCGTGAACGCCGTGTGCATCTGCTCGGTCCAGGTAACGTCGCCTTTGCCCGGCTTACCTCGGAGAGCTTCGTGCAGGGGGCGCAGGAGCTGGGCGATACGGGGCAGGAACCGATGGTAAAAGTTCACCATGCCCAGGAACTCCTGCAGCCCTCTGATCGTGCGGGGGCGCGGAAACCCCTTCACCGCCTCCACCTTGGCCGGCAGGGGGACGGCTCCGTGCCTGGTGACACGGTGCCCCAGAAAATCGATTGTGGCGGCGCCGAACCGGCACTTTGCGGGGTTCACAATCAGGCCATGCTGGCCCAGGCGTTCGAAGAGCGTGCGGAGGTGGCGTAGGTGCTCTTCGCGGGACGCGCTGGCGACGAGGATATCGTCCAGGTAGACGTAGACAAAATCCAAGTCGCGCAGGACGCTGTCCATCAGTCGCTGGAACGCCTGAGCCGCATTCTTCAGACCGAAGGGCATGCGCAGGAACTCGAAGAGTCCGAATGGCGTGATGACCGCCGTCTTCGGGACGTCCTCCGGCCTGACGGGGACCTGATGGTAGCCGCGTATGAGGTCCACCTTCGAGAAGAAGGACCTGCCCGCCAAACGGGCGGAAAAGTCCTGAATGTGGGGGACGGGGTAGCGGTCGGGAGTCGTGGCGTCATTGAGACGGCGATAGTCCCCGCACGGTCGCCATCCCCCGCCGGGCTTCGGCACGATGTGCAGCGGCGACGCCCAAGCGCTCTCTGAGCGCCGAACGATGCCGAGTCGCTCCAGGGTAGCGAACTCCGCTTTTGCCACCGCCAGCTTCGTCGGCTCGAGGCGGCGTGCCCGGGCGTAGACCGGTGGCCCGACGGTGGGGATGTGATGGGCCACCCCGTGCTTGACGGCCCCCGCCGAGAAGGTGGGCCGCGTGAGGGCCGGGAAACCGGCGAGGAGGCGGGTGAATGCGTCCGCTGCCGGAAGCGTACAGACCAACGTGGCCGGAACCGAATCGTTCGGCAAGCCGCTTGGCAAGCCGCTCGTTGAGCTGGGCAACGCACATGCGAGCGAGCTGAACGTCTCGGCCTGGACAAGCCGTCTGCGCTTGACGTCGACCAGGAGCCCATTAGCGCACAGGAAGTCCGCGCCAAGCAGTGCCATGGGCACGTCGGCGGTGACGAACGTCCATCGGAAAACCTGCCCTCCAAACCGCAGAGAGAGGCAGCGTTTTCCGTACGTACGGATGGGCGTCCCGTTCGCGGCAAGCAGCGCGGGGCCCCCACCCGCGGCGTGCTTGTCTGACATGCCGGCGGGAATGACACTCACCTGTGCTCCCGTGTCGCACAGGTAACGGCGCCCGGAGAAGGTGTCCGTTATGAACAGCAGGCTGCTCGAACGGCCGGCGCTCATCGCCACAATTGAGCGCCGGCCCGGGCGTTTCCCGACCCGTTGAAGGAGCACGGCGGATGACACCGCCGAGCTTCGTGGCCGAACTTGGCGTGGAACCAGCACCAGGTGGTGGAGCTGGAGGAGCGCGGCTGGCTCCGCCAGGCCGGTGGAGTCGACGGGTTTCCCCGCGGTGGCGGTTTTCGCCGCGGCGGTGGGCGGGGCGTGGCGGCGTTCACGAGGTGCGTATCAGCATGCTGCTGAACCACAGCGTGCTGTAGAAGATGATGCTGTGGAACATCAGCGTGCTGTAGAAGATGATGCTGTGGAACATCAGCGTGCTGTAGAAGATGATGCTGTGGAACATCAGCGTGCTGTAGAAGATGATGCTGTGGAACAGCAGCGTCGAAGGCCGTGACGGCCACGCCAACGCTCGCCCGCGTGTCCGAAGCGGCGAAGTACTTGTCCGCCTCGGCCGCCAATGCTCGGGGTTCCGTTAGCCCGGTCCCGGCCAACGCGAGGCGAACCTGCGCTGGAAGTTGGCGACGGAAAAGCGCCCGGAATAACGAACCGGGGGCTTCGTCGCCCAACAGTGACAGCATATGGTCCATTCGGACCGACGGGCGCGTCTCACCGAGCTCGGGGAGATCCAGGAGGCGGTCGGCCCGTGCGTCGTCCGTGAGGCTGAACGTGGCTAGGAGTAGCCGCTTGAGTGCCTCGTACTTGTGGCCGTCCGGTGGGTGGCGAAGGACGGACACAACTCGAGCGGCCGTGCCGGGCCCGAGGGAGGCGACGACGTGGCAGTAGCGCGTGTCATCGCCGGTGAGGTGCCGAAGCTGAAATTGGGCTTCGGCCTGGACGAACCAGACTTCGGCCTGAGCCTCCCAAAATTCCGGAAGTTTGACGAAGGCGGCCATGGCGATGGCGTCGCGTGTGGAAGGATCGCTCCGGCAGATCCAACGTCGAGGGTCACCAATAAAGCGCGGAGTTACGCGCGCTGCTTGTGAGCAAGGAGGAAGCGGACAAGCGGTAACATATAAACGCCTTTATTCAAGACTACACTGTAACACTGTACCGCTCCGGGCTGGGCGCCCGGTGTCTCTCATGAGGCCACGCCTACCCCTCGGACGTGGCCACCGCCCACTTGGTGCGTGGAATGATGTCACCACGCCAGTGGGCTTTTGTGTCCGCCACAACCTATCCTTTCCTATGCCATCCCCATGTGCTGCATGACGTCATCGTCGGGCCCCGCCCTGAAAGGGAGTACTCACTTTTCACTCCGTTTGTTTGTCTTCTTGTTTGTTTGTTTTTTCAGGCGATATCTCAGTCATCCTTTGAGTTAGGAAGCTGAATTTGGACATGGCAGTGACCAAGTGATTTGGCTGTAAAGGGTATTATTGATTTATTGATTAATCAATTAATCGGTTAATTATTTAATTATTCGATTAATTAGTTAATTAATTTCTTTATTTTCCAAAGCTAGATTCAGATGAAATGGTGGTGGTTTAGGTATTCTATTAGCTAATTGATTAATAAATTAATTATTTTACGATTATTATTATTATTTTTTCATTATTAGTTACTTATTTATTTTCTTTCTCATCTGGGCAATATCTCGGGCACCTTTTGAGCGAGAAAGCTGATATTTGGAGATTTGAACTCACGTTCAAATCATACGTACTTTATAGACGTACTCACATTCAAATCATACGTACTTTATAGACGTACTCACATTCAAATCATACGTACTTTTTGACATATCACGTTCAAATATTATATCGACGAACTCATGTTCCAATCGTACAAACTCTATAGATGTACGGTACTCATGTTCCAATCATATATACTTTATAAACGTACTCACGTTCCAATTATATGTACTTTATAAACATACTCACATTCCAATCGTACTACTTTATAGATGTATTAATGTTCCAATGTTACGCACTTTATAGACATACTCATGTTCCAATCATATGTACTTTATAAACACACTCACGTTCCAATCGTTCGTACTTTATAAACATACTCACGTTCCAATTGTACGTACTTTATAGACATACTCACGTTCTAATCGTAATACTTTATAGAGGTACTCAATTTCCAATTGTACGTACTTTATAGACATACTCACGTTCTAATCGTAATACTTTATAGAGGTACTCAATTTCCAATTGTACGTAATTTATAGACATACATTATAATCGTTCAAACTAGATAGACATACTCACATTCCAATTGTACTACTTTATAGATGTATTCATGTTCCAATCATACGTACTTTATAAACATACTCACATTCCAATCGTACTACTTTATAGATGTATTCATGTTCCAATCGTACGTACTTTATAAACATACTCACATTCCAATCGTACTACTTTATAGACATACTCACATTCCAATCGTACTACTTTATAGACATACTCACATTCCAATCGTACAACTTTATAGACATACTCACATTCCAATCGTACTACTTTATAGACATACTCACATTCCAATCGTACTACTTTATAGACATACTCACATTCCAATCGTACTACTTTATAGACATATTCACATTCCAATCATACTACTTTATAGACATACATTCCAATCGTACAACTTTATAGACATACTCACATTCCAATCGTACTACTTTATAGACATACTCACATTCCAATCGTACTACTTTATAGACATACTCACATTCCAATCGTACTACTTTATAGACATACTCACATTCCAATCGTACTACTTTATAGACATACTCACGTTCCAATCGTACTACTTTATAGACATATTCACATTCCAATCGTACTACTTTATAGACATATTCACATTCCAATCATACTACTTTATAGACATACATTCCAATCGTACTACTTTATAGACATACTCACATTCCAATCGTACTACTTTATAGACATACTCACATTCCAATCGTACTACTTTATAGACATATTCACATTCCAATCATACTACTTTATAGACATACATTCCAATCGTACTACTTTATAGACATAGTCACATTCCAATCGTACTACTTTATAGACATACTCACGTTCCAATCGTACTACTTTATAGACATACTCACATTCCAATCGTACTACTTTATAGAGGTACTCAATTTCCAAACGTACTACTTGATAGAGGTACTCAATTTCCAATTGTACGTACTTTATAGACGTACTCACATTCTAATAGTATGTACTTTGTAGAAAAAAACACGTTCATAATAGCACGTACTATATAGAACCACCAGGTATCGTTTGTGCGCGATGTTGGAACATCATGTGCAGATAGTCAAACTTAATGGACAAACCCAAATGCAACATCCTCTGGTGAGGGTATTAAAGCACATGTCTTTCTCATACGAGACAAGTCAAAACTGAATATAACGCTATTCCCGTTTTTTTTGTCCCACAGTGCGACCTTAATAAGCCCCAAAAACACCTTCACCTGTATCCTACATGGCAATTACACTACGACAGCCAAATGTGCCAAATGTGCCAAATCACTTTGAACGCCAAATAAAGTTATTGACACATTCCTCGAGATTGCACCCACACTTTTTTCAAAGCAATTTTGATACAAAAATTAAAATATTGATGAATGAATAAATTAATCAATCCCTTATACCGTCAAGAGGATTGACAACATGTGTTCACACAATAATACCCTTAAAAACATTGTCAGGATATCCTGGTGCTCAATCATGTGGACAACACAATCTTATCCTCATGGGATTGAAGTGAAACAAAGGGATGTGTAATGGGAGTAAGGCATAAGGGGGCGCGAGAGCCGCAGAAACCCAGCTGGGCTGGGCTGCTGCACAAGATGACAGTTGGAGCTTGGAGCTGTGCTGTGCCCATTGGAGCTTCCTTTTGCCCACTGTACTGTCACGTGAAAAAGTAAGTACACCCCATGTAAAGCTTTGACTTTTTCAACATATTTCAACATACAGCTATTTGATCTTCATTTCAACAATATTGATAGATAAAGGTGATATAATATAACAAATATCATGAAACATTTACATTTTGTAGTCCATTGTATAATTTAAATAAACAGAAATGCAAATTACGCATGTGGAAAAAGTAAACACACCCTTGGCTCTAATAGGTGGTATTGCCCCCTTTGGCAGAAACAACCTCAAGTAGGCGTTTCTTAAAACTGTCTACCAGTCTCTGACATCGACTGGGAGAAATTTTTGCCCCACTCCTCCATGCAGAATTATTTCAGCTGTGCGATGTTTGAGGGGTTTCTTGCATGCACAGCTCGTTTCAAATCCCCCCACAACATCTCGATGGGATTTAGATCCGGTCTTTGACTTGGCCATTCCAGAACCCTCCATTTCTTTCTTTTCAGCCATTCCTTGGTGGATTTACTGGTATGTTTAGGGTCATTGTCATGTTGCAAGGTCCACCTTTGGTTGAGCTTAACTCGCCGACAGATGGCCTCACATTATCCTCAAGCACCCTTTTTTTATTTTCTTTTTTTTTTGTATACTGAATCGAGGCTCGTGAAAGAGCTAACATTTATTTCACAAACAAATCAACCAAACAAACAAAATATACAAAAAGAGGGAGCGGAAGACAAGATGGGGAGAGAAGGGGAAGCACACAACCACAACATTTGAGAGCAGGGAGAAGTGTGGGAGGGAGAGGGCTTGGGGGCAGGAGGCGTGGGAAGGGGAGGGGGGGGGGGGGGAGAGGTATAAAACACAAGGGGACCGAAATTAGCGGGGGTAGAAAAGATCAAGGTTTTGGATGGGGAGAAATTCTGCGAGGAATTCATCTGCGAGGAATTCTCCAGAGGCGGGAGAAAAGAGGAATGAAGGAGTGAAGGTGAGCAGAAAGTCTTGATTTTGGCAGTTTAACCAGAAGAGGGTTGCAGGCAGATCTTCTGCGACCTGTAGGAATATTTGGGGGACAGAGCCCAGAGAGGGCTGGGGGGGGGCAAGGCCAGAGAGGAGTCGGTAGAAGACGGAAAGACCACCAACCTGCCTGCGGTGAGTGAGTGAAAGGCCCTTGGAGTTAGCTTCATCGCGGGTGATTCCAATGATTCTGAACGCTTTGGTTTCAACAGCGTGAAGACGGGCTAGGTGTGAGGCAGGAGCACCAGACCAGAGGGGAGAGCAGTATTCCATAGAGCTGCGGATGAAAGCCTTGTATGTGGTGAGGAGCTCAGGTGTGCCAAGGAAGGACTTCGCATGACGGAGGATGCCCAGTCGGCGACTGGCTTTGGAGGCCAGATTTGAAATGTGGTTTTCCCAGGAAAGATCATGGCAAATAGTGAGACCCAAAAGCTTGAGTGACAGAACTTCTTGGAGAGGATTATTCAGAAAGTGGATGGGAGGGTTTTCCAGTCGGTCTTTTCGGAGAGACATCGTAAGAGTGTGAGATTTATCAGGATTGAAAGACATGTTCCATTTGTTTGCCCAGTCTGTGATTTTGTCCAGGTCTGCAGAGAGTGAGGAGGCTGCAGACTGCCGATCTGAGGGATGAGGAATGGAGCGACAGAGAGTAGAGTCGTCAGCAAAGAGATAGAGAGGATTTTCAAGAGAGTCAGAGAGATCATTGATGAAGACCAGAAAAAGCACAGGGCCCAGAACACTACCTTGGGGAACTCCAGCCTGAACAGGAAGAGGAGATGAGAGAAACCCATTCAGGGCCACACGTTGACTACGACCAGAGAGGAAGTCCGCCAGCCATGCGTGGAGATTTCCATGGATACCAAAGGAGGAGAGTTTGGTGAGCAGAGCAGGGTGCCAGACCGTATCGAAGGCACGTGAAATGTCAAGGGAGACGGCTCTAATTTCCTGTTTGGCGTTGAGGACCTCCATCCATTGTTGAGAAAGCAGAAGCAGCATGTCCAGAGTAGAGTGACCAGGTCTGAAACCAAATTGATGATCAGAGATCAAGCCATTGGAGAAGAGGAAAGATTTCATATCTGAAGCAATGATGGATTCCATGACTTTGCTGATAATTGGGAGAAGGCTGATTGGTCTGTAGTTGCTGGGATCTGTTTTTGCACCTTTTTTGTGCAAAGCGGTGATGTTGGCTTATTTCCAAGCAGATGGCAGATGACCTTGAGCAAAAGAGAGGGTGAAGAGAACAGAAAGAGGGAGTGAAAGAGCGGAAGCACATGATTTTAGGACCCGTGGGCTGATGCCGTCAGGACCAGTTGCAGAATCAGAGTCGAGGGTTGACAGAAACTTTTCCACCTTGTCAGGAGGAAAGGACACAGAGTCCAGGAGCAGCTGGGTACAACTGGGTACGGTGGGTACAGAGAGGGATGGGTTTGGGACACAAGATTTAGAGGCAAACACAGAGTTGAGGCATTCAGCTTTTTCACGTGCGGAGTCAGCCGTTTCCCTCTGGTACCCTCTGGTACAATGGTACAATGGTACAATGGTACAATGGTACTCTGGTACAATGGTACAAACCCTCTGGTACAATGAAGAATTCATAGTGGATTTTATGATGGTGAGCTGCCCAGGTGCTGATGCAGCAAAGCTGCCCCAAACCATAATATTTCCACCACCATGCTTTACAGTTGGAATCAGGTTCTTGTGGTCAAATGCTGCCTTTGGTTTTCGCCAACACATGTCTTCTGGTACTGTGACCAAATAGCTCTACCTATGACTCATCTGTCCAGAGCACATTGTTCCAGAAGTGCTGGTCTTTGCCTAGGTGTTCATTGGCAAACTTTAGTCTTGCCCTGATGTTCTTTCTGGACAGCAAAGGTTTCCTCCTGTCACACCTCCCATGTAGATCAAATTTGTGCAGCCTCTTTCTAATGGTAGACTCGTGCACTTTGACATCAACAGTGGCAAGAGCTACCTGTAGGTCCCATGATGGCATTCTGGGGTCCTTGGAGACTTCTTTCAGCATCTTGCGGTCTGCTCTCGGGCTGAACTTGCTGGGGCGGCCTGGCCTGAACAAGTTGGCAATTGTTTGGAATCTTCTCCACTTGTAGATGATCTTCCAGACAGTCGAATGATTGATTTCAAATTGTTTGGAGATCTTTTTAAATCCCTTCCCAGACTCGTAGGCATCTATAACCTTCTTTCTGAAGGCCTCAGAGAGCTCTTTTGATCTAGGCATGGTGACGCCGCACACTTCAACAACAAAGAGCAAACCAAACTAAATGTCTGAGGTTTAAAGAAGACAGGTTCCTCCACGATCCTCTCTAACGATATTCTAATCATCTCTCTGACTCTCTTGAAAATCCTCTCTATCTCTTTGCTGATGACTCCACTCTCTGCCGCTCCATTCCTCATCCCTCAGATCGGCAGACTGCAGCCTCCTCACTCTCTGCAGACCTGGACAAAATCTCAGACTGGGCAAACAAGTGGAACATGTCTTTCAATCCTGACAAATCTCACACTCTTACGATGTCTCTCCGAAAAGACCGACTGGACAACCCTCCCATCTACTTTCTGAATAATCCTCTCCAAGAAGTTCTGTCACTCAAGCTTTTGGGTCTCACTATCTGCCATGATCTTTCCTGGGAAAACCACATTTCCAAGCTGGCCTCCAAAGCCAGTCGCCGACTGGGCATCCTCCGTCGTGCGAAGTCCTTCCTTGGCACACCTGAGCTCCTCACCACATACAAGGCTTTCATCTGTAGCTCAATGGAATACTGTTCTCCCCTCTGGGCTGGTGTTCCTGCCTCACACCCAGCTCGTCTTCACGCTGTTGAAACCAAAGCGTTCAGAATCATTGGAATCTCCCGCGATGACGCTATCTCCGAGGGCCTTTCACTTACTCACCGCAGGCAGGTTGGTGGTCTTTCCGTCTTCTACCGACTCCTCTCCGGCCTTGCTCCCCCAACTCTCTCTGGGCTCTGTCCCCCAAATATTCCTGCAGGTCGCACAAGATCTGCCTGCAACCCTCTTATGGTTAAACTGCCAAAATCAAGACTCTCTGCTCACCTTCACTCTTTCATTCCTCTTTTCTCCCGCCTCTGGAACAAACTCCCTCACTCTCTTCAATCCCACTCCTCCCTCCAGGTCTTTAAAACGGCTGTTCACCACCATCTCTTATCTTCCCCAATCCAAAACCTTGATCTTTTCTACCCCCGGTAATTCACCCCAGAGTCCTTGCAGTGTTCATATGTTTTATTCCTCTCCCACCTCCCCCCAAGTCCTCCCGATGTCCCTGCTCTCAAATGTTGTGTTTGTGTCCTTCCCCCTCTTCCCCCTCTCTTTTGTGTCCTTCCCCCTCTCTCCCCATCTTGTCTGCCGCTCCCCTTGTTTTTTGTGTTTTGTGTGTCGGTTTGTCTTTTTGTGTGATTAATGTTAGCTCTTTCACGAGCCTCGATCTTGTATACAACAATATATATATATATATATATATATATATCTGCCCCCAAAAAGGTCCATATCTGCCGCAAAGGGTCAAGTTTCTACATCAAAGGGTGCATATATCCATAACTGCCCCCAAAAAGGTCCATATCTCCCCCAAACGGTCAAGTTTCTACATTAAAGGGTGCATATGTCTATATCTGCCCCCAA
Source organism: Myxine glutinosa (assembly GCF_964187855.1). NCBI lineage: Eukaryota > Metazoa > Chordata > Myxini > Myxiniformes > Myxinidae > Myxine > Myxine glutinosa. The sequence continues at coordinate 177,438,654 of NC_136262.1, forward strand.
AAAGTTCCATATCTGCCCCAAACGGTCAAGTTTCTACATCAAAGGGTGCATATGTCTATATCTGCCCCCAAAAAGGTCCATATCTGCCCCAAACGGTCAAGTTTATACATTAAACGGTGCATATGTCTATATCTGCCCCCAAAAATGTCCATATCTGCCCCAAAGTGTCAAGTTTATACATCAAAGGGTGTATATGTCCATATCTGCCCCCAAAAAGGTCCATATCTGCCCCAAAGGGTCAAGTTTATACATCAAAGGGTGTATATGTCCATATCTGCCCCAAAGGGTGTATATGTCCATATCTGCCCCAAAAAAGGTCCATATCTGCCCCCAAAGGGTCAAGTTTCTACATCAAAGGGTGCATATATCCACATCTGCCCCAAAAAAGGTCCATATCTTCCCCAAAAAAGGTCCATATCTGCCCCCAAACGGTCCATACCTGCCAGAAAAGGTATATATCTGCCTCAAAGGGTGCATATATCCGTATCTGCCACAAAAAAGGTCCATATCTGCCCCAAAGGGTCAAGTTTCTACATCAAAGGGTGTATATGTCGATATCTGCCCCAAAAAAGGTCCATCTCTTCTCCTAAAACGGTCCATATCTGCCCCCAAAAGGTCCATACCTGCCAGAAAAGGTATATATCTGCCTCAAAGGGTGCATATATCCGTATCTGCCCCAAAAAAGGTCCATATCTGCCCCAAATGGTCAAGTTTCTACATCAAAGGGTGCATATATCTATATCTGCCCCCAAAAAGGTCCATATCTGCCCCAAAGGGTCAGGTTTCTGCATCAAGGGGTGCATATGTCTATATCTGCCCCCAAACCCCCAAAAAGGTCCATATCTGCCCCAAAGGGTCAGGTTTCTGCATCAAGGGGTGCATATGTCTATATCTGCCCCCAAACCCCCAAAAAGGTCCATATCTGCCCCAAAGGGTCAAGTTTCTACATCTAAGGGTGCATATGTCTATATCTGCCCCAAAAAAGGTCCATATCTTCCCCAAAAACGGTCCATATCTGCCCACCAAAAGGTCCATACCTGCCAGAAAAGGTATATATCTGCCTCAACGGGTGTATATATCCGTATCTGCCCCTAAAAAGGTCCATATCTGCCCTAAGGTCAATATCTGCCAAAAAAAGGTATATATGTCTCAAAGGGTTCCAATCTGCCTCAAATGGTCCTAATCTGCCTCAAAGGGTCAAGTTTCTACATCAAAGGGTGCATATATCCATATCTGCCCCCAAAAAGGTCCATATCTACCCCCAAAAAGGTCCATATCTGCTCCCAAAAGGTCTATACCTGCCAGGAAAGGTACATATCTGCCTCAAAAGGTGCACATATCCATATCTGCCCCCCAAAAATGTCCATATCTGCCCCCAAAAGGTGAATATCTGTCTCTAAAAGGTCCATATCTTCCACCAAAAGGTCCATATCTGCCCCCAAAAAGGTCCATATCTGCCCCTAAAAGGTCCATATCTGCCCCCAAAAGGTTCATTCCTGCCAGAAAAGGTATATATCTGCCTCAAAGGGTGCACATATCCATATCTGCCCCAAAGCACCGACAGCCAAACACACCTTCGTTATAGTCATTGGTCTTGTACTAGAAGCAACATGTACACTGAACCCAGTACCACCTAATCAATCAGCACCCTCCATCATTGCTTGAGCGTAGTTTGAACACAAAAGATGCAACATCTACCAAATGTCATTCTGCACATTCCTCCGTGCGTAAAGTTTTCTGCCTTTAGGTGTGACAGTACCGAAGTTGGCGGTGTGGCACAAGGAGTGGACCGAGGCGAGAATGAAGATGACAACGCCGACGAGCTGGTGGAAGAATACGTGCTGCTCGAATGGAATGAAGGAGGCCGCTCGTGAGGTGCGTAGCAATGTAATGCATCTTCGCAGCATCAACACCTGTCAGGATGCAGGTTGCGAACAAGCGTGAGATTATTGGGCTCATCGGCAGAAATAAAATAGATAAACAACACTACATTTCCCGAATCACAATCAAAACACTCAACTTATGGGTCTTAAATGTCTCCATTTTCAAGCCTCTGCCACCAAAGGACAAGATTAAAATACCTGCTTCTGGTTTACAACTTGGAACATTCGACCATGAGCCGGTGGTTTTACCACCAGCCAAAACTCTTCCAGGTCAAAGGTCACTGTGAATCGAGTTGTAATGGGTAACCGAGCGGTCCATTCTCCGGTGAGCAATGTACCACTCGGTCACTTGTTTGCAATTATTATTATTAGGGTACCCTATTCATTTTGGTATGTTGTGTTTGGCTTACCTGGAAGGAAGTTCAGGGGAGTTTATGCGATGGCGCATTGTCCGTCCGTAAACAGTTGAAACTTCTTCTCCGAAACCACTGATGGGATTGCGACCAAATTTGGCACAAATTATATTTGTTATGTTGTGACTAAAGTTTGTTCACGGCATTAAAAAAAAAATCTGGGTCTAAGGGGGTTTACCGGGGTCAAAGTGGGTCCAGGTCTGACCCCCCAAAATAGGTATTTTCTTTGTGCTCAGAAACTACACACACAATTTCGATGAAACTTGACAACCTTAATCACCCATCATGTACCAAAGTTTGTCCAAGGCATTTGAAAAATTGGGGTCTTAGGAGGTATATGGGGTTGGGGGAGGGAGGGGGCCCCCCAAAATAGGTATTTTTTTCTTTCTTTGTTTAAAGTCTTATAATTATGTTTGTATGATTCTACATGCTGCCCTGTCTTCTAGTAACCATTGAAATTGGTTTAAAATACCTTTAGTCAGTGCAGTATACTATTTATTCTACCAGGTGAGCGCCCGGGGTGTTGCCCCTATGTTTATTCTTCGGCCCGGATTTTGCGGGTTTATTCCCTTTAAAATTCATTTTCGCTGCAACCGTTGGTCCGATTGACACCAAAGGAGCGCCTCCTCCTGTAGATTATTTTTTTAATGAAAATTATGACATCATAGGTCACGTTGTATGGGCACCATCTTGGAAAAACCGAAACACTTTGCCCCTATATATCTCCGAAACCACTCCATGGAGAAAATGAAGCATGGCTCATTGTAAAGTACTCCCCATGGGGAATAACATACGTTAATGATGATGTCACAGGTTCCTCCATTATGACGTCATAATTCAACAGGTACAACGCTTGATCCTATCAGTATGAAATTTATTGAGCGTCATCTACGCAAAAATTGTATTGGAGAATTAAATTGATGACATCATCCTTAACGTGGTTCGACAGTCATATTGTGTTGAAAATGCGAATCTTCAAAAATCTTCTCCAGAACTCTCTCTCCAGAACAGCTTACTAGATCAATGCGAAACTCCACACGCATGATGTACTTGCCTTGGGAAATATATTTTGTGACATGGGATTTCATGCAAAACTTTAAAACCTTTTCTCTGAAAGTGCTGAACGAATCGATGCAAAATTTAAACCATATGTTCGACTATCAATGGGGATATAATGTTGGAAAAGAAAATGTCACCAGTCACATTGCTTGGCAGCCATATTGAGATTAAGGAAAATATTTTAAAATGTATTTCTCTAATATCATACAAATATCATCTCGCATGATTGCTGCATATATTGTGGAAATGATGACATCATATGTCATGTGGTTTAGCAGCCATTTTGGATAGAAAAACAAACGTTATCCGATCAACACGCAACGTCAAACACATGATCCTCTACCCATTCCTAGGCGGAGCGTACATTTTTGATGTCATAGGTCACATGGATGGGCAGCCATATTGCATCAAAATAAAATAAATACATAACTATTTCTCTGAAACCGCTTCAGCTGTTGAAGTCAATCTTTACAAGAATTAATGAGTCGTCAAATGGAATACATGTTTAAAATTTCAACGTGATCGATCACATGGTCTGGCAGCCAGAATGTTTGAATTTTTTTGAAGAAGAAGAAACCTTACACTTTTTTCTTCTCCAGAATGGCTTGCAAGATCAATGAGAAACTTCAAGCACATGATCACTGAGCATGATCAACGAGTATGGTCAAACGAGTCCAGATGCTACATCAAATGTGTATATCTGCCTCAAAAGGTCCAAATCTGCCTCAAAGGGTCCCCACGCTTCATCAAAGGGTCTAGTTTCAACAACATAGGGCACATATATCCATATTTGCCCTCAACAAAGTCCATATCTGCCCTCAACAAAGTCCATATCTGCCCCCAAAAGGTCCATATTTGCCACCAAAGGGTCTGCATTGGCACCCAAAGGGTCTGAATTGGCTCCCAAAGTGTCCATATCTGCCCTCAAAGGATCCATATCTGCCCCCAAAAGGACGGTATCTGCCTCACAAGGTCCATATCTACCCCCAAAGGGTCCATATCTGCCCCATGAGGTCAATATCTGCCAGGAAAAGTCTATATTGCCTCCAAAGGTCCATATCTGCCCCTAAGGTCCATATCTGCTTCATGAGGTCCATATCTGCCTCAAAATAGAAATCAGATGCTTTTCACCCAAAAAGGCCGGCCTTTAGTAAGTAGGCCGTCCTGAAAACTGAAGTGCAGATGGTGAACAGACACGAGGTACCTGTTCCATTCTCTGTCAGAAAGCGTACTCATTGATTTCAGCACCATATCGACAACCATTGCAGTGCACCAAATGTGGCGACCACTCAGGTGTATTCAAACATGTTGGGCTGGAAGTCGTGCAGCATGTCCAAGGCATGTCCTAAAATGTCGACCAGTAGCCCAGCCGGGTGATCACCAATTTTCTACAGTGACACACTATTAATACCTTTCTCCATTGCCTTCCTCAGACGTCTCTCCTCATTTTACCTTTTCTTTATTTTTCTATGTTTATTTCTACCTTTGCTACTTTATATTCCCACTTGTAAAGGTTTTCATGTTTTCAGCACGTTTGCATTCGTATGCTGTCCTTTGGCTTTTAACCAGGAGCATTTTTCTCAAATTCCACAACATGACCATTTTGAGCAGCTGATGAACCCAGGTAGAAACTAGAACGGTACTCAGTAGAGAGCATACCTCCGCCAGGTGAACAGTTTACGTTTTGCATCCAAGAGTAGACCAGAAAATCACAATACAGAATCACATTTAATCAAAATCATCCGTCCACAACTTTTTGAGATATCCTGCTATGTATCGTTTCTGGCCCTATCTCCCGATGGTAAAGAATCACTTTAAAATAATTTTTACTATCCGGATCCGAATCCGGATCTTCACCAAAATGTAATCATTTCGTCCTTGTCACATACGCTACATCTCTGCTAAATTTCGTCCGAATCCGTCCACAACATCTTGAGATATCTTGTTCACAAACAAACAGACAAACAGATAGGGGAGAAAACATAACCTCCACCACCTTTGGTGGCGGAGGTAACTATACTGTCAATATTGATTATAATGTGAAATTGTTCAAATGGATGTGACCAGCCCACACTGCCCATTTTTGGTGGTAATCTATGGAGGGGGAAAATTTATCCAAAACAACTTTTATTCCTCCGGTGATCTTTATATTTCCAAAGAACATGACCTCTGTCATCTTATACGAACTAAAGCTAGCTCGATGAACCTTGTTAAAGTGAGTCTTCATCCGATCGTGGTCCAGCTTACCTTCAGCAACCTGGCAGAAGTCTAAGTCTGGGCCATCACTTCTTACCTAAAAATGGTGCACCTCCTTTTTTACCTTCCTGCACTTTGAAGCAACTAATTGATTACTATTTCTCCAGCAGTAGTCTGCTAAGTTTCCCCCATTGATTTGGGCTTTGTGCACAAACCAGAAAACGCTCACAGACTTTGTTTTACCAAGATCATCAAAGGCCTATTCACAAATGTACCAGCAACACCAGTGTTACCAACACGTTTCATGCACTGCTTCATCGAGCTCATTACAGTTTGTCTAGGGACAAACAGAAACAAATAAAGACACCAGATCTTTGCCAAGAGTAACGATGATGCTTTTGACGAATCATCGCTTTCGACGAATCTCTTAAAACCTGCACAGAGAAGCAATTTTGGCTTCGTAATTGAAATTACGGCTTCGTAAAGAAACAATTACAATGGCTCCAGCTTCTTCTCCGCTCCCACCTTTTGTTCATATGTGTTTTGCACCGTCCTCCAAACAGTGATGACTCCGTTTACATTTCGCTGTCTGACAACATGGACCAACTTCTATCCACTCATCCCAACTCTCTCTTCCTCATATGTGGTGACTTCAACTGTCATCATGCCAGGTGGCTGGGTGTGGGTTCCTCTCTCACCAGCCATGGCACCTCAGCAAAGGACTTCTGCAACTCATTGGGACGGACACAATCTGTTTCCCGACTCAGATCTCAGTCAATGGAGTGTCTTCTCTTCTAGACTTGGTTATGAAAAACTTCCCTGCAAATGTCTGCTGCTCTACTTCTGCTCCAATCGGTTCACTGATCACGTGCTTGTTAAAGTGGACATCTCTCTGGCCATTCTCAGAGAGCCTCCTCAGCGCCGACGAGTCTGGCATTTCACTCAGGCTGACTGGCACGGTCTGCAAGCAGCCATTAATCATCTGGACTGGTCTCCCATCTCCACTGCCTCTGACATCAACTATTCCTGGCAATTCTTCCAAAGTAAATTGCTCTCTCTAATGCACAGATTTATCCCATCTCGTCTTCAGTTGTCTTGCCCTTCCTCCCATCCAGGGTACACTGAATCTTGTGGTGAGGCAGTTGCCCTGAAACAACTTGCCTTTGCCTCTTGGGAGGCTAATCCAACTGAAGGCAATCTCAGTTCCTTCCACCAAGCTCGGAACAAGTGTGTGTCTACCCTCAGGAATGCCAGGAAGCACGATCTCTCCACACTCAAGAATGAACTCTCAAACCTGTCTCCTTCCTTCAAATCCTAGTGGCGTCTGGTCAAATCTGTTTCTGGTGTTTGTTCCCCTTCCATCCCCTCCCTTACCCCATACAGCGACACAGCTGACACCGCACGTGAAAAAGCCGAATGCCTCAACTCTGTGTTTGCCTCAAAATCTTGTGTCCCAAACCCATCTCTCTTTGTACCCACCTTTCCCAGTCGAACCCAGCTGCTCCAGGAATCTGTGTCCTTCTCTCCTGACAAGGTGGAGGCGTTTTTGTCAAACCTTGACTCTGATTCTGCAACTGGACCAGACGGCATCAGCCCACGGGTCCTAAAATCCTGCTCTGCCGCTCTATCTCACCCTCTCTCTGTTCTCTTCACCCTCTCTTTTGCTCAAGGGCATCTGCCAGCATCCTGGAAATCAGCAAACATTACCGCTTTACACAAAAAAGGTGCAAAAACAGATCTATGCAACTACAGACCCAACAGCTTGCTCCCAATAATTAGCAAGGTCATGGAATCAATCATCTCTTCTGACATCAAATCCTTCCTCTTCTCCAATGGCTTGATCTTGGATCATCAATTTGGATTCAGACCAGGTCACTCTGCTCTGGACATGCTGCTTCTGCCGTCTCAACAATGGATGGAGGTCCTCCATTCCAAACAGGAAATCAGAGCTGTCTCCCTTGACATATCACGTGCCTTCGATTCGGTCGAGCACCCCGCTCTGCTCTCCAAACTCTCCTCATATGGTATCCATGGAAATCTCCATGCATGGCTTGCGGACTTCCTCTCTGGTCGTAGTCAATGTGTGGCCCTGAATGGATTTCTTTCATCTCCCCTTCCTGTTCAGGCTGGAGTTCTCCAAGGCAGTGTTCTGGGCCGTGTGCTTTTTCTGGTCTTCATCAATGATCTCTCCGACTCTCTGGAAAATCCTCTCTATCTCTTTGCTGATGACTCCACTCTCTGCCACTCCATACCTCATCCCTCAGATCGGCAGTCTGCAGCCTCCTCACTCTCTACAGACCTGGACAAAATCACAGACTGGTCAAACAAGTGGAACATGTCTTTCAATCCTGACAAATCTCACACTCTTACTATGTCTCTCTGAAAGGACCGAATGGAAAACCCTCCCATCTACTTTCTGAACAATCCTCTCCAAGAAGTTCTGTCACTCAAGCTTTTGGGTCTCACTATCTGCAATGATCTTTCCTGGGAAAACCACATTTCCAAGCTGGCCTCCAAAGCCAGTCACCGACTGGGTATCATCCGTCGTGTGAAGTCCTTCCTTGGCACACCTGAGCTCCTCACCACATACAAGGCTTTCATCCGCAGCTCAATGGAATTCTGTTCTCCCCTCTGGCCTCCTTCCTCACACCTAGCTCGGCTTCACGCTGTTGGAACCAAAGCTTTCAGAATCATTGGAATCTTCCGTGATGAAGCTAACTCCGAGGGCCTTTCACTCACTCACCGCATGCAGGTTTGGTGGTCTTTCTGTCTTCTACCGACTCCTCTCCGGCCTTGCTCCCCTAGCTCTCTCTGTGCTCTGTCCCCCAAATATTACTACAGGACGCACAAGAGCTGCCTGCAACCCTCTTGTGGTTAAACTGCCAAAATCAAGACTCTCTATTCACCTTCACTCTTTCATTCCTCTTTTATCCCACCTCTGGAAGAAACTCCCTCATTTTATTTAATCCCACTCCTCCCTCCAGGTCTTTAAAACAGCTGTTCACCACCATCTCTTATCTTCCCCCATCCAAAACCTTGATCTTTTCTACCTCCGTTAATTAACCCCAGATCCACTTTTTTGAAATTCCGACTTCTTTCCTGGAAGTCCTAGCAGTGTCCATGTGTTTTATTCCTCTCCCACCCCGCCCCCCCCCCCCCCCGTCTCTTCCCAGGCCTCCTCCCCCCAAGCCCTCTTCCTCCCACAGATCTCCCGATGTCCCTGCTCTCAAATGTTGTACTTGTGTGCTTCCCCTTCTCTCCCCATCTTGTCTTCCGCTCCCCTTGTTATATTGTTGTGGATATGAGAATTGTGTTTTTTTTATTGTGTAGTACATTGTAAAATATCACCCTCCTTCCTCCAGTTGTGTATAAAGGTCAAAAGGGCGTCCCTTAATTAGGTCATATACAATCACGTTAGCCAATCATAGATTTCCTCCTTGTTGACAGTTATTTCCTTATTCTGTGTATTAGGTTAAGGCTTTGTCTTCCATTAATTAATACTCCATTGCACCGAATTCAAATAGAGTAGATTCCCTTTCATTTCGATTCCCTTTCATTCCCATTCCCAAAACCTCGACTGCCAACTGCATTCGCCGCCATTGCCATGTGCTCCGGCTCGGAGAAGAAAGGCGTGTCTCCACCTCGTAATAGAGGGGAGGAGTGAGTCAGCCCCGCTCAACCAACCCAGCCAAAGGGGTTTGGCTTGAGCGGGCGGAGAAAGAACGATCGGGGAGGTTCAACAAGGTTGAAGGGCGGGGCCTATATAACCCGAAGCGGGACACTCCCCACGGCAGATGAGTCCTGGGAAAGCACACGACGTCCCCACGGCAGCACGGAGAGCGAACCAGAGAGTTGCGCCAGGGACGGCAGATGAGTAAGGGATCCCCACATTGAGTCCCCACGATCCCGTTGAGTCCCCAGAGAGTCCACCACCACCACCAGCTTGGAGACCACGCAGTTTCGACCCGCTGCGACGCCGGAGCCAGATTGCGGTGGCATCGGTGGCCGTCGAGGTCCCGCCCGACGTCCCGTGCGGGATCAAGCTCCAGCTCCGGTTCCCGTTGGACCTTCCTCTCCTTCCACCGAATCGTTCCTGCCTTCATTCGTGTGAGTCTGTCTTTGTTTGTTCTGTCCTGGGTTAAGTAAGACTGCATAGGTAAGCTAAGTTTCACTGTGTCCTTCTGGTCCGTCCCTCTTTCTGCCTTTATTTTATTATCCTTCCTTCTCCTTGGTTTCTTTCAATAGTGTAAATAGTAATAATAAATCATATTCGTATTTCCTACCTCTTGTTTTCTTTCCTCTACATCCGTCGTTGTTGTCTTTTCCCTCATGGACACCTGTGGCACGATTTTGGCCAACGTTTCAGGATCGGGTTAGTCTTGGTAACAGTTCGTGCTGCGGTTGCTAAACACCGCTCGGCAATCAATTAACGTCTGTCCGCGGTTCGAACGGGGCTGTGCACCGGCCTTTCCGGAGGCCGCGGTGCAGCTTCAGGGACCACGTCGGTCAGTAACAAACGAGGGGACTAATCCCCCCTCAAGGGGGAACCATAGGCCGACGTTGGGTTCCATAACAATTGGTGTCTGGGAGTGAGATTTGAGGCCCGAACCAAATTTTTAATAACTTCAAAAAATTTGGTCAAAAATTAAGAGCGCCCGAAATTATTTTAACATCCAAATTTGAAAATCGTGCCATGGATGGTCAAGATGATCGGATGCCGGTGGGGGAAATAGAAGAGGGGTTAGGGGTAACCCAGGACCACAGGGAAGAAATGGAGGAGAGAAATGATGATGTGGTTGAGGAAGTTTCAGGTGCACAAAATGGCGCCCTCGCGCACGTGGTTGCAGAGGCACAAAATAGCGGCGCTGCGGCAGCCGAGTCCGCAGTGCAGGTGAAATGGGACCTCATCGCGGCGCAGATGATGGGGTATATGGACAAATTGGCTGAGAGAACCACCAGGGAAAGGGAACAAATAATGGAAAAGTACAATAAGCAATTGGGAAACCAAATCAAAGAAATTAATGAGGGGTTGGAGAGGGACAGAGACCGCAGTTTTGGCGAGCAGGTCCCACGGGTGCACGAGGAGGTAAAGCGGGTCGAGGGGCACTGGTTGAGCGAAGTTGAGAAAAGCACAGGTAACTGGACCGGGGTAGAAATCGCGACCCGGGGTATGGGGCAGCCGGCGACCGCTGAGGTACAAGAGGGAATTTTATTAAAGCCAGCGGTCGTCGTGGCGAATAAAGAAAAAGAAATAATGGGTATAGTTAAAATTGAAGAGACGACGGCGGTAGCCCAGGAATTGGAGGGAGAAATGGAATCCGTGCAAAGTCCGTGCTCACATCCTGATGCTGTGCTCATTAATCCTTATAAAGATTTGCAGGTGTTGGTGCAGGGAGGAAGAAGAACCCCGAAGGTGAAACGGGCTGTATGTGGTGCCGGGAGATTTTGTAAGAGGGGGTTTGGCGCGAAGAGAATTGTCACGCGATTGGGGTCAATATGGCACCCGGGCGTTCGTGGAAGGTCCTTTGTGTGTTGTGTTAAAGCGAATGGCACGAGTGTGAAAAAAAGTGTGCGTCAAGGGGTGAGCGTGTTACGAAGCACGAGTGTGAAACCGAGTGCGAGCGAGAATGCACGTCGGGGTGTACGGAGCGTGGAACGAAGTGTGTGAACGGTGAGTGTGCGCAAGAGGGTGCGCGAGAGGTGTGGTGTGTAACAGGGAGTGCGGTGGTGGAATGGACGGAGTGTGTGGGATGCACTGGAGGCGCCGAGACGCTGGGTTTTGTGAGTGTGAAAAGGGTCGCGTGTGCGTGTGGGCATGCGAGTGAAGCATCGACGTTAACCGGGGCAGCGTTTAGGGCGACGGATAGCCGAGGCGAGCACTCGGGGCACGGTGCGCTTTGTTGGATGCGAGGCCCGGCGCGGATCGATGCTGCATCGCTTCTCTTAGAAGCGCCGTTGCCGATTCGGGCTTGGCCCCACCCTGCACGGTCGAGTCCGGGCCTTGTCGGGCGAGGCGACCGGTCCGATTCAAGGGCGAGTAGGAGGAAGCGGAACGGTGCCCCCGGGTGGCGGGGACGGGGTTCCGACCGGGCGAGCCTCGGTCATCGGGCCCGGGACCGCAAGGTACCGCGCCGAGATGGTGCGTGGAATCTCGGTCCGACCAAGCCCCCCCCCCCCCCCCCCCCTGAACCGAAAGCCGGACGGATTCAACCTGCAGGCGACCAAACCACCCGCGTTCATTGCTCGGCTGTGCGAAGCCGAGCTTTGAAAATATAACAACGCACCGAGGCTCAAGTTTAACGGACTGTGATGATGGTGATAGTGTTTTGGACCCGAAATTGAAAAGCAAAATTTGATGATTGGCAGATTGATGATTGGCGGATGATTGGCAAATTTTTAATTGGCTGAAATTTGATGTACCAAATTGGTAGTGAGAGATACCCGATGTGATGGGATGGCAACTCTGACATCCCTCACAGAGGGGGCAAAGGAGCACTAGTTATGGGGTTGGCAGTGAAAACTAGCCCGGGAGGGTTAGGATATCGTGTGTAGGGACCTAGAGATTGACCATAGGTAACGCTAAGGTTAGGTAGTGACACTGATACCTGTAGTGGGGACGCAGGTAGATTAGTTTGGATGATAATGACGAGGGAGCGCAATAGTTTAAAGGGGCGACTGGGAAGCGCAAGTTCCAGAGGGGAGTAGTTAGATGAGATGATGCCGCGTGTTTAAGAATCGGAAGTGTATTGAGCAGGGTATGAGTAAATGATTGTGATTGTGAGTTGGATTGAGATTGCACAGGTGTGCAACTGAACAAGTGTATGGAGCAGTGAGTACGATTGAGATTGCACAGGTGTGCAACTGAACAGGTGTATGGAGCAGTGTATGAGTGAGTGATAGTGATGTGTGCTGTGTTGACCAAATGGTCCAGGAAGGAAGGAGGGTGCAGGTGGCACCAGGTGAGATTGCACAGGTGTGCAACTGCAGGTGTATGGAGAATGGTTGTGTGGATTACATGGAGTGTGGAATATATGGAGTATGGAATGGATGGTCGTGGAGTGAGTATGGTGGAAACTGTGGAGTGGAGTGGATGGTGCGAAGGTGTGGATGGGGGAAAGGAGGATGGACCCCATCACGAATACCCGGGGAGGGTAGTCTAAGAGTTAGGTAGAGGGTACAGGTAAATTGTGGTTGGATATTGGCATCTGTGGTGCGTGTGGAAGAATGGTGCTTGGATGGGTGCATTAGTGTTGTGGAAATGGCTGGGCGTGTAGCCTGTTAGTATGTGTAGTTGATTGGGCACTCCACCACTGTGAGGATGTCGGCCAAGTGAGGCTGCAGGTGGGCTCTGGGAGCCGGTAGAGTTGTTGTGGATGGGGCCCGAGGATCCGGAGGACGGACCCGGGTAGCCCAGTGCCAGAGGGCACCGAGGGGTGACAGAGCCAGGAGGGGCCTTCCCCAGTTAGATAGGTTAGGGTGAGGAGCTAGGTAAGCTCGGGTGGCAACTACAGTGGTGGAGGTGTGCAGGTGGGTAGACCTGCTGGGAGAGCTACACGACTCAGCCCGGAAATTGTGCAAGGGCACCGGGAGATGAATCGGGGGAGTGAGACCCCAAATTGAGAAGCACCACAGTTTGGTCAATGGGAATTGGTTTTTAGAACCCATCGTGTAAGTTGGCCAATGGATTGGCAGGGAAAGACCCCGGGTAGTGTAAAGTGTGTTCATGTCATTTAGAAGATAGTTAGGTTTGAAATCTCCTTGCACCATCTACATCCACTCACCTGAGGTGACGATGGTACTCCACACCATGCCATGGTTGTTTTTATTATTTTTGGTGCAAATGTTTTGGATTGTGAGACGCATCATGACGTGGGTGTGACATTGTGCTTTGTTGTTCCATCTCTCCCTCCTTATGAGGATTGATGATGAATTGGGTGATGGCAAATTTTGAAGTAGTGGGAGTGAAGACGAATTTGGTATAGGGGAAATGTGGGGAAGACGTGACAGTAGTGACGAATTTGTAATGTGTAGATTGTTGTAAATATGGGGTAAGGGCAAGGGTAGAGTAGGTGACAGGGGGGGTGACGTACGGTAGGGACGAGCTTTTCTCCGCTCCGTCTCCATACGCACCTCGCCTTGCATTGCCTTTATTGATGTGTACCCTTGTGACCTTACCCCTCGCTCACCTGTCTTCCCCCCCCCCCCCCCCCTGTCTCCCACACGAGGACTGTGCGCCACTGGGTGCCGAGGGGAGCGTGCGTGAGTCCGCCATTGTGCGCCCGAAACTCTCGCAACCACAGCTGTCTGCATCGATGCACCACCTTATGGACCACATGTCTGTGGCTGAGCACCACTGATGGACCCCATGGGTTGGGGCATGGCCCCTCTGCTGGAACCGGCCATGAAGGCCCGAGATCTTGCTGGCGGACCTTGGTCACAGGGCACCTATGCCATACAGGTGAACCACACGTAGTCGGCCCTGTGGGCCATAAATAAATAAAAACGGACACGTTTTGTGCAAGTTTTATGTCCAAATAGGCCGCCAACAAAGAAGATGACAACAACTGGAAGAACCATGGCCAGCAGAGGGAGCCGAAGAGGAAGACCAGCACCAGGGTTTGTTGGGTTTTTTTTATTGAACAGTGATGACTGTGCACCGATTGGTGCTTGAGGGTGCTTTAGTGCGTTTTGGGTGCTTTCTGGTGCGTCGATCCAGAGCAGACTGTCTCCCCCCCCAAAAGAACAATCACAGGTCCTGGGTTAGTTTTGTAAATAAAATAGCGTCAACTATAAATAATACTCCCCCATCGTAAATGTATAGTTTGAAGACAATTCCGCAATTCGGTTAGCTGTGGGCGTAAATCTGTTAGGCAGGGTGCAATGGAGCAGCGGGACATATTTATTTGTGTTTTAAAACTGTCACACTCAGGGTCAGGTTAAATGTAGAGGGAACTACACCTACGTGCCACACTAAAAGTAAAGGTAATAGGCCCGGGACGTGCCTAAGAGGAGGAGGGTGCAGTGTTGTGGATATGAGAATTGTGTTTTTTTTATTGTGTAGTACATTGTAAAATATCACCCTCCTTCCTCCAGTTGTGTATAAAGGTCAAAAGGGCGTCCCTTAATTAGGTCATATACAATCACGTTAGCCAATCATAGATTTCCTCCTTGTTGACAGTTATTTCCTTATTCTGTGTATTAGGTTAAGGCTTTGTCTTCCATTAATTAATACTCCATTGCACCGAATTCAAATAGAGTAGATTCCCTTTCATTTCGATTCCCTTTCATTCCCATTCCCAAAACCTCGACTGCCAACTGCATTCGCCGCCATTGCCATGTGCTCCGGCTCGGAGAAGAAAGGCGTGTCTCCACCTCGTAATAGAGGGGAGGAGTGAGTCAGCCCCGCTCAACCAACCCAGGCCAAAGGGGTTTGGCTTGAGCGGGCGGAGAAAGAACGATCGGGGAGGTTCAACAAGGTTGAAGGGCGGGGCCTATATAACCCGCAGCGGGACGCTCCCCATGGCAGATGAGTCCTGGGAAAGCACACGACATCCCCACGGCAGCACGGAGAGCGAACCAGAGAGTGGCGCCAGGGACGGCAGATGAGTAAGGGATCCCCACGTTGAGTCCCCACGGTCCCGTTGAGTCCCCAGAGAGTCCACCACCACCACCAGCTTGGAGACCACGCAGTTTCGACCCGCTGCAATGCGGGAGCCAGATTGCGGTGGCGTCGGTGGCCGTCGAGGTCCCGCCCGACGTCCCGTGCGGGATCAAGCTCCAGCTCCGGTTCCCGTTGGACCTTCCTCTCCTTCCACCGAATCGAATCGTTCCTGCCTTCATTCCCCATTCGTGTGAGTCTGTCTTTGTTTGTTCTGTCCTGGGTTAAGTAAAACTGCATAGGTAAGCTAAGTTTCACTGTGTCCTTCTGGTCTGTCCCTCTTTCTGCCTTTATTTTATTATCCTTCCTTCTCCTTGGTTTCTTTCAATGGTGTAAATAGTAATAATAAATCATATTCGTATTTCCTACCTCTTGTTTTCTTTCCTCTACATCCGTCGTTGTTGTCTTTTCCCTCATTGGACACCTGTGGCACGATTTTGGCCAACGTTTCAGGATCGGGTTAGTCTTGGTAACAGTTCGTGCTGCGGTTGCTAAACACCGCTCGGCAATCAAGTAACATCTTATCCGCGGTATGAACGGGGCTGTGCACCGGCCTTTCCGGAGACCGCGGTGCAGCTTCAGGGACCATGTCGGTCAGTAACAAACGAGGGGACTAATCCCCCCTCAAAGGGGATCATAGGCCGACGTTGGGTTCCGTAACAATATGTTTTATGTGTCAGTTTGTCTTTTTGTGATTAATGTTTGTTCTTACACATGCCTCGATCTTGTATACAATTTTTTTTTTTTTAAGGTGATAGAGGTGTGTGCTATCCCTCTCCCACTCTCTATTCCTGTGAGCATCGTTGGCTGCAGGTGCAGCAAATGCAATGTGAAGTCTGATGCACATAGGCGCAGCAGACTGGCCAAGGTCGTCGGTGTGATGACAGCTGCCCTTGATGTCCAAAGTGGACACAGCTGTCTGCAGATGCTGCACAGTGATGCCTAAATTGGTGCCACCACTGATATTCATCGGCACATTTATCCACAATGTAGCACTGCCCATGGTGACCTGCAGGTGTGGTTTGATGTCTGAGTGTCCTTCTCATAGCCTTAGCCTCAAGAGGCTTTCCCCACAAGGCAGTGGGGATCCGTTACCCTGGACAAGAGGCCCATACCAGATACTGTCAGCAGGAGCCAACTGAGCCAGAGCCAGGGACTCGCATGGGGGCAGGAACGTCACTCCCCTAGGTATGTAGCTGAAAACTGCTGCCCTGCTACCCCAGGAGTAATACGATATCACAGTAATAATAGTAATATATAATAACAGGAGTAATAATAATATATTACAGTAACCCAACAATTACAATACCTCCTTAAGACAATGAGTGCATCCTTATGACGTGTCCGCCATTGTCATGGCACAAGATTGACAATTAACGGCACAAGCTGTCAACATGTTTTCATGATCTGCATCTGACAATTCCTAAATGACAGTTGGTTTATATGGCTTCATGTGAAGGTCTTCCTTCATTGTGCAACATAACAATGAATACGAAACACCCAACTCTGCAGAACATTTCCGTAATCATTTTTTCCCAGAGGTCTAAAAACGGATGTTTTAATGTTTTGTATTCCCAAATCACGTTTTTTTTGGTCGTCTACTGCGCACCCTGTTGAGTACACTTCCAGTCTGAAATTCCTTTTTTCCCCAAAGATGAAGATTTGAATTTGACTGTGCTAACTTTCCAAAACGCTCCTCGAAGTCTTCTTGTACCTGTTTCATCATCTTGTTTGTGTTTCTCTTCTCATGGTACCACACCACTGATACCAGCCTCTCTACCAGTAAATGGAGTGGTGTCTGCCATCTTGGTTTTAGGTATTATTAGCTTATCTAAAAAAGAAAAGAAAACAGTATAAATACATGGTATAAACAAATAGTAGCTAACACCGTGTCCTGGGACTTATGACTCACCAAGTAGAGATGTCAAGCCTGGGTTTGATTCCCAACCTGCCTTACAGATTCCATCCAGATGTGTGCACACCTTCAAAAGGGGATGTTAAAGCATCTTTCCAGATCTGCTAGCATTCAGTTGTTGACGGTACAGATGCAACCATAGCTTATGTAAAGAGTAGACATACCGGCCAAATTTAAAATTTCACCTTAGTGGAATTCTTGTTAAGACTTGTAATGGCAGCATCCTGATATTGAGTAACATTTCCCCCTAAGGCTACATTTTCATCTGGGGATATTAAGATTGCAGTGCTTAGAAATACTATACTCAGTGGCCGGTGTATGTTTATTAACATTGCTGAGGTCAGCATGAAGTTGGTCATGAGGTATGGATGGAGGGACAGTCATGTTTAGGATGATTGCTGAGAGCAATGGCTCACACCAAGCAAAACCGGTCACAAGCAAAACCGGTCACGCCAAGCAAAACCTTCCACGTCAAGCAAAACTGGTTACGTCAAGCAAAACCGGTCAGGCCAAGCAAAACCTTTCACGCCAAGCAAAACCGGTCACGCCAAGCAAAACCGGTCACGCCAAGCAAAACCTTTCACGCCAAGCAAAACCTGTCACGCCAAGCAAAACCGGTCACGCCAAGCAAAACCGGTCACGCCAAGCAAAACCGGTCACGCCAAGCAAAACCAGTCACGCCAAGCAAAACCTTTCACGCCAAGAAAAACAGGTCATGCCAAGCAAAACCGGTCATGCCAAGAAAAACCGGTCACGCCAAGCAAAACCGGTCACCCCAAGCAAAACAGGTCACGCCAAGCAAAACCGGTCATGCCAAGCAAATCCGGTCACGCCAAGCAAATGCGGTCATGCCAAGCAAAACGGGTCACGCCAAGCAAAACAGGTCACACCAAGCAAAACCGGTCACGCCAATCAAAACAGGTCACGCCAAGCAAAACCTTTCACGCCAAGAAAAACAGGTCATGCCAAGCAAAACCGGTCATGCCAAGCAAAACCGGTCATGCCAAGCAAAATCAGGTCACACCAAGCAAAACAGGTCACACCAAGCAAAATCAGGTCACACCAAGGAAAATCAGGTCACACCAAGGAAAATCAGGTCAGTCAAGCCCATCGAGCTCATCCAGCCCAGCAGCTCAAAGCTTTCATAACCGCATCTCCCTGCCGCGATGCGTTTCTCCAACAATCCTCACCACAATGAAGACACAGTTGAAATTCAGGCAAAGACCGCAACCCCGCGCCACACCGATCCAGGGTCCGCTAGCTTGGTAACCTTGATAAGACGTGGCGAACATGACGCTGTTGGCAGCAAAGTAAGCGGCCAAGAAGAATATTTTCCCTCCGTTGTTTTGCCAATAGGTGCGGGTCAGCGGGCGTGAGATAGGATGGTGAGATGATAGTGCAGGAGTCGGTTTGAGCCAGCTCACTGGACTGCAAGGCAAGGTGAGGACACACACACACACACACATACACGTTTGGCAGGTAATTCTAGTTACGAGGTGATAAACACAATATAAATTGAGGGAAACGTTCGATTCTGTCTTAAGACAATCATCTGCACGACAACTATCGGGGACACCTCCTCGCAGTAGTTGTACCCCCCAATACAAGTTGGAGCCAAATCTTCCCCATTCTTCCCTGGTGCCTGGATGCAATCATGGTCAGAGTGGCAATCGGTCCCCATGGATCAGCTCTCTGTCCCTCTCTCTCTCGCTCCATAACTGTCTCGCCAATTCTCTCTAACTCCCTCTCCAACTCACTCTTCAACTCCCTCGAACTCCCTCTCCAACTCTCGCTAACTCTCTCTCCAACTCTCTATAACCTTCTCTAACTGTCTATCCAACTCTCTCTAACTCTCTCTCCAACTCTCTCTCTCTCTGACTCTCTCCAACTCTCTCTCTCTCTAACTCTCTCTCTAACTGTCCATCCAATTCTCTCTAACTCTCTCTCCAAGTATCTCTCCAACTCTCTCTAACTCCCTCTCCAGTTCTCTCTAACCCTCTCTCTAACTCTCTCTCTAACTCTCAAACTCTAACTCTCTAACTCTCTCTCTAATTCTCTCTCTAATTCTCTCTCCAACTCTCTCTCCAACTCTCTCTCCAACTCTCTCTCCAACTCTCTCTCCAACTCTCTCTCCAACTCTCTCTCCAACTCTCTCTCCAACTCTCTCTCCAACTCTCTCTCCAACTCTCTCTCCAACTCTCTCTCCAACTCTCTCTACAACTCTCTCTACAACTCTCTCTACAACTCTCTCTACAACTCTCTCTACAACTCTCTCTACAACTCTCTCTACAACTCTCTCTACAACTCTCTCTACAACTCGCTCTACAACTCGCTCTCCAACTCTCTCTCCAACTCTCTCTCCAACTCTCTCTCTAAATCTCTCTCTAAATCTCTCTCCAACTCTCGAACTCTCTCTCTCTCTCCAACTCTCTCTCTCTCTCCAACTCTCTCTCTCTCTCTCCAACTCTCTCTAACTCCTTAATCAAAGGTCCTTAATGCCAAACAGGAAATCAGAGCTGTCTCCCTTGACATATCACGTGCCTTCGATACGGTCTGGCACCCAGCTCTGCTCTCCAAACTAACCTCCTATGGTAGCCTATCCATGGAAATCCACAGGCATGGCTTGTGGTCTTCTTCTCTAGTCGTCGTCAACGTGTGGCCCTGAATGGGGTTCTCTCATCTCCTTTTCCTGTTCAGGCTGAAGTTCCCCAAGGCAGTGTTCTGGGCCCTGTGCTTTTTCTGCTCTTCATCAATGATTTCTCCGAATCTCTTGAAAATCCTCTCTATCTCTTTGCTGATGACTCCACTCTCTGCCGCTCCATTCCTCATCCCTCAGATCGGCAGTCTGCAGCCTCCTCACTCTCTGCAGACCTGGACAAAATCACAACTGGGCAAACAAGTGGAACATGTCTTTCAATCCTGACAAATCTCACACTCTCACTATGTCTCTCCGAAAAGATTGTCTGGAAAACCCTCCCATCTACTTTCTGAACAATCCTCTCCAAGAAATTCTGTCACTCAAACTTTTGGGTCTCACTATCTCCCATGATCTTTCCGGGGAAAACCACCCTTCCCAGCTGGCCCCCAAACCCAGTTGCCGACTGGGCATCCTCCGTCATGCGAAGTCCTTCCTTGGCACACCTGAGCTCCTCACCACATACAAGGCTTTCATCCACAGCTCAATGGAATACTGTTCTCCCCTCTGAGCTGGTGCTCCTTCCTCACTCCTAGCTCGTCTTCACGCTGTTGAAACCAAAGCTTTCAGAATCATTGGAATCTCTCACGATGAAGGTAACTCCAAGGGCCTTTCACTCTCTCACCGCAGGCAGGTTGGTGGTCTTCCTGTCTTCTACCGACTCCTCCCCGGCCTTGCTCCCCCAGCTCTCTCTCTCTCTGTGCTCTGTCTCCCAAATATTCCTACAGGTCTCAGAAGATCTGCCAGCAACCCTCTTATGGTGAAACTGCCAAAATCAAGACTCTCTGCTCACCTTCACTCCTCAGTTCAGAAGTTCACTTCACTCCTCAGAAGTTCATTCCTCTTTTTTTCTGCCTCTGGAACAAACTCCCTCACTCTCTTCAATCCCACTCCTCCCTCCAGGTCTTTAAAACAGCTGTTCACCACCATCTCTTATCTTCCCCCATCCAAAACCTTGATATTTTCTACCCCCGTTAATGCACCCCAGATCCACGTTTTTGAAATTGCAACTTCTTTCCTGGAAGTCCTCGCAGTGCCCATGTGTTTTATACCTCTCCCTCCCACCCCCCCCCCCCCCCCACTTCCCATGCCTCCTCCCCCAAGTCCTCTCCCTCCCACAGATCTCCCGATGTCCTTGTTCTCTGCTGTTGTACTTGTGTGCTTCCCCTTCTCTCCCCATCTTGTCTCCCGCTCCCTTTATCTCATGCTTTATGTGTCAGTTTGTCTTTTTGTGATTAATGTTCCCTCTTACACGAGCCTCGATCTTGTATACAAAAAAAACAAAAAAAACAAAAAAAACAAAAATAAACCTCTCTCTCCAACTATCTCTCTAACTCTAACTCTCCCTAACTCTTTCCCTAACTCTCTCTCTCTCTCTCTCTCTCTCTCTCTCTCTCTCTCTCTCTCTCTCTAGCTCTGCCATGTCCCTGACTTAGTGAAGGCGGGGGTACACCACTCTAGATGTGGGGGATATCTGGGTCGTTTCTGGGAGATCAATCGACAGTCTCCGTGCCGCGGGCTTGTTCAAGAGAACTGTTCGGGGCTATACAACAACAACAACTACAACCATCTGCACAGCTTGGTGGTTTCATGAAATGAGTGTTTGTTTTTCATATCACCCTGCTACAATAACATTGCCATTTTCTGTGTAACCAAAGCCAGCGCAAGAGAAACATCCTCGGTGAAGGGAACAAGTCCAATGAACGATTACCTTGTGTACCGGTACCAGGTGCGATGCAAACCGAGCTTCTTAGAAAGACAAAGAGTCCGTTAACTGCAGGGAGCCCACAGGTTATGCAGCATATTGTGCATGTGAGAATGAGGACGACCTTGTGATGGAATAATGAATGGTTTGAATGGGCCAAATCATCTAAATAATTAATCCTCTCGGTATGTATGTAAGACCTTTGCCATTTGCTGCCCGAGGCTCTGATGGGGTCCTACAAACTCCTCTGATCCTCACTCCACCTTACAATGACGTCATTATCCTGTAAATGACAATCAATGCCATCGTTGCTCAATTTCATTATTCACATGATATCAAAGTTTACTTCTGTTTGGATTTAAAAAGTCAGAAGCTCATCGAGTTATTCCTTGCATCCGAACTGATGTACGAGCTCCAGTTTGCTACGTGGGATGTTCGAACAGTGGTACGTAGGAGGTATTCACGGTGGTCCAAGACAGGTAAGAAGGTGAAACAAGGTGTAGCAGCTCAGGTGGAGCCATGATAGGGTGTTTGGCTTATTGAAGACTCATGCTAAGTGTGAGTTGGAGGGAGTGAGCAGCCACGGTAATCGAACCCAAGACATGGCGAGTGGAGAAAGAAACAAGTCTTTAACCAGGAATAAACACGCAGAAGGCAGCATGTATCTCAGTAATATGAATCTACCTGTATGTAGGTATATGTATGTATACATATATATTACCAAACTAAATAAATCTTGGAAAATTATTCACTGTTTTAAATTATTGAACTGCTACAATACATCTATATAAATATTTTCAAATGTTTGTGGGTTTGTTTGTGTGTATGTGTGTGGTCGTTTGTTTTCTTTGAGTGTGTGTGTGTGTGTGTGTGTGTGTGGATGTTGGATGTGTGTGTGTATATATATGTGTGTGTGTGGATCTGTGTGTGTATATATGTGAGTGTGTGGATGTGTGTGTGTATATATGTGTGTGTGTGGATGTGTGGATGTGTGTGTGTATATATATATGTGTGTGTGTGGACGTGTGGATGTGTGTGTGTATATATGTGTGTGTGTGGATGTGTGGATGTGTGTGTGTATATATGTGTGTGTGTGGATGTGCGTGTGTGTGTGTGAGGGTATATGTGTGTGTGTGTGTGTATATGTGAGTGTGTGGATGTGTGTGTGTATATATGTGTGTGTGTGTGTGTGAGGGTATATGTGTGTGTGTGTGTGTGTGTGTGTGTGTGTGTGTGTGTGTGTGTGTGTGTGTGTGTGTGTGTGTGTGGATGTGTGGATGTGTGTGTGTATATATATATGTGTGTGTGTGGACGTGTGGATGTGTGTGTGTATATATGTGTGTGTGTGGATGTGTGGATGTGTGTGTGTATATATGTGTGTGTGTGGATGTGCGTGTGTGTGTGTGAGGGTATATGTGTGTGTGTGTGTGTGTGTGTGTGTGTGTGTGTGTGTGTGTGTGTGTGTATATATATGTGTGTGTGGATGTGTGTGTGTGTGGATGTCTGATAATTTGTAGGTTTGTTTGTGCGTTATTATTTTCATGGCCAAATTAGCACATAGTGGCCCCAAATTTAGGGTGTAGGTACCTGTATGTAGGTATATGTATGAAACTGGGCAACGTTTCAACCTACGCCCCCCCCCCCCCCCCCCACAAAACCCTGCTCCCTCAAGGTAGTTATCTAAATGTATGTTTTGTAGTTCTGAAAATCATCGAAAAACAACGGCTGGGCCAATCTCCACCAAATTTAGCAAATTTGCTAGGTTCAGGTCATGGGGCACAAAAAATCTCCTCTAATATCCACTCCATTCTCTTCCCCTCCCACCCCCTTATCATAAGACTTTAAACAAACAAACAAAAAAATACCTGTTTTGGGGAGCAACCCCCCTCCCCCCCCCCCCCCTCCCCCCCCCCCCCCCCCCCACCCCCCCATATACCTCTTCAGACCCAGATTTTTCTAATGCCTTGAACAAACATTGGTGAAAGATTGTGGTGAAATTTCATTAAAATTGTGTGTGCAGTTTCGGAGAAGCGAGCAAATACCTATTTTAGGGGGCAACCCCTCCAGTAGACCCCTTCAGGGCCCGATTTTTTAAATGCCATTAACAAACTTCGGTACATCACGGGTGATGAAGGCTGTGGTGAAGTTTTATCGAAATAGTTTGTGTAGTTTCAGAGGAAAAAGTAAATTCCTATTTTTGGGGGTCAAACCTAGATCCACTTTGTCCCCCGGTAGACCCCCTTAGAGCCCGATTATTTTAATGCCGTGATCAAACTTTAGTTAGAACATACCAATCATCATTTGTGCCAAGTTTGGTCACAATCCCATCAGCGGTTTCGGAGAAGTTTAAAGTGTTTACGGACTGACTGACTGACAATCCATAAGCTTCCCGGAACTACGTCACAGATGAGCTAATTAATGCCCCCGGGGATAGCCGGGTAGTTAGTTAATAATTATCTCGGGGATAGCCGGGTAGCTCCTGCTAGTATACATCTATAGTAAAGACATGTACAGTTATTTTTGAAAGATAAAAGTAAAACGTTGGTTCTCATCGGAGAACATTTTCAATCAGCCGCATGGATGAGATCAACTTTAGCCTTTTAAGGGTTAAAATTCTGAATGAGTACCCCTTTTTAAAAGGATCCATCCTGTGAACCATTCTTCACCCACCCCCAACTAAAACCTCATGATCATAAGTAGTAGAGGAAGGGTTGGTGAGTACGTGGGGGACATTCCAAGGCCCTACAGGTAAATAATTCAGCAATGTTGGAAAATATGAAAGTGTTTAAACTACAGAACTCCAAGAACCCTGGCTTTCATGCACATTTTCAGCAATTCCAATGTGAAACTAAAGATACTTGTATGACCACCCAATAATGACCGCCATTATATTGTGGATGAAAAGTTCTGGTGAATTGGTGGCCACGTCTCAGGAAGGACATAGCTTCTGTAGAGAGGGTTCAGTGTAGAGTGGGTAGATCGAGTCCAGGCCGAGTTCGACTCAAATATGAGGAGCGGCTGAAGGTGATGGGACATTATAGTCATTACCAGGTGACCTGTTCGAGACATTTCAGATATTTAAACATCTAGTTAAAATAAGAGCAGAAGAGTTTTTCAACAAAATGGACACTAACTGGACATGGGGACACACCCTGAGAGTACAGAAGAAAAGGAGAGTTAAAACGATAGTAAGGCAAGGGTCTTTCATCCAAAGAGTAGTTAATGCATATAGAATGGTCTCCCTGGAAAGGTAGTGGAAGAAGAAACGGTAGTAGAAAGGTTTAAATTTGAATTAGATAGGTACCTGCAAGAATTGTAGATAAGAAGGTACATGCCAGGAATGATAGATACAGTGCCTTCAGAAAGTATAAGCACATTAACTGAAGAATGCACTCTTGTGAGTATCTCATTCATGTAGCATTTCAAATGCCCCTCAGATGTTTCAAAAGTACATAAAATTATGAAGGTAGAGAGAAAACTATCTATTGATATTATCATTTGGCTCGTGTTTGGGTAACCTTACCTGATGGTAAGGTCATCCAGGACCTGTGGGTGCCTGTCCAGCTCTTCGGACAACTCCGCTAGTGTTATGGCTCCGTCTCCATTGGTGTCGGCAGCTTCGAACAGTGCACTTGTCAAGGTGCCCAGTTTATCATTGGGCAGAGAAATGGAGCTTTCCCCCAAACAGGACTCCAATACTTTTCGCAATTCCGCTGGTTCGATCTGACCATTGCCTGCTCGTCTCACAAACCGCAACATACGAGTCACAAGATTGTAAAAAGAAAAAAAGAAGCTTACCAAGAAAGAGCAGAAGTAAAGTCGTTCAACTACATGTCATATGGAACAGTAAAGGATAAGTTTCAAACCTTAAATTCACCCAAATATTGATTACTAGTGAGGTACCCGTGCTATGCAAGGGTGGGAAGCCGAAAGCAAACAAACAATGCGGAAACGGTGAATGCTAAACCATGGAACCAATACATTCCACATTCCTGCGCCACCTTCAGGGGAACGTCCGACATGGACAGCCGGTTCGTGAATGACTTGGGCAAAAAACAGTGAATGGGAAACGATGAACCAATAAATTCCACATTCGTGTGCCACCTTCAATGGAACATCAGGCATTGACACCAGTTTCGTGAAGGAGTTGGGCAAAAAACGTACCCCGCGTCTCAATGGTTCTATACCCAGTCAATGGCGAATCTGCATAATGCGAATGTCACCTGCGAATGTCAGTCACGGTTAGAAAGTAGAAAACCTCACGTCATTTGCTCATTCATATTTCAACTCAATAAGTCTATTTTCATTCCAAACAGCATCATTCCAATCAACCATTAATACTATAACAAAATACGATGTTAAATCACGATTGTATTGAGATATTATCAAACGAGCTCATTATCGTCATCTGTTCACTTCCGAATTCGGGAGGAGGTCCATATCGAGTAAATTTCAAAATCCTAATTTTATTGAGGAATTCATGAAACCTCCTACCGACACTACATGACCAAAAGTATGCGGACACCCCTTCTAATTAGTGGATTCGGCAGTTTCAGCCACACCCATTGCTGACAGGTATATATAATCAAGTACACAGCCATGCAATCTCCAAAGACAAACATTGGCAGTAGAATGGGCCGAACTGAAGAGCTCGGTGACTTTCAACATGCCACCATCATGGGATGCCACCTTTCCAACAAGTCAGTTCGTCAAATTTCTGACCTGCTAGAGCTGCACGGTCAACTGTAAGTGCTGTTATTGTGAAGTAGAAACGTCTATGAGCAACAACAGCTCAGCCATGAAGTGGTAGGCCACACAAGCTCACAGAACAGGACTGTCGAGTGCTGAAGCATGTAGAGCATAAAAATCGTCTGTCCTCGGTTGCAACACTCACTACTGATCTCAGAAGCCAAAGATCACCATGCGCAATGCCAAGCGTCAGCTGGAGTGGTGTAAAGCTCGCCGCCATCGGACTCTGGAACAGTGAAAACGCGTTCTCTGGAGTGATGAATCACGCTTCACCATCTGGCAGTCTGACGGACGAATCTGGATTTGGCAGATGCCAGGAGAACGCTACCTGCCCGAATGCATATAGTGCCAACCTGTAAAGTTTGGTGGAGGAGGAATAATGGTCTGCGGCTGTTTTTCATTCTTCGGGCTAGGCCCCGTAGTTCCAGTGAAGGGAAATATTAACGCTACAGCACACAATGACATTCTAGATGATTGTGTTCTTCCAACTTTGTGGCAACAGTTTGTGGAAGGCCCTTTCCTGTTTCAGCATGGCAATGCCCCTATACACAAAGCGAGGTCCATACATAAATGGTTTGTCATGATTGGTGTGGACGAACTTTCACGACGAACTTTAGCTCTTTCACGAGCCTCGACGTTGTATACAAAAAAAAAAAAAAAAAAAAAAAAAACTTGACTGGCCTGCACAGAACCCTGACCTCAACCCCATCGGACACCTTTGGGATGAATTGGAACGCCGACTGCGAGCCAGGCCTAATCACCCAACATCAGTGCCTGACCACACTAATGCTCTTGTGGCTGAATAGAAGTTACAACATCCGCTGGGACCCCAAAACGTTCCACAGAAGGTGGAACGGGCTAGCCCCAAAACTGAGGGAGTAGTTTGGGAACGGACAGACAGACACTCCTGTTTTATAATATAGATTGATATCCTGGCGTTGGTGCAGAGCAGGCATGATGGGCCGAATTGCCTCCTCATACGCAAAATTCCTTGTGTTCGATATCATCATACAATTCATCCATCTATCTATAATTCCAGTAATCTGTGTGTGTGTGTGTGTCTGTCTGTCTGTATGTATGTATGCGACCGCTGTTTCTCGACAACTACCGGTCCGATATACTTGAAACTTGCCAGATATATTGCTGGGGACCCGAGGATGTGCCTTTTCAAGGTTTGAAATTAATCGGACAAGTGGTTCCCAAGGTATGGTCACCGTACTCGCAAGCCGTTCGCTTTGGCTTTGCGAATGGACCAAACCATTTCATGTAAATAGAGGGGGGGGGGGGGGGTTCTGTGGTCGTTGCGAATGGACCAAACCATTTCATGTAAATAGAGGGGGGGGGGTTCTGTGGTCGTTACTGCCACGTGGTTTCAAAGTTTTTTTTTGTTGTTGTTTGCACGCATGTTTTTTTGCACGCACGTACGGGCAAGCACGTACGTGCGGGCACGCCCTAGTGACTAAAATTCGAGGAAAAAAGAGGTTTCTTCACTTTGGGGACATGTATTTATTATGCAAGTAAATATGGTGGACTTTTTGAACTCTCACCCACCCATAAGCTCCATACTGCTCATCATTTCCTTCCCTCAATCATCCCTCCTCGAAAACCTCCATTCCCTCACCTCCCAAGTATTCCCATACTTCCCTACCTTACACTCCTTTTCCAATCATCCGCCCTCCTCTTCCTTTTCTCGATCTCAGTGTTTTCCATTCACTCCTACTCCACCGTCAACACCCCGACAAGTACGTAATAAATAGATGATCCCTCAATTTCTGTCTTTCATCAACTTGTGTCAGATCTTCAGAAAAAATATAAACAAACGAGTACACTGAACATGAAAGAACATGCTACTGAACATAGATGATGAATATGCTAGTGAACATAGATGAAGAACATGCTAGTGAACATAGATGACGAACATGCAATGAACATTGATGAACATTGAACATGCTATGGAACATAGATTTATGAACATGTACTGAACATAGATGATGAACATGAAACGGAACATAGATTTATAAACATGTACTGAACATAGATGAAGAACATGTTACTGAATGTAGATGATGAACATGCTACTGAACATAGATGAAGAACATGTTACTGAATGTAGATGATGAACATGCTACTTAACATAGATGAAGAACATGCTACTGAACATAGATGATGAACATGCTACTGAACATAGATTATGCACATGCTACTGAACATAGATTATGCACATGCTACTTCAGATGCTTATGTCACATATGTCATTGTTTTCATGGACAGCTCCACATCATGAAAGTTCCCAAATATCTCTTGCCCAGTCTCCATGTACATTCTAAAAATAACATCTATGTTCTTCTGGCAGATGAACGACAGCTTCGGCGATGTCGGGGATTAAAACATTTATTTTTGTGATCCCACATTTCCTTCACCAACGGTGTGGTTTTCAGGAATGTGTTTATATCTTTGTAATTGTTAAGCCATCCAGTCTTACACCCGTCCAGCATGAGAAAGATCGTTGATAAATACGTCACTCATTAACAAATAATTGGTAGTATCTCTGTAATCTAGCACTTGTACCATGTGAACAAATCTGACAAAGAAGTCATCTATAACATATCATGTGAAGATCGTGAAGCCACGTATGTTGGCCAAACATCCAAACGTTTAACCATATGGCTAACCGAACACCAACGGTGTCGTTGATTGTGGCATACACGACATGCACGCGCACGCACGCACACACACACACACACAAACATGTGCACGCGCACACACACACACAAACATGTGCACGCGCACACACACACACAAACATACACACACATGCACAAACATGCACACGTGCGCGCGCACACGCACACACACACATGCACACACACACACACACACACACACACACACACACACACCTCCATTTATAGTAGATTCAACTCCTATGAATTCTTTGTTCAGGCTCTTTATACGACGCCATCCATGATGCGCCGACGTAACGAATCTGGCGCCGAGAAACCGTGACTCGAGAAGGTTTATTGATCACGTGGTTTGCTTTTACCTTGACCCGCGACTGGAGGGTTCGTGATCACGTGTCCCATGTGCGCACGGAGGTATATAATATGGAGAGCCAATTGGCCACCTCGCAGCATTAGCCGCCGTGAAGCCACCGGAAATAGTCTGGCGGCCATATTGGGAAGCCGATCGTAAGCCTGTCAAAGCAAAGGCGTGGCGCACTGATGATGCAGCTGGAGCGAATTTTAGGACCGCCGACTATTTAATTAATATAGAATACTAATATTTGAACTGATATTCGGGCTCAGAATCCCGTTCTTTAAGGAAATGGTGTTCATTAAGTTTGAAGTTGGTTCTAGACGCATTTTTCCTGGAGAATCCAATGGTTTAGAGCTTGTTTGAAAAAAAAGTGCCCAAAATTACCGCTCGGTGTTCTTTATCGTTCTTCTCATGACCCAATCACCCACTAGTAGGAATAAGAATCCTGACATGTTACACCCCTGTTTAACTCCTGTCTTCACCTTGAACCATTCTGTTGTTTCACCTTGGTCGACGACCGCACATTGAAAGTCTTGGTAAAGGGCTTTTACAAGGTTCACTAATTTTCCAGGTATGCTGTATTTCTTCATTATGACCCAGACTTTCTCTGGGCAAGGAGTCGAAAGCTTTCTAGAAATCTATAAAATTGAGGTACATCGTCGTTTGCCATTCTTTGGCTTGTTCTATAATATTCCTCAATATAAAGATCTGATTTGTTGTCATGTTATATGATGTTACTTAATTCAGTCATTATATTGTAACTAAGATGTGTATGTTTCTATTACCGAGATGTTAGAAACCACGCAGATATAATGATAACCAGAGTTTATTCTACACTGACATGGGTCAGCAACACATCAACAGTGAGTCAGTCACATAAATGACATGAAACGCTGTCATGTAGTTAACCCACACAATTCACAGTTAACCCACAAAACACACCCACACCATGTAGAGATGAGGTCGCTCTTATATTTCAGCTTGCTCTGGTGTTGCCTCACTGGTGAGCAAACAGGACCAGTTTGCAATATTTTTTCCTGATGCGCTCTTCCTTCATGTCATCATCGAGTGTTCTCACAACATGATGGAAACGTATCTTGCTGTATGATTGTGATACAGAATGTATTAAAGCAAACACATGGTTGCTGTCTGCCTCACAGTCAAACATGTGCCGATCCAAGGAAGCAAATGTAGACCGACCGACCTCAGAAAGGACAGAAGTGGAAATTGCCACTCTTATCCCACTTTCACGAGGCATTTTGCCATTGCTTACAGCCAGGAGCCTCTTGACACAGCGTTCAGTCGCCTCACAGACACGAACAACACTGTGCGAGGGAACTATGAGGCCACCCCTGTTCTTGGTAACAATCAGGCTGTACATTGGTGTGGTTTGCCATTCTTCGTTGTTACTGGTCAATGCAGAAAGACATTGGCTACACTTCAGAGTCTTCCTCACCATCCTCACCACATAGCCGGCAATATAGCCAACACATGACTCTGTAAAGATGGAAAGTTGCTCAAAATTTGGAATATCCGCATAGTCGTGGTCCTCTTTTGCCGGCGATCTCAACTCCAGGTCGTATCGTCTGGCCACCAACATGTCGTGACTCTCGTCAGGCACAGCCTGCTTTGCAACGCACTTGAAGGAAGCCGCATTCAGGATTCTGGTTGAGTCCTGTGCAGAACAGTTCCCACTTGCAGACTTGATGTCATGTCGCATCAAGAGGCGCTTATATGCGGCAACAAACTGCCGGGCCGTTGGGTTATTCCCACTTCCACATGCAATGCGGACCGCTCCAAAGAAAAGTTCAATGTGGTCTTGGCTCATTTTGTACGTGAGCAGGTATCGCAGGGGAGATGAGGCAGGTTTGACAGATGTGAAATACAAAATTGTGACACACTCTATGCAGATCATGAAACCAATGAAGGGGGTTTTCAAACGCGTATTGGTCATAACTTGACCATTCATGTTTTTGATGTTGGACAAGTAACTGTAGGCAGTATCCAGGAATGGCAGGAAAAGTCCTTCTCGTGATGTCATGAGTGGTGCCTTGTAGTTTCGTGCCAATGGATTGCGAGAATTTAGAATGTCAAACAGTTTGTCCAATGTTTCAATGTATTGGCAGGTAGCCTCACTGCCCTGAAATTCTGATAGTTGCAAAGTGTCCCTGCAAAACCGAATTGCATCTGCCACACTAGTGCTCAATGTCTGAGCGGCTGTGTCCACCTTCATGACATTGCTCTTCCACTCGATGTGTTTCCGGGAGAGCTTATTTCCCAGACGCAAGCCTTCCCTCTTCTGCAGATCAAAGAGTGCCTGGATGTATTTCCACGCGATGACTTTTTTGTTGCCATCCTCCATCATTTTCATGGATCCAAGACAGTTTCTTGCAAGTTTAAGCATGTGACATGCATCGAGTACAACACAAATTTTCTTTTCGGGATTTGCTGGGTGGGGAAATGTTGGTTTCACATTCTGCGGCGTGATGTCGGCACCTAGCTCACGTAACATTGTCAAATGAGCGGACGGTCCATCGCAAGTTAAGGAAACCACCTCTGCACCGATATCATGCAATTTTAGTAGACATTGTGTCACCAAATTCGCCTGTTCCTTCCCCGGCAATCCATTTATCATAAAGTATGCTACAGGCACTTTCCAACTGTCATTCAGCTTCCATTCCCCGATTCCGATTCCCCGATCGACGTGGGAGCCCCAGCTCCTTCACT